>NC_043702.1:27719016-28076951 GCF_006229205.1 Suricata suricatta
GAGCCAAACCCCGCCCCAGACCCTTCTCCGCGCGGCCCATTGGTCCTCAGTGACTTCATGAGCCCCCTGTTTACCTTACATGGTCACACGCGGCCTAATGGACGCCCTCCTCCGAGATCCCACGGCTGCGCGGAGAGCCGTGCGGAGGGGGGGAGTTTGGGGAGGGGGAAGAGCAGGAGGAGGAGAAAAGGAGGGGGGAGAGACTACAAACTAGCAAGGATGGGGTGGGGGGTGGGGAGGGAAAGGAAAGGGGGGGAGAGAAGCGATCGCGAGAAAAAAAAATGCAACCTCCCAAAATAAAGAGCAAAGATTGCATTAGGAGCGAACAGCGCTGCAGAAATAGATGGCAGCTTCGTGTCAGTGAGTTTGCATCCCCCTTCCTGATCCACGAGCTGGAGTGATTAGAGCCCTGGAAGGGAATTGTTACTCCCGTGGAGAAGTCCCCTTTTCCTGGCAGCGGTCTGCACTTGTACATGCTGGATGCCTCTCTCCATCCACCCCACTCACTCTCTCCTCTCTCACCTCCTCTCTTCCTCTCTCCTGCATTGATTTTTTTTTTCCTTTTTAGTTGACTGAAACAAAACAAAACAAAAGGGCCACTGGATGTCTGCCTTCTTGGGGGGTGAGCCAGACAGACTGACAAACAAACAGACCCAACTGTGTTCGGGGGAGGGTTTCTCCTCCCGTTTTGCCCGGCAGCAGCAGCATGGACGTGTTGGCTAGTTATAGTATATTCCAGGAGCTACAACTTGTCCACGACACCGGCTACTTCTCAGCTTTGCCATCCCTGGAGGAGACCTGGCAGCAGGTGAATGATTTAAATTACTTGTGTAAATCGTGTGGTGGCGGCGGAGGCGCAGGGGCTGCGTTGGTGTGGGCTTGGGGTTGAATTTTTTGTTTGTTTGTTTTATTCCCCCCACCCTTTTTTTGGCTGTTTGTTGTTTAAAATGTTTTCGAAAGCAGTCATCTGCGCTTACCTCTCCACCCACCCTCTAACCCCTTAGCGTGCTGAGCTGAGCAGCCGGTCTGAGCTGCCTGCTTTTCAGTCACCAACACACATCCTTGTGCACACGTTGTCGGGCTCACTGTCCCCAGCACAGACCTGCGTAACTTCTGGGGTTCGGAGGAACCGGGTGGAAAGGTGGTTTGGGGCTTTATGAGCTATTAGTGCCCGGATACCGCGTCCCTACATGCTCGAGCTCTGCTTACTTGGTACCTTAAATCGGGTTCAGTTCTTTCAACTGGTGCTGAGGATCATCAGATGGGGGTCAGGAGGTAGAAGCCCAGCGGAGTGTTTTCCCAGTAATTAGCGAGTGTCAGGACAAGAGAGAAACTTGATTTTGAGATGAGAAGGTGGGCAGCGGGGAGAGGAGCCCAGTGACAAAAGATATTAAAGGATATCTAGGAGGAGGATGGGAAGATGTATCTATCTAACGCTGACCATGCATTGTAGGTTTCCCAGTGCAATGCCTCTATGTGTCCTTGTTTCTCTTTTTTTGTTTGGGGTCCCTCCCTAGTTAGACAGCACAGCCTCTGACAAAGGGTGGTGTGTGCCTCCACGCCTCTTGACTTTGTCTTAGAGGACTAGTTAAGAAACTCCTATGATGCTGAAGGGCACGGATGCCCAGTTGGCTAGGCGTTCCACTGAGGGCAAAGTGAGTCTGGTGACAAGTTCACTGGGCTTTGTGAAGTGGAATAAAGAAAGTGCTGGTCAGTGGAAAGTGCTTAGATCTGCTGCGGAAACAGTGGGTTTCTCAGCGAGGATTAGGAGCTGCCTAAGGGACACTCTGCAGGAAAGAGGGTGGGTGGGAGGGCGCGGGGCGGGGGGCGGTTTGGATAGTCTTTAAAAATACTACAGTGAGCACCATGGAACGTCCACGAACACAGTCTGGATTTGCACATCGGACGTGGGAACTTGCACAGTCCGCCTTGGAGAAACCAGCCTGCCCTTGGGGAGGACCAAGAGAGGCTTGGTGTGTGGCTACTCATGTAACTTCGCTCCATGACAGCAGCTTGTTAGGGCTAATGAACGGCTGAATTTCTTCTGCCAGGATCCAGAGTGGGATATGCCAGCTTGAGGCTGGGATGTAACAGTTGCCGCTTTAGCCAGTGAGGTTTGGCTTTCGGTGTAGGGTGAAGAGGGGCAAAGCTGATCCTCTGACTGTACCTTTGTTACTAGTTGCTCTTCCCCCTTGATGAGAGGCTGTGAGTTTTCCTCCAGGTACTGCCCCCCCACCCGTGTCTGTGTGTCCACACATTCGTTGCTGCCCAGGGATGCTCGACTTTGTCTCTGAGTGCACACATAGTTCACACATTTTTAGCGCAAGGCATTTCTTCAGTGCATCCGTTCCCCCATCCTTAAGGAGACTGTCTCCTGAAGGGTCTCACTAGATCTTTCCTCCTTTTATTTCACATGCTAATTACGCCAACATGTTGCCAGAATTTCATTTTCTGAAATAAGCCTTCATTTCACATTGTCAGCCCACTGGTGTCAAACCGGTTGCCTATTAACAGCTGTCTAGACAGGTTAGGGAAGGGAATCTGTTGATTTAGTCAGCCTGCCCAAGGCAGCCCTTGTTTGTGACTAACTGTTCAGCAGTGTTGGAGGGAAGAAAGTTGGCTTTATTTGTTACAGCGTTCCCTCCTGATGAATCACACAACTTTGTTTTGGTTCAAGTTTTCACAGTAGTAAAGCCTGCTTTGGGGGAAGGCCTCTCCAGAGGAAACCTGCTTTTCTAGATCTGCTTAGAACGTCCAGGAGAAAGTCGAGGTGTGTAAAGAAACATCCCTGGTTCAATAATTCGGGGATGTATTAGATCTATTGTTTCCTCAGGAGCCTTGTCTGCTTTTCCTTTCCCCTCCTCCCTCTACCCCTCTTCATGCACCTCCTTCAAGGAACCTCTAGCTTAGTTTCTGCTGCAGGCCAAGGAATATCACCTCCCCCCCCCCCCACACACTTCCCTCCTTACTTCTTGCTTTAATCCTCTGCAACTGGCAACTACTCTTACCTAAAAACCCTTTGCCAAGCTGTTTGAGAAGCGTGCTTATAGTTCATACTGAAACATAATGTGGGGAAGCACTTCTAAATAAGATATCACTCCAAGGAGCTTTCTGCTCCGGTCTCTATAGTCACAACTGCTCTCTTTAAAGGTTACTATGACTCTAAGTTCATGCTGATGACAAAACCTCCAACCTCCATCTCTCCCTTCCTCTCTCTCCTTGGCCCTCCCCTCCCCCACCCCTTGCTGCTTCTATGTGTAAGGAAAGGGGGGTGGTTATATGCAACTGTTGGAGCCAAATCAACCATCAGATGGTGAAATTTTGAGACTCCTTTGCTCCAAATGGCTTAAGAAGGTTGCTACAAAGAACCCCAGGCAGGAGGAAGTTTCCTGATGCTCTGGGGTAATCAGATTTTAGAGGTCAAATGAGGAGCAATTATTAGATGTTCTCTGCAAGTGAACAGTGTACCTGGCCTGGAGACGAGCGAAATACAGAAATTCTAATAATCGGATTTGGTTTGTAGAGAAAGAGTGGCTGGGATGGCAAACCCAAGAACAGCTGTGCGTTCGAAAATTACGGATGGACTATTTGGGGATTTTACTTTAAACCGGGGTCAGGGATCATTGTCCTGCTTAACAGTCAGTGAGCTTGGTATGGTCCTCCTGTCACAGGGGTCATCATTTTGACACTGGGCTTTCGGGCACTGATGTCTTTAGCAACATACAGCTCCAACTCTGAAAAATCATTGCAGGTGTAATTTTAAAGTCCATATGGACATCCTGCACTAACAGCTCCCCATTCCCGGGCTCTGACTGCATACTTAAGCGCTTGGCCCGAGTAATATCATCTCTGCCTGTCATATAACTGTAAATTGCACTGTGCTTATGTGGTCCATTATCTTATGGAATTCAGCTGACGCACAACTCTTAAGGCTCCGAGCCTTAAGTTCTTTGGAAACTTGAAGGACGTTTTCCAAGAGCTGTCTGAGCAAAAGTAGGAAGAAGTCAAAGGTAGGACGGAAGCTGGAGTAGCTTATAGGGTACCACTTGATGATGGGTAGAGGGAAACACATTCATGAGGTTTGTTGCCAGTAGAAATCATGATTTTTCTGGACCCGCTGCTGACTTGGAAAATAAAAAGGATTTGATATGATGCTTTTGGTTATTTTTCTTCAAGAAGCCACAAAGACTTTGAGAATTTACATATATTTTCTATACCCAGTCTTCTCTTTCAGGAGTGCAGGTCAACTAATGAAGTTCTGAGTTCTTATTTGCACTTAGCTTTGCTTCGTGTCATTGAGGAGCATGGCATGTGTGCTTGGAAACTCTTATGGAATTATGCTTGTCATTAATGCTGATTCATAATTGGCAGATGGGGTCAGTTTCAGGCCTCCTTTTTGCTCCGAGAAAATTTTCCACTGCTACTGGAAACAAATAAATAAATCATAGAACATTCCTCCCTCCTCCCCCCACATTCCCCCATTGTTTTAAACTAATGGCATACTTGGCTACCGTAAGAACTAAAGTGTCCCCATAACACTGCAATTTCATCTTGGTTTCAGGCACCCTGTAACGCTTTTGATATGAGGGCCTTTGATATGAGGCATCTCTAGGGGCAACCTACAAAAATGGTTGCCTTCCAAGAACAGCCTCATGATACCAGGGATGGGATTTGTTCTCTGAGCTACATTGCTGCTTCTTCTTTATGGTGATCTTGCCTGTGCACTGCCTTCTACAGGCCTGAGCCGCCAGGTGCCGTCTCAGCCGGAAAGACAAAGCAAACTGTAGGGTCCCTGCATCTGTAGGTTTGCCTCTGTCCCCAATTTGCAGAAAACCTTGTCATGAATTAGAATTTCTTGGCAACAGCACCACCCAGGGAAATTTGTAGACACAAAGGAGCCTAGCTAACCACACTGAAAGGATAAAATAGCTGGCTTTTTTTCCTTTTAGTATGTTATTTGTGTGCTCTTTAGTTACCATAAATCTTTTTTTTTAATTTGAAATAGTGACTTGGGAGATGGAAAATAAAACTGACCCATAATTCAGATTTTCTTCATAAGGATGCAGTCACTAAATAAATGTCGCTTTACGAATGAAAGCACATGTGTATGCCATCAATCACACACTTAGCCTTTCTTTAATAGATGCTTTCCATGTTCTTTTTAATGGATACATCTTTGTGTGGATTTCGGTCTACCTGTTCGCAGTTTGGTATGATAAAGAGAGGGGATGTTACACTGCAGCCATTCTCACTACATCTGTCTTTCGTGGGGGCATAAAGGAAGTGGTGACTTCTTTGTTCTCCATGCAACTCCCCCCACCCCCGAGGAGAATGTGATGTTGGGGTCCAATCCATTTCAAGGGCAGAGCAGAAGATGCACTGTGACAGCCTCCCCCTGAAATGATTTATGTATGGGTATCAGAGACCTTCAGTGTTCATGTGGGCTCTTCCTCCCTTCCAGCCCATTTTAAACATAAATGCCATGCTGGTGGGGGCTATTTGCCTCTCCACTTCAATGGGAATAGTTTAGAGAGGGTCCTAATGGGGCTTTTAGTAGCCGCTCTTAAAAATCTTCAGATTCTTCTCCCTTCAGAGAATTCCTGTATTTCAACTTCTTGAGTCCGAGAAGGCATTGCAGTCTTCTGTAATCACTCTGTGCCCATTGGGCAAAGGAGAATACGGTTTACTCTGGCCAGCCCCAACTGGCTCATGCTGATTGAATGGCTGACGCCCCCTATCTCTGCAGTTTGTAGTAGTGTGCGAGGGGTTCTTTATCACCTGTGCTGGACCCCCGTGACGAGCGAATGCGGAAACTGTGATTCTGTTCACTCCGCACATCGGTTAGCATGTATGTTGGAATTAGGATTTGCTGAAAATTTAGGACAGCTCCCCAATTTAACCTGAGTGGTTGGTGCCTGAGGAGTGAGGGGTGGAGATGTAGTCTCTGCAAAGAAATCCCTTTGTTTTCCTGGATCATCTGAGTGCTTACTTAGCATAAACAAGTAGAATCATTTTAACCCAAGCTGCCCAATCTTAACAAGTACAGTGATGGAACAGTTGGCAGAACCTAATCATTAACATTCCATGTAACGTGGGCAAGTTAAGAAACGCCCCTCCACCCTGTTATGTCATGTGCTCGCCCTAGAACATCCACCCGAGAAACCATCCTTTTTCAATTTAGTGTAAGAGTTCCCCAAGTAAATGAAGCATTGCCTTTACCAGGGCATACTTTCACCTAAAAATGGTCATGATCTTGTCCCTTCCTCTTCTTTGCCTTTATCTGTTGCTGCTGATTTGGAGGATTATTTCTACTGTCTTGAGTCCTTTTTGTTTTTCTCACTTGGTATTTTGGTGTGCCGGAGAACTTGCTAAGCGTCCTGCTAAGTGTGTTGTGTCCATTTCTCCAGTATTCGAGCTGCTTCTAGCTGTCCTCACCACTGCATGCGTCAGCATGTGGATATTACAGTCCGCGGTCGGCAGCAGCCTTGGTTAGGGGTCCAGTGTGAGCCTGCTTGAGGTGTGGGTGACTTCTGATTTCATGGTGATACCGTTCCTGATTGTGCTGGTGGATGCAGTCGGTCACACCTTGCAAAGTTTTTTGTTTATATTAAAATATGGAAAATATTTCACAGTGAATGCTTGAGTCCTTAATTCTGGTTACATGCAAAAAGACTCTTTGGGTGATGCAGAGTCAACTTGGATATAAGCTTATGAGTGAAGGTTACACTGTAGGTATTTTTACTACGTATCATCCCTCTAAGCTCGATTCCAGTAGGGGAGAGTCAGCATGTTCAAAACTAAGTAATACAGAATCAGAACATAACTGCCAAAAAAAGAAATGTTGTCCTGTGAGTTTTTGAGCATTGCCCTATGCCTATCTGTATCTCCCCACTTGATACCTTGTTTATGACATGTGCTTAGGCTTACTACATTCTGTTGCTCTTTTTGCTAATGGCATGTTGGGGCTGGTGGCCTTTGTACGGCAGATGAGTATACAGTGTGAATACACATGTCCGGAATGGCCAGGAAACAGCATCCACGTCTGTGTCATTTGGAAACGATTAGAGGTAATTAAAATAATTAATGTAGAGCCACATGCAATATCTATTTCTGAATATGGGTTTATTGACATTCCCTGAGGGTCATATTGAAAGTCAGGCCCTAGGAATGTACCAAACCTAGGAACATAGAACCTTGGCATTTCAAATCCTGAAAAGGGTCTTGGTTGCTTCAGTTCTGAGACTCTAGTGTTGGACCAAGTGGTTGTTAGAGAAGATGAAACATTGAACCCTCCAAGGTCATACACTATGGTCAACACTGATGGTGGTTGCAGGGCTCAGGACCCTGATGGATGCCCACATCAGTGTGCTTGCTTTTTGTTACACTGTCTGAATGTACTGTGAGTCACTTCTCATTCTTTCCTCCTCTCTCTTTCCCTCTCCCCTTAAAGGGAACAAGAACATGCCCTTTTTACTTTGAACAGTGCTAGTACGTGGAACTTTGGAATTATCTGGGACCTAAACCAAGCTCTTGGTTTTCTTGGCTAAGGCTTATATGTATGATTTAATCCCCTTTCCACTTTTAATAACGTGTGCTAATCTGGAAAATACACACTGCCCTGAAGAGAGCGAACAAAAGCCAAAAGCCCCCTCTTATAAGTGTGGTTTTGTCACTTAAATGATAACACGGAGCGTGGGAGTAAAGAAGGTGCAGGATGTGGACAGTAGGGAGTTGGATGGACCATAGAACTGGGGTATTATTTCGAAAGGATCAAATGTTCAATGGCTTTGTCACTGACACCAGGCCAACAAAAGGGCTGAACAAAACTGTAACAGCAATCATATCCCAATTCAGGAAACAATTTTTGAAGTGTTTTTAAATTTCTAGAGCAGGTTGAATGGGCAATGAGGTTGTCATATTCTACAGATTTAAACAACAACAACAACAACAACAAAATACTCCATATTGGGATAAGCAGTTGGGAAGAAAGTCAAGTTCTGTAACCTTTCAGAATGTCCTTTCAGGGCTGGTGGATGAAGCAGGCTTAATTCCACAGTGGCCATCCTGAGCAAAGGAAACATAGGGCTGATCTTTGCCCCCTTGCCTGTAATCTTGGGATACAAGATTGGGATATAAGATTCCAATCTTGGGATATGCATCTGTGAGAATGCATCTCACTGATCTTAGAAACTTCAGGTTCCTCTCCAAAGGGGACTTCTTTCTTTCCTCAAAGCTGTCACCTGCATCTCCAACTCCAGATGTGTTTCTGAATTTCGGGCCCCACTTTGGATTGAAACCGTGGGACTGACAATAAAGGCCTTTGGGGCTGTCCCAGAATCACCCCACTGAATTTGTTCCAACGCTTGAACTCAGCAACTTCTTTCCCCTCTTCCTGGCTGCCATGTTTCTTTTTTTGAGATGACCTTTTTTGTGGTCTGGGTTTGAAGCTCTAGTCATCTTTGGCTCATCTCTTCCTTTGAATCCAATCAGGTGGAAATCTCACTGATTTGGCCCCTGACATCCTACACCCTGGTCTTCAACTTCCTGCTCCCTTTACCAATGCCCAAGGACAGCCCCTAGCACCTCGCCTGGACTGACTTTCTACCTCCACCACCGTGTTTTGAAGCTGTCAGTGGCTCCCTATTGCACTTAGAATGAGGCCAAACCTCTGAGAATCAGGATATTCTAAGATATTCCAATAACTGGCCTGAGTAATAGTCACGTTACCCCCTTTCATGTGCAGTAAATGCCATCCAAGCTGGATGACTGTGCCTTTCCTGCTTTTGGCTTTATTTCTGTCATTTCCATTAGCTTTTTCCTTCTTCCTCCCTCTTCCCCTCTGATTCTGTTTGTCCAAATTCTACCCATCCTTCAAGTTTCAAGTGGTTGCCACATCTTCCAGGATGCTTCTTTCCCTTCCCTTGGCTGATAATAATTGCTACTATTTGTACACGCTTGTGTAGAACTTTTTAATTTTTCATGATGCTTTTTAGTTATGCCTTGGAGTACAGCTTTCCTTTCTTTTTTTTTTTTTTTATTCTTTTCCTTTTTTCCTGTTGACTTATTTTTCCAGTGAGCTGCTATGATTTAGAGCAGAGTTGATGCCTTGGTTATAATTTTGATAGTAAACTTTTTTCTAAGGTTTATTTATTTATTTTGAGAGAGAGAGAGAGAGAGAGAGAGAGAGAGAAGAGAGGAGAGAGTGTGGTAGGGGTAGAGAGAGGGAGAGAAAGAGAGAATCCCAAGCAGGCTCCCCACTGTCCGCGCAGAGCCTGAAGTGGAGCTCGAACTCATGAAAAATGAGATCATGACCTGAGCCAAAACCAAGAGTTGGAGTCTTAACTGACTGAGTCACCTGGATACCCTGATAATAAACTTTTAATATGTAACTTTTCAGGCTCCTAGAGAGCCTTGCACACAGTAGGCATTCAGTAGATAGGTAGGGCTTGCTATATGACAAGGAGTTAAGATTCGACTATGTCTGCAGCAGCGGTCTCAATCATGGCTGCCCCCCAAACCAGTTAAGCCAGTATCCCTTTGAGTGGAAGCCAGGCATCAGTGTTTTGTTTTGTTTTTAAACTTCCAGGTGATTCCAACATGTAGCCAAGCCTTTGGGCCATTAAGCTTTAGAGAGTTAATATCAGGCATATCTGAGTTGTCGGTGCCTGCTGCTTATATGGAAATACCTGATTCCTTGTGTACCTTGGTGTCTAAGTGTGACAGAGGTTTAGTAAAAAGCAGGACAGTGCTGGAGGATGTACTTCGTCCAGCTCACCGGTTCATAGCAACTGCTCAAGCCTTGTTTCATCCTTTTTGTTTTGCTTTCCGTCATCTTAAAGTGTCAAGTGCATTCCCATTTGGCTCACATTCCTGTGACCCTCTACAGGTTTACTTAACCTGGTCAAAGTCCGTTTCTGGTACCTTTGTGGTGTTGGGCATTCAACTGCAGCCATGCCGAGCTTCAAATAATTCATTCTCGGCAGGCTCTCGACCATGATTTTCCACTTACCTCAGCCTGCTCTGTGGTTTTACAGGGATGGATGCATGCATGAACATCTGTTGGAGATGCCAGATAGACATTAGGAAGCAGCTCTCCATATTTCTTAAGGACCTTACTGTTTGGAAGTAGACTCTGTTTATAAAGGATTTCAAAGGACCCATGTTTCTAGTAAGAGGAGCAAAAATAAACTGTGGAAAACTGCCACTGAGGACATCCAGGCAAGGAGGCTGCCTCCTTGTCCGTGGAAGGCTTAGCTTTTGTGGTAATGACCGTGGCATGTGGTGATCTTCACAAAGAAGCCTTAAAAGTGCCTCTACTTCACACTGTGATGTTTGCAAAAATGTATGTACTGTAGCTACATCCTTTTATCTATAAACTGCCTTTGATGGGGGTCCGGTTGGCAAGAAAGAACATCATGAGAGGCGCTCAGAGCTTAGGGTTGAAGGATGCCTTTTGGAAAGCTCAACCCAGCTGTGAAAACGGCAATTAGCTGTGGAGCAGTTGCTGTGGAAGGGAGTGCCTGCCCGTTCCTGACCCCGCTCTACGGGCTCACCTTCCGGAGCTCAGGTAGCAGGGATGCCAGGGAGCGCTCCCGGTGCTGGCTCTTATTTTTGGAGAGGCGGCACAGTTGTCAGGGTACAAAGGAGTGGAAATAGATTGCCCCCATCCCGTACCTTTTGAGCTATTGGTGTTTGTTTTTGTGGCCACTATAGACCCTGATCATAGAGCACAGTCCCTGCCTGTGGTGAAAGAAGATGTCTTCTGCAAAGAGGCCCTGTGTGGAGCTGATTCTCCCATGAGCCACCTGAGATGCTGCTCAGGGTCAAATAGAGTTGCTGACTTCACTCCTGTTCTAAGATTGTTCAGCCCTCACCTGTACATTTGCCTCTCTAGATCAAGGTTCTTGCTTTTTGTCAGTATGGACCAAGAGATCTTTTCCTGTGTATTGGGGATTTTGTTATTGCTTATGAGAGCCTAACACACACCTGTATTAAACGTTTGTTCAGAAGGTATCAGGGTGTTTTGCTGATGGTTTCCTGTCGTTAGCACATTTCTTCTGTGACTAAGGAACAGGCAGAGATTACAGAATTTCCCATTCAGAGCGAGCAAAGTCGAAGGAGAGGAAGATGAAGCAAGTGTTCTTCTCGTGGCTGCAAACTAGATGAGTTGCAAAACCAGTGGTAGAACACACTTTCTTCCTCTCTCTTTCTGCTTGGTGACTCTTCTTATCGTCATAATAAGCAATATAATAATATCTAATATATATCTAATATCTGCATTCCTGCAGATGACCTCATTGGAGCACCTTTGCTGCGGCATTTCATTTAATCCTCCCAACCCTGTGAGATACAGAGTCTGTGTATCTCCATTTTACAGATGGAGACATTGAGGTTGGAGGTATTAAATGTCACTTGGAAGTGACTGAGCCAGGATCTAAACTCAGGCCGTCTGCCCAGCACTCTGAAATTTGAACACTTAGGCTGACTCTTGGTTAGACAAGAGACACGAGGGCAGAAACTAAAGATCATGGCCTGGCAACCAATAGACCTGTATAGATTTGAATAATTCTCTGGTCTGGCTTCTTTCTGGAGCCTGGTTTTATCATCTCTAAAAAGGACTGGATCTTGTTAGATCTCCTTTATGTTGCAGTGTTTGGTGGTAGTCAAATTGCAAGGAGGTTTTGGAATTAGGCAGAGCTGAAACCTTGAGCCACTCAGTGTCTCTGAGTTAATAATGACCACATAAGGGCAGGCATGTTGCCTCCCTTGCCCAGGGGCTGGCATGTAGCACCCACTTAACAAATTCTTGTTCCTTCTCCATTTTCAACTCTCCTTTCTCTCCCCAATAACAGTGCAGAGTGGCACAATGCTCCTTTCTCTAAATGGTATCACTGGAGTGGCTGAGAGAAGGTGAATGATGGAAGGCAGGGCAAGCGAGAGGTCTGGGCATTGGGCATGGTATTCCTTTATCCATCCCACAGGGGAAGCTCTTGTGAAGTCACTTGTACTTAGACCTGGGGAAGGACTGGCAATACTGAGCCCCCCTGACAGTGGGCCTACATGACGTGTGGGCCGGCTCATGCATGTGTCGAAGCCATCCGCCTTCTTTCTCTCCAGTCTTCCTTGGGACTGACTTCTCTTAAGTTTTCCCAGCATATGGTTATGTTTTAAGAGCCAGAATTAGGCATATATAACATAATACAGTGCTGGTTGCTACACCTGCCATTTCTGCCTTACCTGATGACTGAGCTTACAGACGCTTATGAGAGTGAATCAGGTTTTATGAGATCTATAAATATCTCAGATAGGATTTTTATTTCATTTTCCTCCTTCAAATAAGACATAATGGAAGCACTCACATACACAAGGAATATTCTTTCTGTGATAAAGTAGGGCGTTTTTGAATGGGCCTCTGAAAAGCAATAATTTGATGTGGTTGTTCATGTTGGGAGTTTTATGGGGGAGGGGGAAGAATCATGTGCATTCTGCTATAAAACTCCAAGAGTATTTCCTCATATTGAAGGTTTAGCCCAGCACCTATGGAGAGATTCATTTCAGAGATGCCAGCCCCGTGTGCAGACTGCCTTCCCTCCTTCAGTGGAGTGTGTACATTTGTGTTTTCTAGCTACAGAGAAGCCTGAGAAGGAAGGTCCCATTGGTGCGGGGGGAAGGTGGGGCCTCTTTGAAAGAACATTTCTAGTTCCTTGTCTAGTCTGCTTCCAGCTGTCTCAAGAGAAAATGTTCTCATCCTTCTCCCCACTTCATAGATTTCCTGGGAAGACTTGATACCACTTAATATATCAGTGAGATATTTTTCCTGGAATTTCACTTCAAAAAAAGTCCTAAATTGGAGTGCCTGGGTGACTCAGTTGGTTAAGCATCTGACTCTTGGTTTTTGTTCAGGTCATGATCTCATGGCTGTAAGATTCAGCTCCACGTGGGCCTATGTACTGACAGCGTGGAGCCTGCTTGGGATTCTCTCTCTCCCTTCCTCTGCCCCTCCCCTGCTTACTCTCTCTGTCTCTCTCTCAAAATAAATAAACATTTTAAAACGTCCTACTTTTATCCAATTTGGTAAAAATATACATTAACCCATACCAGGAATGGAAAGGATTTTTCTTATATTGCTCTTTGAGAAGTATCTGGAAGGAACTTTGAACATGTAACTTTAAAAAATATATATTTTAAAAACAAGATGTAAGGATTCTAAGTACCCCACTTTTTCTGCCTGGAAAATGGAAGTCAGGAGCTCCATTTGCTGCTGATCCAGGACCATTGTGACATATTTAACTACAGATTTAACTCCCTGATTCTCCGATGACTTAGGTACTGTTTTGCACAGCCTCCCTGTACATATATCCTTCCCCATTTCTCAGTAGTGTTGTGTTTAACTAGATGGTAATTTGTGTTCAGGTGAATTTAGTATACCTGCACCAAAGACATGCCGAGGATTTTTGCTTTAATATCACTTAATTTATTTCTATTTAACATCATCTTAGTCTGCAACATAATCCTACCATTTTGGCTCTACCACAGGTACCCACTGTTTTGTGTTTATCATCAAATGTTCCGACCTCTCTGGTCCTTATGTGTTATTATGTTTCCTTGTGTGTTACAGTTTGGGGTGGAGCTAGGAAAAGTTAGACGATCAGAGATGCAAGCAGGAAGCTCCTAGGCTGAGCTGGCTTGAAGAGATGTTTTATTTGACCAGCATACCTACTTCAATTTTCTTTTTAATTTGAATGCCTTTAGACAGATTATGCACTCTTCGGTTAACCTTGTACCGATTATTTCTACCTAACTTTATTTCTGATCTCTGACCTGGTGAGCATGCCTTTGGATTTGTGACCCTTGGACCGGCAGCTCTCAAAGGCACCTTCCCCTCCAAAATACTGTAATTGGGGGACCACCTCTGTTCCTCTACCCTGCCCAGTCTCAAGCTGGTTTGCTTTTTGCTCTCGCCCAGAACCCATTCTCATTGCATCTTAGATTTCTCAACCTTGTTGAGCGCCTTTGTTTAGGATTCTATTTTTTTTATTAAAAATTTTTTTTATGTTTTTTTAAAATTTATTTTTGAGAGACAGAGACAGTGTGAGCAGGGGAGGGTCAGAGAGAGAGGGAGACACAATCTGAAGCAGGCTTCAGGCTCTGCAGTGTCAGCCCGACATGGGGCTTGAACCCACGAACCATGAGATCATGACCTGAGCCGAAGCTGGACACTTAACTGACTGAGCCACCTAGGCACCCCAGGATTCTATTTTATAAAGCAGCTTCCAAATTGCATCTGAATTTCTCCTAGTCATCCAGGTTCTGTTGTAGATCTTCAAAATCTGGGATGGAGAAAACCATCTGGTTTACCCCTCTCCCTGCCTGCACCCAGCAGTTGCTCCAGAGAATGTTCATTCCTTATTGGGATTTGCAACATTTTCCAATTTGGAAACGGAGTTTCCCCGAGCATGCAGCCTCCCTTTGGTCTAAGTGAGAGCAAAAGGGAGAATCCAAACAAAAAGTATTTTTTGGTCAGACAGCCTCACTAGGCCTCACAAAGGCCTGCCATTGGCCAGGGGTTCTTCTATCACTCCCAGAGACCTGATGGGTCAGTGGTGGGAAAAACTCCTTTTCTGTGGGAGAAAAATATGTAGCCAGTTCTGAGGTTTCTTAGTCTGACACAGAGGCATGTTGTACAGAATCCTATTGACTGCTTTAATTTTTTTGTTGAGGCAGATTTTAGATGACTTGTTTCACTGAGAGAGTGATGATTTTTGTGTGGAGAACTCCAGAGCATTATAATAAAGTACTTTCCTGAGAATCCAGTAATTTGCTTTCTTCCTACCCTTGGCACGCAAATACTGCCAGCAAGGCACTTGGCCCTCATTTTCTAATGCTTTCAGGATGCTGTTCTACATTAGAGGTATTTAAAAAAATTTATTATTTTATAGTGGCTCCCTTACATTAGTAAGGATATCACTTAGGTTGACCAGATGGTGATTTTCAGCGTCTTTCTTTTCCTGTTTAAAACCTTTCCTTTCAATTACTTGATGCTGGGGGTTCTTCCTTCTTTTCTCCAATCTCCAATTCCTTTTCCTTTTTAAAAATTTCTGAGTGCTAAGTAAAGATCCAGGGTCATTTTCTTGTTAACATACACATTCATTACTTTTAAACTAATGACTGTTTATCTTCCTGTGTGAATTAGCTACCATTAAAATATTTCTGAAAAAATAATTTTAGGAAGGATGGAAGGAAAGAGGTGGGGGGAAGGAAGGAAGGAAGGAAGGAAGGAAGGAAGGAAGGAAGGAAGAAAAAGGCAGGCATTATGTGAACTTACATGTCCTGACACAGTTTTCCATGGAAAAGAAGGAGAATGCAGAAAAACCTTTGTCTTCCTACCCAAGACGTGTCTGCCAGCTTTTCCTCCTGCTTTTGTACCCATGATCTCTTTTTTATGCTCCTTGTTCATAGAGACCAGGATTTTTTAACTATTAGAATTTGAGGACCATGGGACATCTTATTGCAATCCCCCTTCTTCCTCCTCAATTTGCAGATAACCTGTCTGAGCCTTAGAGATCATCAGTTAAGTCCTAGCCAGTATTGGACCTTCAAGAATTGTGAGTCCCTTTTCAATATTTTAAATGTATTCTCCTGGTAACATCATGCACCATGCAGCATGGTCGAAGGCAGCGCCTCTCAAAGGGTGGATTGCACTTCTTGAGCTTCAAGAACCCTGTTAAATAACAACAGATCACCATGGAAGGCAAAATTTCCGCGTTTTAGTTTTGTTTTTCTTCCAATCTTGTGACTAACTCAAGGAGAAAGACTCAACTTTGTAGTGATGTGTTTTTAACACCAAAGGCTTGATAATCTCTCTTTTTTTCCTCCTCCTTCTCCATCTTCTCTTTTTGTTTTCTTGCTTTCTCACTTTCTCTTTCTCTCTTTCCATCCTCCCCTCTCTCCTCCTCCCTCCTCCTTCTCCTCCTTCTCCTTCTCCTTTGCCTTCTCACAAAAAGAGAGCAGGTCTCAGACCCACCCCTTTTGGCAGGCAAACATTTAGCTAAAAGTTAATGATACCATTTTGATTCTGTTGTTTTTAATTTAATGGCTATCTTTTATGGGTGGACGTTTACAGGAAAAGTATTTACAAATCCATACAGCCTTAATACATAATGCCTTAGCGAGGCAATGAAAAAGCAAATGATAGGGAAATGATGACAGATGGAATGCTGTTTTGGTAAAAACGCATAAAG
Source organism: Suricata suricatta (assembly GCF_006229205.1). Taxonomy (NCBI): domain Eukaryota; kingdom Metazoa; phylum Chordata; class Mammalia; order Carnivora; family Herpestidae; genus Suricata; species Suricata suricatta. The sequence goes on from NC_043702.1 coordinate 27,735,258, forward strand.
GTAGAATGGAAATGGAGTGTGAGAAATACTGGTGTGGTAGGAAAGTCAAGGGATTTGGAGTCAGAAAACCTGGAATTTTGTCGTGACTTTTTAAGTGTAAACCAGGGCAAATTGTGAAATAGCATTTTCCCATCTGCAATGTGGGGATTATAATAATAAATAATAATAATAATAGGATCATTATAATTGAATGGTATATGGTTATGAAAGTGACTTGTAAGCTGTCATATGCTATATACAGACTTACTGTTTTCTGTTCTTCCGTAGGGAAGGCTTTTGTTTCATGCCTTAAACTAGTACTTCTTGTTTGTTTTCTTCCTCCTTATGATTTCTGTTCAGTTTTCTGCAAAGGAATATAGTTGCTTCTTATTTGTTCAAATAGGGCTGTGCTTTACTCATGGCACTTTGAAAGAATTTTTCTACTGGCTGTCTGAAAGCAGGGACACAAAACTTCCTAATAATTTCTGTGTGTGTGTGTGCGTGCGCGCGCGTGTGTGTTAGTTTTTATATACATTTTGAAAAAGTAAACTTAGTTTATAGTCTATAATGTGTCAAAACTTATGGATAAAGATAACACATTTGGTTTAATTTTTAAGGTACATTTTTAAAGATGAAAGTACTTTACCATTCACAAAATAGTTGTGTGTATGTGTGTGTTTGTATCCATAGATGAAGGAAGTTTGGAGTTTGTGTACCAGTGAGAATTCTGGGGACAGTTTGCTTCTGAAAGCGGAAGTCTGTGTGACTCATTAACAATGTACTGTCACATGTTGTTAGATGATGGGTAGGAAGTCCTAGACTTACCATGACCTCTTAGCTTGACTTCCAGGGAAACCCAGCCTACGTAGGGACTGGAGTGACACCACGTATGTGGTCTGGGTAACCCTAGCAGGAGGTAACTATAGATAAAAAGGGAGGTCGATCTCTGTGACATGAGGGACACATGGACTCCACTAAGGACGCTCAGATCTCCATGCTCCTTAAGACAGGTGCCATATTGATGCGGACTTCGGAGGCCAGTGTCAGGTCCAAAGGTCTAGTCGCATATCACCTCACCTGGAGCCCTGGTGGAAATGAGAGCACACCTGGATCTCTGTCCGTGAGGAGCCACTGGGGTGCTAGTCTCTCCCTCTTTCGGGGTTGAGTGACTCTGTCTTTCTGTATCCATTAGAAGTGGATGGAAGTTTGCACCTGGGATGGCCCTGGGGAACAGCCTGTGTGGTGGCTTGGCCCGGGCCTCTCTTGCTCTGTCTGCTGGGTCAGATGGCAGACACGCCCCCCCCCACCCCCCTCAGGGTGGATAGACTAGGATGAGGTCCCTGAAGCTCCCAGCTCCCAGTCTGCTCTAGCTCCAGACTCTCAATGTAAAGTGGAGATGAAGAGGGACAAGAATGTCAGCCTCTCAGTCCACTTCTGTAGGGATTTGTCAGGACATCCCTTTGGCTCAGCCTCCCACATGAGGAATTGAACTCTGGGGTCAGGAGTGTGACAAAACACTTGAGTATGCAGCTGGGTTTTTGCCATCAGTGTGATTTGCAGGGAAGTGTGGCCATAAAATGCTTGAGGTCATGAATTGGATGGGCTCTCCACCTGGAGAACCATACCTTTCTCTACAAAATTATTTATATACTTTTAGGGTTTAGTTTTGATTTTTTAAAAGAGGATAGAAACATACTCAACTATTTAAAAAACCCCATAAAATGCTTTGGATCTAGTGGCAACATTTCTAAGTTCACAACAAATAGCTTTATTGGAAAACACTGTTTTGTCTTTTAAAGAAAAACCAGTCCTAAGACATTGTCAGAGCTGGCAAATCTGCAGGCCCGGCCAGCGGGCACCACGCGGGCAGCAGAGGCCGGGGGCTCACGTTGGCCTTTAGCGCATTATGTTAGCACAGAGCTTGGTCATTGTCGCTTCCTCCTCTGCCTCCCACTTGTGGGTTCCTCCACTGTAACTTGCCCCATCAAGCGCTGACTTATTTTCCCTTTTAAAAACATTTTTTATTTTTGAAATAATTACAGACTCAACAACGTGTTGCAAATATAATAGAGTCCCATGCACCCTCCACCCAACTTCCAGCAACAAGACGTCTTATTGTATAACTATCAGATGGTTTAGTTCATTCTGAGGCACTTGCTCTGAGGGAACGGGTGGGTGTGGCAGAAAGAAACACCTAGAAAAGGAGGGGCAAAGGTTGCTGGGGGCAGGGAGAGAGCGTCAAGCTAGAAGGAATCCAGGCTGCCCAACCCCAGGGTCTTTGCAACTGGGTTCTTTTGGCTGTTAAAATGAAAAACCAGTTATCTTTTGTGTAATGAGAAAAAAGGGGAAATAAAAATGTCTATTATATATGCTGATATGCTTAACATTTCGAATAAAAGGATATGTATAAGCACTTGTTGACAGTTTGGGGGAGAAGGAAGAGAGAATGATGGGGGAGTGAGGAAGAGGAAATTTCTACTTTTTATACCCTTTCTGTTCCATTTAAATGCTTTTGACTTTCCCGTATGTCCATTACCTTATTTTTTTTAAAGAGCAATCCTGGTGATGGAATAATGGGCCACTTATGTTTTCCGTCTTATATATATATATTTTTTTAAGTGTTATGTGTTAGTTTAAAAATTACCAAGCTTCTTGAGAGGATCAATAATTTGGACTGTTAACAGTTGTCTATAATTATAGCATGATTGCTGTTCTTTCAGTGCAGTCAGTAAATTAAGCCCACTTACCCCCTCCCCCCCTTAATCTACTTGAGAAAAATAGATTCAAGAATCAGAGAGACAGAGGTTAAATATCAGGTTTATCATCGGTAAAGCTGGAGTTAGAGCCAGTTGAGAAGTGCGGTTTCATTCTGGCTTCGCAGGATTTATCCCATCCCTGTCTACTGCTAAGCTTCTGGGCTGGCCCATCCAGGTAAGTATATGACCCACTAAAAAGCAGCTCACCAGGATTCTCCCGGCCAACCTGTATCCAGGGTGCTTCTCCCTGGGCAGGGATAGAGTTAACCCCTCCAGGGAGGGGTCAGGGTGAAGACAGATGAGTGAGCACTGCACTGTTTTTCTTCCCCTCCCTTCTCCTCCCCTCCCTTCCTCCTCCCCTCTCCATTTTTCTATTCTTGCCAATTACTTTCTTTCCTGAGCAGGAATGAGTGAAGTAAGTAAAAGGAAGTTTGGAAGCTTTACTTTCAGGATCTTCTGGGAGGTATTTATTTCTGGGGGAGAAGGGCCCTCAGGGAAACAAAGAACAAGGGAAAGGCTTCCCTCTATGTAGATTGAAGTCTGAGGAAGAAGGAGCACCATGCCTCCAGAGGAGGGGAGGGGGAGCCCAACAAAGCAAGAGGGAGGCATCAGGGTGGCAGGAAAGAAGACAGGAGTCAGCAGTGAAAGTTTTAGTTGGTCTTTCTGACTCAAGGAAAAGGATCAAGGGTACATAGTCTCCTTGGCCCAGGTACTTAAGGAGCACTGGCCAGGGAGGGACTGTTCAAGGAGTAATCAGGGAAAGGGAATGACCCAAGGTGCGTTTGGTACTAGTGGATCTTGAATTCCCCAACCTCACCTGCAAGTAAAAATGGAAAAAAAAATTTGAGGACTTTGGACCAGCAGCCTTAATGCAAGAGTGGTATAGATGGAGAGAAGAGAACCGAAGAATCCCATGTCTCCATGACTCTCTGACTGGGGGAACTGCTTTGTCCTTCACCTGTCTACCTGTCCACGTACTTCTTGGCCACTTCACATCAGAGCAGAACACACTCCTAGTCTCGGAAGTCAGCTGGCCCTTGCTCGTCAGAGTATGTCATCCATTAATAAGGGATGAAGAAATTAGGACAGTTACACTGATCCATAATAAACCATTGAGATACTGAAAGGGAAATAGTGCTTAATTTTGTAGCTGTGCTTCATTTCTCTTCTGTGGTTTGTTGAGGGAGGGTTCTCTTTCTTTAAGAGTTTCTCAGCGGGGGCCTTGTTTATGAACAGTTGTTAGTTGCTCATCTCAGGAGAGGGAGTGAAGTCGAGAACCAACCACGTTGCCATTTTTGTGACCTCACTCTTCTGGTTCTCTTTCATTCATTCATTTAATTCCTCCCTCTCCTTCTCCTTCCCTTCCTTCTTTCTCTCTTTTTCTGAGGGATTTCAATATGCTAAGCACTGAGCCAGGTGCTAAGGAGGCAATAGTGACCTAAGTGGGCATTGTCCCTGCTTTTATGGAGTTTAGAGTCTAGAAGTAGAACCCCAAGATAAATAAATACACATGGAAGTTTGCATCATGACTGGGATATAAGGAAAAAAACAGGGTGCCAAGAGAGAATATTTCTTTAGTGACTTGCCCAGTCACATCTGAAATAGTCAAGGAATCTTCCTGTTCGCCTCTCAGCTCTTTTGTATACTTCCCCAAAATGTTCTCAGAACTTTTTCCTGGAAGTTTACAATTACCACTCAGAAGGATTCTAAAATGGAACAGACACTTAGGGTTGACAAAACAGAACCTTCAGATACTTTTATTTCATGTATGACTAGTCTTTTGGTTTATAACTTCCCTGCTATGTTTGTGGCTGGAGTTTTAGTCTTGCTAAGCAAAAAAGTCATCACATTCCATATTCCATAGACATTGCTGGCATTGAGCACATGTATCACTGTTTAAAGATTTTGTTTCTAACCTCAACTTATATTCTAATTTATTTAGATTATTCCTTACCTAAAAAAGAAAATGAGGGAAGTGTGAAGGAGAGGAAAATCCAAAAGTCTTTTCATGTTCCATAGCAGAACAGAGTAGGTGAGAGATTTTGCCTCTACGTGTCCATGAAGGCCTTCCATTGTAGTAAAGTCTGTACATGTAAAAGCAGGAGGTGGTCTATGGTCATCAGCGGTGTCAGTTTTGTAAAATACAGCTATGATGAGCATTCCTTTCCTGAAGTTCTGCTCCAGAACTGATTGGCAAGTTGCCATTGTCCCCCTGAGTGATGTGAACAGTATCAATGAGTGTATAAAGCTGTATTTGTCCTAATTCTGCCTTGGTATGTGGTTCAAGGGGAAAGCCTTTCTGGGAAGAGTAACGCTTTTTTAACAGCAAATGGATTGAATTGATGTAGGTATGATTTGCGACAGGGGAAGCTTCACCTATTGTCTAAGAGTTGGAGAAGCTGAAGGTATTGATGACTTTACGAAGGTAAGACATTTGCTTTATCTGCAGGATTGGAGGAAGGATTTAGGGATTAAGAGGTATCTGAAAATTTTGTTTACCTTTAATGTCTGCCAGTTTGCAGCCCTGCAAAGCCAGTTACTGTCCCTATTGAGGGATGGGAGCAGGATAAGGGAGAGACCAAGGCAGACTTCATACGTAGGGAAAGATGAAACGAACCCTTCCCTGGTCATTGAGTGTGCGCAGGATTTGTTGGTGACACTTGGTGCTAGAGACAGTGGGATTGGGTCATTGGATCTGAGAGCAGGAAGTGGCAACCCAACTGGGTGGGAGTTCTGGGCGAATCAGAGGGGGGCATAAGGATAAGAGTTGGTGGTTTTATTTCCATTCAGGCGTAACAATAGCTCTGCATTTTCTTCTGGTGAAAACACTTAAAGTGTTTATTTTGGTACCTGTAGGTAAACCAGGCAAACTGAGTGAAAAATTAGCAACAGTGGGACGCTTTCAGATTTGACACTGCCATTGAAAGAGTGTTATATTTGAGGGATGTATTTAAAAGTTTGTCCTCGGTTAGCCCCCTGCCATGACCTTTTGGAAGTCTGTACCCCATACAAAAACTCTTGGCCATTCAGACCTTGCTCTCCATCCAGCTTTACTTTCTTCTACGTAACTCCTGGACCAACGGCAAGATTTTTATGGCAGCCTATCAACACCAGGTTCATCTGTTGAGCTTACGTGGCAGCTGCCTCCCCAGAGTTAAGACTTTAATGAAGCATCCTTCCCCTTGGAGCCAGCCTGCTTCTCCCGGTCTTTCCTCTCCACCCAGGCAGAGAGCGAAGCCTTCTCTTATGATATTGCAAAGCTAATAATGCTGCTCTATTGATTTTGTGAGCCTCAGTCACTGGGGAATGTGTGGGGGATGGGCCCAGCCCTCGCAGTACGCTTCCTCCAACTCTTTTTCCAGCCCTGGAGCTTTTGTTTTGAATCTGGAAGCTTCCAACGAGGGCTGCATTTCCAAAGGTCAAATGTGCCTGCACATTTTGTCCTTAACAGCTTAGCTCTACCCTGAAGCCCTCCCTGAACTCGCCAGCGTTCAACCTGAGCAGTAGGAGCAGTAGCTTCATAACCAGATCCAATTGCTGACACTCCACCCTTGAGAAGCGCCTCAAGGAGCCACGGAGGGTTATTGGCCAGGAGAATGTGGTCATAAATGCATGTCTACAGGAATGGGTGAGGTTTCCTCTTTGCTTAGAAAGCCAGAAAAACATCAATAGAGAGAGACTACAAAGGAGAAAAACATATCCAGGCGCTAAACCTTTGGTCCCCTCACCAACAAAATATTTGATGGTTTTTAATGAGGGATATTTACCTTTTTTTTTTAAAGAGGGGAGATACGTTTATAAATCATCTCTTTCCCTCTTTTGTTCTTTCATCTCTTCCACATTGTCTTATCCTCTTCTCCTCCTCTCGTTTTAAACCTGGTCTGCACAGATCAACTGATCTCTAAGGCACTGATGCTTCTTATATTTGATAAGGAGAATTTCTTCACTCATTCTTGATCTTTTTGCCTTGGCTACCAGGATACTCAGGGATAAATTTAATTCTGTGCTTGATTCAGTAGCTTTTTTTTTTAAGCTAAGATTTTTTTTGGTAATATTTATTTTTTATTTATTCTCATTTTAAGGAGTATTACATGTGTGCTTTAAATTAGGAGTATAAATCTGAAAAGGAAAATTCCCGAGATGATTGTCTAGGCATTTACATTCAGGAATGTTAGTTGGCAACATTAATATGACCACTGGGCCTCTCTACTATCTTTTGAGCTCTTAATTTTTCCCTGAACTACCACTGAGCAGCTAGAGAAACAGCCACTGCTATTCATAAGTATAAAGGCTGAGGCCAGAGCAAATGGGGGTGGTGGAGGGGGTAAGGCCTGAGGCCGGAGCATTGCCAACCAAAATTATTTGGCATTTTCTAGGGCCTGGAGATGCATTTCTTGCTACCCTATAACATGAACCCCATACTCAGAACCCCTAGGCTGTTCATCCTTTTCTAAATACACAGGGGGGCTTCCATGTGTCTACTCTAACACGTCATATACTTTTTCTAGGATGTCATTGCTCCCTTTCTCCACCTGATAAAAGTTCACTCATTTTGCAAGGTCTAGCCCAAATGTGATTTCTTCCGCTGGCCTTCACTGATCTCTGCAGGAAAGAGAATTATTCCTTCATTTTTGTTGCCATAACATTTTGTTCATTCTGTTTTATTAGTCACACATACACCTTGTTATCTTTAAATTGTATGCATTTCGATCTCTTTCCTTACTATATATCATGGGCAACTTGTAGGAGCATAATGAACCCTAGGATTCCCTGAAGTCTCTATCGAAGTGTCAGGTGGAAGGTAGAAGCTCAGAAAATGCTGTTAAAGTAATTTAAAAGAGTTACAAGGTGTAGTACCTCCCCCTGAAAGGCCAGCTAAGTTCAAATGGGTGTAACCTGCTTATCCTAGCAAAGTTCTTTCTCCCTGGTCATTATCCTCTTGGAAAAATCTACCAGTCTGATCCAGTCACCCCAGGGAAGAGTATGCAATGAGAAGTAATAGTGGCTCTTAATTAAGATTTTTAAAAAATCATTTAAAAAGTATTTATTGAGCAGTTGATTATGCCAAACGCTGTGCTTTAGCCCAAGGGAAGTTTAAAACTTGGTGCCAGACCTCCAAGCTTTTGTAGATTTGTCATAGTTCTCACTGTCTCCTGCTTGACATTTCATGGTGCCGCCTCTGCAGATTTCCATTCTTGTGGCGAGATGTTGAGAGCAGGGGTTTGGGATGAGTGGGGCTGGGCAAGAGTAGCTTGGCAGAAGACTATCAAAAGCGGAGTCTCTCCTTAAATAAGGAGTTGCACGGAAAATTGTGGGAAGTGTTTATCACAGTCCCCACCAGGCCCTACAGGCAGGCACACTCCTTGACTGTTTTACTAATGTATGTGATCTTCTGGGTCCCTGTAGGTATTTGAGTTTGTGAATCTTCACCTAGATTTATCAGGAAGGGCATTGTTAAATTCTGGAGTAAAGCATTGGCAGAAACAATACTTGTCTACGCCAGCACCTCCAGGACAACCATGTGGCCTTGTGCTATGGGACCTCATCTAAGAGATAGGGCAGAAACTGCAGTCCAGAGTCTGAAATTGAGATACTTGGAGACATGGTACTCCTATAGGCAAGGGAACAAAGTAGTATATCCCGTCTTCCTCATGCCTTGCTTGCCTTAGGCAAGATTTGATCATGAGAAGCCAAAGACCAAAGAGGAGCTGACTTAAGGAAGGCCAAAGCTAATTACAGAGGAAGAGCTGGTCGAAGTCCTCCCAGCTTTGGTCCGTATTCTCTCCATGACACTGCATTGCCTTTGACTTTATAAAAAGTCCCAAAGTTGAAGGATTTTGATATCTAAGATTGGTTAGGCACAGTATCCTAAAAGCAACACTAATTACCTGGTTTTTAAACAAAGATGGTTTTCTACCACCACACATTTCTTAATCACTGTATGTTCTTCATCCACTGATCATCTTCCTCTCTAGTTTGTTACTACCAGATGATTATAAACAAAACCACTCTAAAATTAATGTTTAGGCTTCATGTAGGGAGCAGGGCCAAGTGGGAGTTATGCCCTTGAAGTGATCTACTGCCCAAAGTTTGATGGATTCCCTTGGTTAGAGGTGTGTAATCTGATAAGAGCTACTGGCATCCAAGATTTTTATACAGAAATGAGATGCTTACTGTTCCTCTATTTTCCATTGCTGCTATGTTTTCCCCTTTTCTTTTTGCTGCTTCTATTCCTTCTATGTCCCTTTTCAAAGCTGAATTTTCTATTTGACTCTTGAACAAAAGAGAAGAGTGATTGATAATAATGGTGTTGAAAATAGGCCAAGAGCCACTATTCTGAATGCACTGGTTGGGGGAAATTTTGAATCTGGTTTACTCAAATACGTATTTTAATATTGATTACAACTGGGAAATTTTCTTAATATTGTATAGCAGGTTCAAATTCCCCTTTAAAAGTGTATTATTTCTAGTTTTCATGTATTTGACATTAATCCAATAAACAAATAAAATTAGGTTCTCAGTAAGAGTTATGATAAGGTTTCTCAATGTAGATCTTAAAAATGATGCTAGCTTCATATCTTCCTGTCTCAACAGTGACAATGCTTGATATGGGCAGGTTGCAATGATTGAAATCCTATTTACTTTTAACAATCCAAGCAAGATATGGAGAAGTCAGAGAAACCCCAGGAATCTCTAGGGAAAGGGTGGTGTCAAAACCAAGACTTCTTCCACTCTCACCAGGAGAAATTACACAGATATGTAGTTGAAAAGCTTGTGAAGTGAAGTTTGAGATAAGGTGTGGTGTTTCCAATCTGGGAAGATCTTGAAGAAGATTTTTAGAAATCTTTTTTATTAAGTTTATTTATTTATTTTGAGAGAGACTGCAAGTGGGGGAGGGGCAGAGAAAGAAGGAGACAGAAATCCCAAGCAGGCTTTGCACCATCAGCACAGAGGAGCCCAATACAGGGCTCAAACCCATGAAACTGAGATATGACCTGAGCCAAAACCAAGAGTCAGATACTTAACCAACTGAGCCACCCAGGAACTCCTGCTGAATTTTTAGAATGTTTGAGATCCTGGTAGAAGGTTTAGAGTTGGACGAATAAGAAGCCTAATAGTAGACAAGAAACTTTTAGTTCTGTTTCTGTATGGCAACAGAATGGTGGAAAGCCCAGTTTTCTTTACTAGGTTGGGTTCCCCATAAATAGGATGGGGATTTTAATCCTTTGCTGCCTAGATAGTGTCACAGGGGAACTCCAAGTTTACAGGATCAATATTGATAAGCATTTTCAGAAGCTGTTCACAAAGGAATTCTCTGTAAAAAAAAGTATGCATCATTTCATGTAGACTGGATTTACCCAGTTTCTTCTAGCTGCTGTAGTTATGACTCCGTTTCTCATGCTGTCAGCCTATGTTTTTTTTTCTTTTAGAGAAAATGGAAGGTTTCTCTAGATCTCTGATTCAGTGGATCACAGGTTGAGAGCTCAGACTGCTTTTAAGAACAGCGCAGATAAAGCACCCTTATTTTAGCAAAAGTGATCCTTTCATTCACACAGTTATTTACACATCCTGATAGTGTGGATGACATTTCCATTTTATTTTTCCAAAAAGCACATTCAAGAACTCAAGTTACTGGAGATCAAGCCAAATATGACCAAATTTCATGGCAATTGAAGATAGAGACACAACATCAAACTATCTCCTTAATTAAGGCAGTGGCACTGCTGGGGCCAGCATTCCAGGATTCTCAGTAGAGAAAACATGTTTTCTTTATAGGGGAGTTTTATTAGCAGCAATGTTCCGGTATGTGGTTCAGGTTAATTAATGATGTAGTCACACTGGTGTCTTGCCATGAGTTTTATTCCAGCACGTAGGGCACTAGGAAATTGTATTGGCATATCTTTTCATGCCAAAAAGGAATCCTTAATTTGGACCATCTCAGCGTTTAGAATATGTCTTCATGAGTTCTGTCAACAAAGTAGTTTAAGCATTCTTAATGTGGGTACTGCCTCAGACTGAGAATTCAGTCTCCATAATCTACTAAGTAGCAAGTCCATTGGTTTCAATTAATGTATACTGTTCTAAAATATTTTGCTGGCTGAGATGATTGAGACCTCAAAGACACAGACCACCCACCAGCTCTGGGTAGAATTGACCCTCATTGTGTAAGGAGATTTGTACCAAGAACCACCTTTTCCCCGGGAGAGTTTGTATTAATCTTGAATCGCAGTGGTGTTTTAAAACTTAATTTATGTTGTGCATATGTAGGAACCTTCCTTAGAGGTTGAGACAACAAAGCAACTGGATTGGAAATTAGATTTCCCCCCTTATGCTGCTAATGTAGTTCTTGCTCCTTTGGGATTTCCCCTTTGCATGGGCTGATGATTTCTTTGAAACTGTATGGAAATTGGTTCAGACAGGAACAAAGGGGAGAGGGGATGGCAGTGATGATTCAAATTAGTGTCTCTTCTTCAGTGAGAGTCTGGTGTGCCTGAGAGTGCGTGTCATACGATATCGGCTGAGCCACCTGAGGTTAAGCGAGGTCCCCGAGGTCCCTGAGCTACTGGAATCCAAACTTCAGGGCCCCAGCACTTGATTCTCCCCTGTCAAGTTTGCTTGAATTGTTAATTTGAAATCTGTACATCGTAATGTGGCTCAGAAATGGGCCAAGCACAATTTCACTTCTCTTTACATGATGGAAAACCTTCCCTTCATTTCTCCCTCGTCTTTGTCCAGCCAGCATGTGAAAGATTCCTACTGCCTGACATAATGAACAAGAAAGGGACAGCTTTGTGGCTCTGGAGCAATGATAGGTTTAGAGAAAGGCATCGGAAATACATGAAAAAGAATCTACATTTTATTGTCAGGGACACACACGTGCGCACACACAAACCCTGTACAGCTACATTCAACATTTTCACCCTTAGCTCTTGCCTAGTTCAAACGCCATACCCTCTTAATTGGATTTTGGCTCCCTTCCAGGTTCAGTGTTTGAAGGCTCTGTATCTGTGAAATAATGATCCCGAAATAAGTAGCGCCTCTCAGTAGAGCTATCTTTTTATGTAAAATTCTTAAAGGGAATGGAGAGAACGAAATGCTTCTGTGTTTAGGAATTTATGGGAAAGTCACCAGAATGGGCCCACGTAGGAATTTCTGGGGCCTCGCCTATGTAAATGGAGTGTGGCACTATTTAGGGTGACAGAGAACACAAGCCCTTGATGACTGCTCAATCTGAATGAGGTTTTTCATTTAAGGACCTTTTATTTACAGACTGATGATGATAGGAAGGATGTCAATGTTGGGGACCCAAGTGATGTGACCCTCAAGTGCCTTGAAAACGGGTGGCCAGAGTTGCTTTTTTCAGGGAGGTCCTTTAAGGTGATAGAAATGGGAATAAAGGATATGATGTGGGTTGAGCCTCTACCTTTAATCTATTCCCTCAAGGCACCAGTTAGTAAGCACCTGGTGCAGAGGCCTGGAGAGGGGTGGGTTTTGAGCATCTGAGTGACATTCAGAGCATATGATGCAATATACATTGCTGGGAAGAAATGCTCTTTTGGCATCTGTTTGAACTGGGCAGATTTGAGGGCCCGAGACCGATCTGTTTGTCTTGAGCAGAGGCCCTATTTTACTCCTGTTTGATGAATGCGCATCGAGTGTCTTCTGGGTACTAAGAGTTGAACTGAGGAGAAATGGTGATGAAACCTTAGAGCTGATAAGGTAGACATTTTAGGCCCGCTTTAGGATAGACCAGCTGGTCTTCCCTCGAATTCCAGGATTGATTAATGCCTTTGCTGATTCATTTGTTTAGTCATTCAATGCATATGTTTTGGAGGCCTTTTCCAGGTACCCTGCTAGGTCCCAGAGATTCATTGATTTATGAGACTAAGTCCCTACTCTCTTGGAACTTCCATGCCAGTAGAGAAGGATAGACAATAAGCATGAAAAAAAATAATTCAGCTCTTTCCATGACTTGGTAAATACTAACCAAATAAAATGAGGTAGTATGATGGAGAACAAATAGGGTGTTTGGGCCAGTTTATCTAAGCAGATCAAAGGACACTGAATAGGTGGCAGTTAAGCCCAAATAAGATAGCTTTAGAGGGAAGCAGGTGTGCAACGACCTGGGGAGTCTGCCTCTGTGTGTGAGGACAGCGGCACTGCAGCTCTGAGACAAGGTCCGAGCCTCATGTGTTCGTGTGAATGGGAGGGGGGGTTCGAGACGTGGGAAGCAAGGCCAGATCGTACAGGAACTGATGCGCTGTGGCCAGGAGGTCCACGCGCTGGCCAGCCGTGGAAGGATTGCCAGCAAGGATTTTGAGCTGGAAGGGGTTTATGAGAGTGTGGTTCACTCATTTTACAGAGAAGAAAGTGAATGCCCTTCTCAGTTCAGTAGTTTAGTTAGTGGGGACGGGAGAGACCCTGTGGGGGAAGGGGGGGATCGAATCTGATTCCTAGGTCAGGTTCTTTTCATCAATAAAGAATGAGAGTTGAAAATAGCATCTTATCCACTTGTCTTTATTGCTCCTCTTTCTGGTGGCTTCTAGAGGTCAGAGGAGAAAAAAGCAAGGGGCAGAAGAGAGGGAGACACTGTCATAGGCAAGGAAATGGTTTTTACTTCCTACCCAGGTACATATTCCCAGGGCTGCCCTGTGGCCTTTTGTGAATCTAAATGTGTCTCTCGGTTGAGAATACTGGATGTAGCTCAGACAGGAAACATTTAAAGATTTCTTTTTTCAAATAAAAAACACTATAGAGACAAGTAAATATCACATATAGCACTTATAGCTAGATCTTAAAATACTGACATATCCTATAAGGAATGTTGGTAATAGATGCATACACCTTGCTTCTGATGTTCTTTGTTCTAAGAAGGAAGAATTTTTGACCTTCATCATACACTTGTACTCCTGCCTGCTCAAGATTGTGATCACCGTTGACTTTTCACCGGCTTGTTTGGGAGTTGCCTCATTCATTCATTCATCCATTCATTTGACAAATGCTTGAGACAGGCCATGATGATTCAGGGACTGTTAGGTGTCTTTGAGGAGCCTCCATTCTAGTTAAGTTTACATATAGATGCTGGTGAAGCAGATACCCATGGTGAACCAGAAAATCAGCTTCACAGCATCCTGTGCAGAACAGAGTGCAAGGACCATCTTATTCCAGGGTCTCCAGCCTCCTTCCTCCCACCACCCCGCTGGGCAGCGGAGCCACATGTCAGTTCCTTGGAACCTGTTCTTAAGGAGCCGTCCTCACATTTCATTCTCTACCCTTGCACCATGATTTCACAGCATCAGAGAACTCCAAACTAGTATAGTAGATTCCTCAGAAGTCCAACCCATTCACTTGGTAGAAGAGAAAACTGAGTCCTCAGGGAGGCAAATCACTCAGCAAGCATTACTTTCTTAACCATATATACACAACAGGTTTATTTTACTCTGATAATTATTTGGTATTTTTATTTCTCCTTTCTCTGCCACTGTTATATTTGTTTATTTTTTACCATTTTCTTGGAAGTGTAGTGAAAATAACACTAGTTAGATAAGAGCCACAACGTACATAGCATATGTTTCGGGCCCTGTTCTAGCACTTGATGTATACAAGTGGTGGGATTCTCACATACTCCTGTATGGGGGTCGCTACCATTGTCTATTTTACAGATGAGGAAACTGAGGCACGGAGGGGTTAGGTAACTTGCTCAACAGTGATCTAAGCCAGTAAGTAGTACAGCCTGATTTTGGACCCGATCTAGCTCCAGGGCTAATACGCTTAACCCCCTGTCTTCTGCCCCTCAGTGGGCACAGGGCTGTCTGTTTCCTTAACTGGGGTGAGCAGTGCAGCGGCGCATATATGCAGTCACCTTAAATATTTGGGGAAGTTGATTCTACATACCTCAGCTTAAGTAAATGTACTACCACCCAGGTCAGGAAAAGCGGCTCAGGGCTTGGTTTCATTATATGTTTGGCTGCCATTTTACACCATCTGAGTGAGGAGTAGAGCAAATACCCCTCCTACTGCCTCCAGGTCATTCCACAATGGAAGTTCCTGAAAACTCACGTGGATTTGAATGTATCCTCCATGATCACCAGCCACTAAATTGCATCTGCCATGAGGGGCCTCATGGGACTTGAACCTGTTGTTTTTGGGAAATTCAAACTTCGAGTGTGTGTGTGTGTGTGTGTGTGTGTGTGTGTGTGTGTGTGTGAGAGAGAGAGAAATTATGTGTGCACACATGCATGTGTCTGTACATTGTACACATGTGCAGCTGTGCTTTGGGGTAAAAGAAGCAATCATACATGTATTTTTAAGGGGGATTAGGGGAAAGGTATATTTAATTAATCCAAATGAAAAGCATATAGCAGTGTTCCAGAAGGGAGTCAATGAAATGAGTTTGCTTTAAAAAAAAAAAAATCCCAGTAGCCTGAGTCAGCCTGTGCAAGCGATTTGGGAGAGGCAGGGGAGATGATGTAATGGGTTCGGCATGTTCCCATCTTGGCCACTCAGTGCAGAGGGGCCCGGGGAGTTTGGGGAGGGTGTGTGCATGTGTGTGCAAAGTTAACGGGAGCGGGCGGGGGTTGAGTAAGAGTGGGTTGTAAAACAGGATTAATAACCCCTTGTCAGACCTTTCCCTGTTACTGTGTTTTTCAGTAATTTTGGTTTGAATGAAGGCTCTCTAGCCAATTAATGTTTATTTGTTTCCTTTGGCAAGACCCGTTGGGGGAAGGGATGAGATTGGTGAGTTTAAAATTTTTGTTTTGTTGTTGCGTTTCGGAAGAAGAGGCAAGTAATGTGAGTTTGAGTTTTCAATGAAGGCTCCCCTACCCCTCCACCCCTCCCCCTTAAGAGGCAGGAGGCAAGACAGGACCAGCTGGTGCCTTGAACTGACACAGGTGCAGAGGCTGTGGGGGGTGGGGAGCCAAGAATAATTACAGGTTTGTGAAGCATCAGGCCCTGCCTGACACAAGCACTCATCGAGAAAACTGTTCTTTATGGAAAATTAATGGTGAAGCTGAAAAACTGTCAGGGCCATTGTTGTTCTTGGGAAGCCGTCACTCCTCAGAGGGGAGCCTTCTCCCAAGGCCTTGGGCTGTCATGAGTGGTGGGGAGAGTGGGCCTCCCTCCCTGAGCAAGGCCTGTGGCACTCTCCAGTACAGTGATGGGTTTTTCCTTTAGGAGTGCCTCCTCTACACTTTTTTTCTTTCTTAAACCTCACTGTCAGCCCAAATCTAGATCTTCGGTCCAGCATAGGATGAGTTTTCATTGACTGCTAAAGCATGAATTTCATTTCGTCCATGAAAGTGTAATGACCAAAGCAGGGGCATCTAATGAAGCTTGTTTTCAAGCCATAAATTAACAAATGGGGTTTCCTCCAGCGCGTGTCAAAAACTAAGTAGAGACTTGGTTTGGTAGCCTCTCCACGCAGCAGTACATGACCACTCACAAATTTGATTTTAATTACAGCCCAGCAGCTAGGTGATAGCAAATGACTCTTCTTAGGGGCTGGTGGAGGGCAGGTGCAGGAATTGTGGGTAGAGGTCAGTGTGACAGACTTTGAATCGGTATGTTGTAATGGGTACATCTAGAGAAACAACTCTGAACCAGGGTAGGAAGCCCTCTCAGGGCCTGGGCCATCCTGTCCCTTGTGGACACTTATTTCTGAGGATCGTAGATATTTGAAGGAGGAAGTGCTTTTCCAAGTTGTTAGAGGAGTGCAGGACTCCAGTGCCTTCTTTCAAAAGGAGTGTAAGACCTAGACCCGAGCTCTGCACAGATTACGTGACTATCGAACTCACCTTAACATTTAATTTGGATTTGAATTGTTTGGGGATTTCTTTTATGCGCTGCAACTAAGGAATTCTTGGAAGATGAAAGGGGTATTTGAGGCTGCTTATTTCAAAGGCAGCACCCTCTCCCCAGGCCTTTAATCTTCTCTCCTTGCTCCCCCGCCTCCCCAAGGAAAAATATACAAATATTTTCTTTGTGTGTTGAAAATAATTTTTTTGGTTATTTATTTTGAGAGAGAGAGAAAGCGAGCAAGGGAGGGACAGAGAGAGAGAGAGAGAGAGAGAGAGAGAGAATCCCAAGCAGGCTCTACACTGTCTGTGTGGAGCCCAATGCGAGGCTAGAACTCACAAACCGTGAGATCATGACCTGAGCTAAAATCAAGAGTGAGACTCTTAACCTACTAGAGCCACTCAGGTGTCCCTATATGTTGAAAATAGTTTGGGTGAGGAGAGATGCTGAAGAAGTTTTGGTACAAATTTCCTAACTTCCATGTTTGTTTAGAATTCAGTTAATTTTCACTGTATTGTCTGTCAGAATTTACAGATTACTAGAGGGAAATATTTAATTTGACTTCATCTCCATTCATCAGTTAGTGTGAGAAACAGAGGGAAGGAATGCAATCTGACAGTATAGTCCCATGGTTGTTTTGTGGAATTCAGCAGTTCTGACGGTGACATGCAGTGCTCTTGCAGCTCTGGGGTGTGCTATTGATGGGGCTTTGGGGTGGGGTTTTTTTTAGCCTAATAGCTAAAAAATTCAAGAGTAGATTTTTATTTATACTATATAATTACTTACCGTTATTTTCTAGACAAAATCATTCTCTCCTAACCCTCCACCTTAATATTTCCTGACAAAAAAGGCAAGAAAAAGTGAGTATTTGTTCAAAAGGAACCGTTCTTTGGGTCTTGCGTAGTTGATTCTTGTCACTGGTTCAAATACTGTCTCTGCCTTGAGTTAAACTTAGTAGTATATTCTCCTCCTTGAACCCACTTTAAAATGTTGAAACCCAGGAAGATGTGCAATAAAGTCCAGCTACTTGGTGTCTGAGGTTCTTGCATGAGCTTAAGTGAACTTATTAATCAGAATCATGGTGCTTCTTATCTCTCCTCTCATTCCTAAAAAAATGGTACCAGAACTCTCTGACGGTGCTGTCCACTTCCTTTCCCATCTTTCAACTTGGACCTAATTTTAAAACATTTGAAACATGTCAGAATCATTCATCATAAAGTCCTTTGAAGGGAAAAAAAATCGCAAAATTCCTATACGTATCAAGCTTTGCAATCCTACAGAGTTGGTTTCAGGAGTCACAAAAATAAAGATTTTGCTAAAAAGTGTAAAGTCTACACATATCTGTAAGGAATTAGAAAACAATGAGTATTTTAGAAGATCATTTTAAAAAAGGAGTTCCAATTACCCCTCTATCATTGGCTTATTTTGTGTCACTTTGTATTTCCATTCTGGGATGTGTATGAAGATTTTAAAGTACAAAAAAGTAATTAAGCTTTGGGACAATCCCAGGAGAAAGGTAAGGGATTCATCTCCCTGTTTCTGTATTTCATGCTCTTTAGGGATAATGGTACCATGGTTAATAGCACGTGACAAAACCACACATAACAAATATTGGAAGGGGCTCCCATGGGTAGCCAGATGCAGTTACCTGCATGTACAATTACCTGAGTGAGCATCCTTTCTGGGAACAGAGTTCACCCCTTCATTGCTAGAAGCATCATCACCATTAATATCATTGTCATCATCATCATCATTAGGTCCAGGTCTGATCTCAGAAGAACATGACTTTGCAAGTTTCCATAAAGTGGAAAACTATATTTCTTCATATTTTTGCATCTGTATTCTTTCCTCAATTTGCTTTATCTCTTTGCTCTTTTAACTCTTGGATCTTTTAGGTAAATGAAGTAGGTAGAATGATTGGGCTTATGGGTAGCTGGCTAAAGGGACACAAATGACTGATAATTGATTATAAATATAGATAGTAGTAGGTGGCCTTTTATTTAATTGACTCTACTATTCCAGAAAAAAAATAATTCACAAAATGCACTTTTTTCTATCTTGTTTTTGATTCATCAACTTGAGTAATCATGGATCCAAAGACTCCAAATAATCAGTCATAATGACACAGTAATGAGTGGTGGCCAAAATATTGGACCAATGGCTTTGTCTTATGTTCAAATTAAAAGACAGAAATGCAAACAAGAGCTTTCTCTGTTTTAAACACTTGGTTTGTAAAGGGATGGCCTTGAGGAGACTGGACTAGAGTGTGCCCAACTGAACGTGGCTGCAGTTATGGTGGTGCTTATGGATGGGGCTTGTAAGGCGATTTTAGCTCATTCTTTCAAAAGTTCTAACTCTTACAACTTTACACCACTTTGAAGACTTCAATATCTTCGTCATCTGAGATAATGAGTGAGAAGTTTATTTCTAAAAGATTACTTTTATTGTTTGAGTACCCATGTGGTTTAAGGAATATGGTCATTGCTTTTAAGAAGATGGTAATTTTTAAAAATTAATTTATTAAAAATTTTTTCTTATTGAGAAATAATTGACATACATTACTGTGTAAGTTTAAGGCATACAGCATGATAGTTTGACCCACATATATTATAACCACAGTAGGTTCACCCAATATCCATCTTCTCATATAGATACAATAAAAAGAAGTGAAAAGGAGAGCACTTGTGCTGAGAACACTTAGGATTTACCCTCTTAGGAACTGTCCTATGTACCGCACAGCTGTGGTAGTTGTGGTCATCATATTGTACATTATATCCCTAGTTCTTATATATGTCCCATAACTGGAAGTTTTTATATATCTCATGTATCTTTTGACCACCTTTTCCAATATCCTCTCCCCCTACCCTCTGCCTCTGGTGACCACAAGTTTGATCTCTTTATCTATGAGTTTTGTTTTTGTTTTTGTTTTGTGTGTTTGTTTTTAGATTCCACATATAAGTGAAGTCAAGTATGAAGGCATATTTCTTTCTGTCTGACTTATTTCACTTAGCATAATTCTTTCAAGGTCTACCCATTTGTCACAAATGGTAGGATTTCCTTGTTTTTATTTAATGTTTACTTATGTATTTTGAGAGAGAAAGAGAGAGAGAAACAGTGAGAGGAAGAGAGAGAATCCCAAGCAGGCTCTGCACTGTCAGCCCAGAGCCCGACATGGGACTCGATAGCACATGCTTTGAGATCATATCCTGAACCAAAATCAAGTCAGGCACCTAGCTGACTGAGCCACCCAGGCACCCCAGATTTCCTTGTTTTCTTAGCGGCTGAATAATATTCTACTGTACATATATATATATTCTACAACTTTTCTATTCATTCATTCAGTAATGGACACTTAGGTTATTTCCTTATCTTGACTATTATAAATAATGCTGCTATCAACATGGGGGTGCAGATATCTTTTTGACTTAGGGCTTTTGTTTCCTTTGGATATATTCCCAGAAGTGGAATTGGTGGATCATGTGGTAGTTCTATTTTTAATTTTTGGGGGGTTCTCCATACTGTTTTTTTTAATAGTGCCTGCACCGATTTACAACCCACCAACAGTGTATAAGGGCTCCCTTTTTTTGCACCCATGCCATGCTGGCATGGATGTAGAGAAAACATTCTAGAAGTAAACATAGGAATAAAGCTCCTTGACATGGACCTTGGTAATGACACCTAAAGCAGTAGCAACAAAATAGAAAATGAAGAAGTGGGACTACCTTAAACTAAAAACTTCCTACACAACAAAAGAAATCATCAATAAAGTAAAAAAAGAACTTGTGGAGTGGGGTGGGGGAAAATACTTGCAAACTATGTACTCAAAGACTTAATACCCAAAATATATGAAGAACCCATATAACTGAATAGCAGGAAAACAAATAACCCAGTTTAAAAATGGGCAGAGGATCTGACTAGGTGAACAGGTACATGAAAAGATGCTTGACAGCACTAGTCATTAGGAAGATGCAAACTAAAACCTCAAGGAGATCATAATCTTAGTAAACCAGACACACCACCAATCTATGAACTCATAGATTCATTTTGGAGATACTGTTTAATTGTCCAAGATTGAGGAGGTGTGTATTTCAACACTTGGCAGCCAGCATATTTTCTTCATTTTTTTTCTAGACCAAGCTTCCTGAAGAAGATAGACTTCATGTTGAACTTTGAATGAAAGAATGATTAGTGGGAAGGAAGTTGAAATATTATATCAAGCATATGAATACAAGGGAAAATAGGGTGGAAAAATAGGTAAAGGAAATCTTTAGGGGAGGGTTGTAGGGGAAATGGCAAAAGTGACTGGAGATGTCTGCAATCCTGAATGACAAATTTCATGTAATTTATGATAAGAGAAGGACAGGTTTAATGAAAACCATTTGGTAACCTTGGCATCATAATGCCCATATATATGGACACATTTCTTACATATTTCTTGATCCCATGAGAGTAACTACCTCTTGCCAACATGGGGGAGGTTTTTTTGGGGAACTTCGTTTGTGCTACAAGACTTGGGCTATTGTATTCTCTGTCACATTCTGCCTCTAGGACCTGTCACAGAAGTTGCAGGCATGGCAGTAATATTAGGTTTGAATTTTTTTTTTCTGTTTAAACTAAGTCTTGGATTATCACTTTTAATAAGCATGTTTTAATGAGAAATATAAACAAAATGAAGAGAGTATTAAAAAAGATTTTAGGATGATAAAATTTTAGGATGATTTCAAAACCAGGTGATATTTGTTAGGAAACTGGGAGAAGCAGCCACACATTTTAAAGTTGAGATGTGGGAGAATCTTCACAAAGCCCATTTGGACCTCATAAGTAGTAAGAAAATCACTCTTTGTACTTGGGCACATTTCCTTCCCATTGCTGACCGTAATGGATTTTTGACAGAGTGGAAGTTGATCCAGTGGCTCAACTCTTAAGATGTATTATTAAGTCAGGTTGATGGAAGCCTCATCTCTCCAACACGAAGTATTGGAAAGGCATAATTTAATTAATTAAATTGACATCTGCTGTCTTTGAGTTGGGGTTTGCTGGCTGGAGTGTCATTGGGACAGAGTAAATCTCTGGCTCTGGTAGACAAACAAATATTTGAACTTTACATCCAAATTTGCAATCTGGAGACACTCCTAGTTTGCAAATGGTTGTTTCTTTTCTCTCTCTCTCTCTTTTGAAATTATTTAGACTTACAGAAAAGTTGCAGAAATTGTGCATAGAGTTCCTGTGTACATTTGCTCAGCTTTCCCTGTTACATGACCATAATACAAGGATCAGAGCCAAATTAACATTGATACAATGCCATTAACTAATATGTATATTTTATTTGAATTAAATGATTTTTCCCACCCATTTAGTTCTCATATCTTCTTAGTCCCCTCATCAGAGTCAGCTTCTGAGTCTCCTTTGTTCTTCATGATCGTGATATAGTTTTTAAAGTTTTTATTTATTTTTGAGAGAGAGAGAAAGACAGTGTGAGTGGGGAAGGGGCAGAAAGAAGGGGAGAAAGAGAATCCCAAGCAAGCTCCACACTGTCAGTTCAGAGCCCAAGGTAGGGCTCGAACTCATGAAACCATGAGATCATGACCTGAGCAGAAACCAAGAGTCAGAAGCTTAACCAACCGAGCAACCCAGGCATCCCTCATCTTGATATTTTTAAAAGAATACTAGCCAGTTATTTTGTAGAATGGCCCTCTATTTGTATTGTTCTGATGTTTTCTCATGATTACACTGAGGTTATATATTTTTGGCAAGAATGGTATAGAATAATTTTGTCCCCTATTCAACCTGTCATACCAGGGTACATAATAGATTATGTTTTATTACTGGTGCTGCCAACTTTGATCACATACTTAAAGTGGTGCATGCCAGACTTCTCCACTGTAAAATTATTATTTTTGTCTATGTAGTTAACATATATCTATCTTGTGGGGGGGTACTTTGAGATTGGTAGATATCTTGTTTCTCATTATACTTCTATGTACGAATTTTAGCATCCATTGATGATTCTTGCCTGTAGCCATTATTACTTTTTTTTTCGCCTAATGGCGATTTTCTATTTCCATCATCCCTTCTCTGTTTATTAATTATAATTTTACTGTAAGGAGGAACTAACCCTCTCCATGTGTTTATTGATTCAACTATTTCTTTATATCATTATGGATTCATAGATACTAATTTTATTCCATGTGTTAAAAATCCATTATCACTATTCATTTCCATTGCTCATATTGTCCAGATTTGGTCAATGAGAGCTCCTTCAGATTGGCTCCTGAGTCTTTTCAATACATCTCTATCACTTTATGAACACTTCCTTACCTTCCAGTGTCACAGGATATTCTAGGCTCATCTTTTATTTATTTTGCCCCACAGTTTGAATCAACTATTTCTCTAAGGTCCCCTGGTTCCCTTTACTGGATAATGATATTTAGAAACCAAGATCTGTATACTAGGTGTGCTCACTGCTACCGAGGTGTCTTTGCTTGTAGACTCTTCCTATAGACAGAGCTAGGAAATATATGTATGTATATCCCCACACACATATACACGTTTATTTCTATATAAACTTCTCTCTCTGTGTATATGTATTAATATCTATGAGTAAATACCTCAAATTCCAGTTAAACATCAGAGTCATTCCTAAAGGGAGTCCTTGTAATCATTAAAGAAAAACATTGAAGATAAAGTTTCTCTTTGGCTTATAAATAATCTAACATTAAAATTCTCCTCATTCTTGACATTTTATTTTCCAGCACTCCTGATGAGTTTCTGAGTAACAAAATCTTCTCTTCTCTCTAAGTAGAATATTATAAGAAGTGGGTTTCTCAAGACAAAAACCATTTCTGAATGATTTCATAGGATTATCTAGCCCATCTGATGGGTACTCTGCTTCTCTGAATCTCTGATGGAATAAGAATGCTCTGTATTAGGGTTGCAAATGATAGCTGCTTTTAAGTAGTCCAGCATTTCCCACATTTTGGTCGATGCAGTGTGACCTCTGTGCTCTTGGGATTTAAACTAGAGCGTACTGGGTAGATTTTTTTTTTAATTTCCCAGAAAAGTATGTAAATGTAATTAGAATCTCCCAGTTCCCCAGAACTCTGAATATGAAGAGATCTAAGCTTCTTAACGGTCACAACAATTTCTTAGTGGCTTTCACATCTTTGAGCTAGAAAGTATGTAAGAAAATATAACATACAGAAACTCTATCAAACTCTATCAAAAGAGTTATGTTGTGAAATAATCTTTGTGTGTGAGGCAAGGAACTTCCCCAGGGACAACTTCTAACCCATGACTCAGCTGATTTTTACCCAGAACATATTTGTGTCTCAAAGATCTGGTTCGTCAAAGCTGAAGAAGCATTAGTTATGTTCCAGAAGACATATATTAGTGGTCATTTCTAAGATTGCTAGCCTCAGCATGGTCCAGGATTAGGGTGTCAGGAGATGACTATTGTGGAGTGGAGGAGATAGAATAATCAAAGTAAGAGTATAAAGTTGATTTTGTCCTTGTTTGATAGATAATTATATACCTGTTGGGTCCCAGACACTGTACTTAGTAGGTGAGGGTTTTAAAAGAGAAGAGGACCTTAAAGGGAGGTTTTAGGAGTGAGATTCAGAAGTGAATTCACTGGAGCTAAGCCTGAAGGTTTCATTATTGGAGAGAGGTAAATGACAATTTCCAGCAATGAGATGGAAAAAGGGAAGGGAAATTTTTGAGACATGGAATTCAGAAGACCGGCAACTGAGGATAATGCAAATTTCTAGACCTGAGAAGGTGGTAGTGTTGGTTTCAAATATAAAGTGATGAGAAACTACTCAGCTAGAGCTATTATTTAATCAATAAGTAAAACAGAATAAAAATTTATCTTTCCAGTTAGCTTTTCTTGATTAATACCATTACATTATAGACTGTAGAATTCATTGTTCACTCATCCCCTAAGAATTTATCAACATACTTTATATCATGTTATTTGGTATCACTTCGCTTTGTAAATTCATGTCATTTTTAGCTTGTAATTACTTATTCTGCACCTACATCACATAGATCTATTAATATCTTCTCCTTCCAACACACTGAAAACCTTGTTCCTTGCTGTGAACACAGTAGTTGAATGAAAACTTGTGACATGAGTGTTGGATGAAGATTAGACTCATTCATTAGTTTATACTATTAAAAATCAACAGTGAAACCCAAAGTTGATTCATAGTTAAAAATCTTGTTTTATTCTTTATTAATACAGAGATTTGCCAGGAGGCTAATTAAAAACCAATCTTTTTGGTAACTAGACTTACTGTGGTGATCATTGTGCGGTGTATACAAATACTGAATCATTATGTTATACACCTTGAAAATAATATAATGTTATATGTCAGTTACACCTCAGTAAAAAAATAGTAACAAAACATAAACAGAAGACACAAGACAAATAAATATGTAACCAGTGACAGACTATAAACGGTGATTTAAAGATTTTGAAGGTTAAAGTATATGAGGTGGTATTAGATACTTGCACAAATAGGAAAGAAAACTTCACAGGGAGAGCTTGGATGATTCAGAGGAGGGGAGTGGAACGAGACAAGCAGGGAGGAGAAGTTGAACAGTAGATGCCATAAGGACGCAGGTGGGGACTGGCAGAGAAGACCAAAGACAGTGACCACCAGTGGGTTCGGATGTAGAGGTTAGGTACTAACCCTAGTGCTAACGCAGCTAGAACCTTGTCGAAACAGTGAGCATGAAGTGGTTATTGCATGCAGTCCAAGAAACACAGGTAAAATGTGACATATGCACGTGGTAGAGAAGTACAGTCTATACAAAATCCAGACAAAAGGCTCTGAAACTCCATGGTTCTATGATTCTGTATCCGGGGATCTATAAGCCCCATTGATAGTGCATCTCTATTACAAATTTATGGGAGAATAGACGGGATAAGAGAAAAAACAAAAACAACCTTTTGAAATGTCACCAAAATAAAAATCATTAATAGATACAACGCAACTAAGTATATCATTAAAATATATTCTTAACAGAATCAAAGCCTAGATCCTGAATGTTGGCTGGAATCGAAGATGCTCTACAGAGGCAGTAAATTACTAGCTTGTCTCATTTTAAATTGGTTGTGTTTCTTTGTTGAAGCCCAGAAGAAGCCAGAGCAAATTGAGGTGATGGTGGAAGTTAGTGCCATGGTTTTACACAAGATTCTGGAAAAGTAGGATTCTTCAGTGAGGAGAGCTTTCTAGTACAAAGTTAAATATCCACACTGTTGCCATAATATGACAGCACTTCACCTTACAGAGACTTAGGAGCACCATGGGTGAAGGTTTGTTGCAACTCTGAACTTTGCAGTTTCCTCTGTTTCTTTACCAGGTGAAAGCTTTATGTTGAACTATCTTTAGCAAGTCAAACAGCTGTGTCTGAACTTATTTTTATCGCACAGAGATGCTAAACCACTGTAAGGGACTCATGCTTCTTGCCACAAAATAGGTCGCAATCGTATTTTGAATAACTTGCTGTAAACAATAGGAGTTTTGTCTTGCGTATCTAAGGTTTTGTGAGAGGCATTCTTTAGAATAGTATCTGATGGGCACGGAGGAGGGCACTTGTTGGGATGAGCACTGGGTGTTACGTGGAAACCAACTTGACAATAAACCATAAAAGAAGAAAAGTAATAGTATCTGGTCCTGCTAGTTAGGGAATCCAAGGCAGCACTTGCTGTTGGCTCAGTGTGGCTGAGGTCACGTCTTAGTTTGGGTAGTTTGTTCTTCAGAGCAAGTTGGAAAATTGACTTATTTTTGTGGCTTGCTCCAGTCTCTTTGAAAGCTGAACTTGGAGTATGGGAAGTCCTATTTTGATATGAACAGCTTTGTGTGATTCTGTGTGCCTTCTTGCTTACACGGGAACTCCTGGGCTGCTTGGAGCATCTCACCTGCTGACTTGGGTTGTGGGGCAGGAGATGATTTTAACACTGAATAAATATTCTCTGGGATCCTGATGGGGTGAGCCAGCCCCTCTGGGCCTCCAGTTCCCCTTCCTTAAACTCACATGATGTGCCCTTATGAATCCCTCAGAAGTCTTCGGGGAGTAAATAACAAGGTCAGACCTTCCACCAAGAGAATTTTAGACTCAGGCCACAAAACCATTGCCTGTGTCTCCCTGCTCTGCCCCTCAACATGTGGCCTCATGGTGTTCTTTGCCTCTGATGGCTGTTTCTCTCCCTCCCGTCTTCCCCTCTGCAGACATGCCTTGAATTGGAACGCTACCTACAGACAGAGCCCAGGAGGATCTCGGAGACCTTCGGTGAGGACTTGGACTGTTTCCTCCATGCTTCTCCTCCCCCGTGCATTGAAGAGAGCTTCCGGCGCTTGGACCCGCTGTTGCTCCCCGTGGAAGCCACCATCTGCGAAAAGAGCTCGGCAGTGGACATTCTGCTCTCTCGGGACAAGTTGCTATCTGAGACCTGCCTCAGCCTCCAGCCAACCAGCTCTTCTCTCGACAGCTACACAGCCGTCAACCAGGCCCAGCTCAACGCAGTGACCTCATTAACGCCCCCCTCGTCCCCTGAGCTCAGCCGCCATCTGGTCAAAACCTCACAGACTCTCTCAGCCGTGGATGGCACGGTGACGTTGAAACTGGTGGCCAAGAAGGCTGCGCTCGGCTCGGTAAAGGTGGGAGGGGTGGCAACGGCAGCAGCAGCCGTGGCGACAGCTGGGACAGTCAAGAGCGGACAGAGCGACAGCGAGCAAGGAGGGGTGGGGGCTGAGGCGTGCCCCGAAAACAAGAAGAGGGTTCACCGCTGTCAGTTTAACGGGTGCCGGAAAGTTTATACAAAAAGCTCCCACCTAAAGGCCCACCAGAGGACTCACACAGGTAGTGGTACAAGTTGGCCGCACGTGGTTTCTTCTTCCTCCTCCTCTAGCCTCGCGGTGGGAAGGGCGTCGGTGCTCCCAGGAGCCGCCTCGCGTGCCTCGGGGTGGTGGCCAGGCAGGAGGGCCGGAGCGGGGCAGCCCGGGCATGTGCACATGACCGTGAGCTCTCTGGAGGCCCCGGGCGCAGGCCACGGGCTTGTGGCTCGCTGGCCGTGTAGTGCTTTCAGAGGCTGTGCCAACCATGGGGTGCAACCACACGGTTCCAAGGATGTCCGAATCGGGCTCCGGCAGTGTGACTCACTGCCATGCGCCCCACCGGCACTTGTCACCTCCCGACACTCCTCGTTGTCTTAGGAGCCTAGTAGTTCTGCAATTTTGATCAGCCCCAGAATCTGAGGAGGCACATTTGAAAGAATTCACAGTTACACAAGGTAGTCGGGGTGTCCCTATTCACTCTTTTCCCAGCATCCCTGATTTTTCATCAAAGTCACCAACAGCAGGAGGGTTTCAGAGTTCATTAGATGTGATCATTCTATAATTAATTGGCATCTCCTCTTTTGCATTGTTCTCTGGCGCGTGCTTTATGGAGAGATGGCAGAATTGCTTTTTAATGAGCTTGTTACTGAGAAGTTGCTAAAGTGATTACATTGCTATGTGTGTGGTAGGGGAGAGTGGGGACCAGCGGGGACTGTATATTTTACTTGGGACTTCTGCGTGATTCTCAGGAATTGTATTGATCTTTGGAGCAATGGGATAATTTGGAAGAGTGGGGTTTACAGAGAAAAGAGTGAGATCGTCATTTTCCTTGAAACCTGGCCTTTGTTGTGTGGTTTGAGGTGCCAGCTTAGGGCTGGTGTTTCTTCACCGTGTTAGCATCCTAGGAGCAATTACTGTCATTGGTGGTTTTTAAAGGAGTCCTGACTGTCTGGTCTGTATGGTTTTGCGTACTGCTTGTGCATTGCAACTGAACAGGGAAAAGCTCCAGCAGTAGAAGCAGCAGAGTAAGAGAGTAGCCAAAGAGAAATGGGTGATTGGATTCGAGCCAGGGGAAGTGGCTGGCGAGACTTCTTTTTGGTCTTACAGCTTGTCTTCCTGGTGCTCTATCGTGGGTTTCAGCTGGTGCCACCCAGTAGATATGCAGTGAAAAGCTCATTGGCTGGAAAATCAGAAAAACTAATTAACTAGTTCTAGTTCTAACTCTGCCACTAACTAGCTCTGTGACCGGAGAGTGTCCTTTTACTTCACTGGTTTTCCACATCTGTCAAACAGGCTGGCCTAAGGCCCCTGGCGGCTCTGATGCGCTAGGCTGTGGGGGCATGAAATGCTTTTGTGCAGTACAGGAGCACTTCCTGTGAAGTAAGATGCATCATATATGTCCAGAAGAAAATCACCATTTTGAACCTGAAAATCATTCCCGTGAGAGGATGAGAACACAAATCCTTGCTATACAAGACTTAGGCACGTACTCCTCCAATTCTGCACTTAGCCGCTCTGTAGATCTTGTTCGATTCATGGGAAGATCTCTTCACATGCCTTTTGAACCCACAGTTCAGGCCCACTTAGGGTTTCCCATGAGTTTGGGTCTGAGTTCTCCACTCCACAGACCCCAAGGCTAACGTTCCCTGCTAGTCAGCTCT
This sequence comes from Suricata suricatta, assembly GCF_006229205.1. NCBI lineage: Eukaryota > Metazoa > Chordata > Mammalia > Carnivora > Herpestidae > Suricata > Suricata suricatta. The sequence continues at coordinate 27,764,292 of NC_043702.1, forward strand.
CTTTCCCACTCTGATATTGTCTTGAAGGTCATTATTATTTATATTTCTTTTTTCTCAAGTCAATGAGGAAAGTAATGACAAGACATTGCAGTGCTCCCAGGCCTCATTGGTGATTCACTTCCTGTGCTCCCCAGGAAACCAGAGAAAGCAGGATGAGGCAAGAATGCTGAGCTTCGTTGGGGGTGTGGAATTCATGAGTATGGACACATTGTTGAATTATTGACTTTAAGACAGGCTACATCCTGCCCAGTATGGAGGGCAGAAGACTCCAGGGAAGCAAGAATCTTTTTTTCAAGGGGGATTCCAGAGCATTTTCTTCTTTTTCCTATCCCCTTTTCCCAGCAGATGTGTCAGAAGGAGACCTCTTAGGACTGATGCCTTATTCGGTGCTTTGTTTTGGGGGCATTGTCTATGCAGAGCGATTACCAAGGTGGAGCTCGTTCTGTTCCCCAGCACCTGCAACTACTTGCCTTATGATGGCCTGAAGTGGAAAGACTCCTCCCCAAGGGGGATTTATTCAGGGAGGCACTGTGCATGACTGAAAGGCAATACTGCAGAGTGGTTAAGAGCAGAGCTTTGTGGTTCGGTGCCCGTGGGTTTGAATTCTGGCTCTACTACTTCTGAGATCTGTGACCTGGTTATAAGTGCTTTGTCTTCCCTAAGTCTCAGTGTAGTCATTTGTAAAGTATAGGGATAATTTTATCTACATCTTAGATAGTTTTGAAGCTTCCATGAATAAATGTATGTAAAATACTACGCAGGTCGTAAGAGCTCATTAAACATGGTGGTGGCGTTGGTTGTAGTTGTTACGATTGCTGTTGGTATTGATTAGTGATGATTGTGTGGAAAAACACCTCCATGTATACTAGAAATAAGGCCGTAAGCCAAAGTTGAATACTCTCAAAAAGCAAGAAACTTTATTCATCTCTTTTGTGCAGGGGGTTATGATGCTCTCCGGGACACCGGTCATGGAGAGTGCATCTGGATGTGCAGCCGTTGGCTCATTGAAGGTGGCAGCACTGTAGAGCTTGGCTTTCCTAAGATGGTACAGAAAGCAATCACCTTGCATCCTCCAGAAGCATTTTACCTTTAAAACCTCCCTCCTAGACAAGCATAGAAGAAAAAGCAGGTGCTATAAGAGAAATGGGAGGGGAGGTAGAGGTGGGGTTGGAGGATGGAGAGAGAGAGTATGAATTAATTTGTATTAAATGGATGAGAATCAGAAGTATTTATTTGGAATTGGTGTGAATGGGGCACATGAGGAACTGAAAACAAAGGTGATAATTTATGTGGTGTGGATGAACTAAGAATAATGAAAAAAGCATGAAGGATGGAATCAAATTAAGTGCAAACATATAAAAGCAATGGACTAGTAAAAGCTTGAGAGGCAAAGGTATATGGCAATGGAAGTTCTGGTTGGAGGAATTGCTGATATAAGTGAGTGAAGGGGCAGAGGTGCCAACCAAATGTTGAAATGGAGTTTTAAAAAATGGGCTCTGGTTGGATTTGGACTCACTTTAATCCAGTGGAAATATTTCTTTATCTTTCAATTGGGGAAGTGTTTGGGGACAGAAAAAAAAAAGATGAGAAAACCATTGGGTAAAAAGAGGGAAAATAAATGTTGGCCTTCTTTTCTCTAGAGTTATATATATATGCTATATCTCTTCTATATGGTAATGTGTTGAAAAAGAGAGACAGTTGCAAAAAATGAAATAAAATGTGTGGGTCTCCCTCTATGCATAAGAAAGACAATACTTGTTGGTAATATGGATTTGCTTGCACAGAAGAATTTTTAAAATGTTATTCATTTAATCTTTATATAGATAGAATTTACTGAACTGGAAAAGATATGCCTTTTTTTCTCCCCCTTCTGTGGCTGTTCTTTTGAGGATGCTGAATCCTTCAAACTTTTTGCCCTGGAGGATGTTAGGCAATGAGGTGATTTTTCTTCCTTTTTTTTTTTTTTTTTAAGGTAGCAGATGTTCAAGTTGGTAGCTGGGGTACAAATACCGTTTGCCCAAGGAGGTGAAGCTAGGGATGCGGGAACCGAGGGAGGGGGAAGACAAGGCCGGGACTGGGACAAAGGGAATATTGTGAAGTCTCAGGATCTTAGTGAAAGGAAGCATATAACAGCGGACATATGGTTTATTCATTGCGAAGAGCACTTAGTGCTGGGATGTGCGTAAAAATGTCCTCTAGCGGCCAAACCATTACAGACCTTGCTCTCCCACTCTGTGTTCTGGTCTTTGTGTAACAGATTTCTTGCTCAGTAAGTCAATCATTATGATCATAGTTTTATTCATTTTCTTCGAGTCAGCTAGTCCTTATATTTTGATGTGAAGGAAATCTTCACTTTCAGTTAAAAAAATCACTTTATTATGTTCATGGTCAGCACACGTCAGTTTGTTAAAATGTTAGTAGTTTCTGTGCAAAAAGAGACAGAATTGGTTTCCACATTTCTTCTTGATCACTTCCGTGAAGAAAAACAGCCTGTGATTGAAATGGCGCTTTGTGTTAATTGAGCAGACTTTCCTAATATGGAAATTCATATAAAAGCATTTCCACGTGTACACTATGCGAGGGAGTCGTGTTGACAAAGTCAGGACAAAGGCCAGGAATGAAATCTTTGATTGTTGGTCACAGAGAGGGAGAAACGGAGGCCATGTTTTCACATGTTCTGCCGGCAGGATTCTTCCTCTGGACGGGGGGTTGCTGTAGACTAATCAGTGGGTGTTGATAAGGACATTCTGGATTTTGTACCAAAGAATTAAGGGGTGCTCTTTGGTGGAAGGATAAACAAGTGTGCAATTTACTTAACAGTTTATATCTGCATTGGGCCAGGTCTCACTGAATCATGAAGTGGCACCATTTCTAAGTTTAACTCGGATTTAGGGAAATAGTTTGTTTTCAAATAAAAAGGTAGCTAAAAATATTATAAACAAAAAGATGAGTGTCATGTTTAACAGGCAAACAAAAGTGCTTAACTTATATAATGAAAGTTCTTTAAAGTTTGAAATATAATTTATTTTATTCAACAACGATAAAGCAGTTGCTACATCCTAGGCATTGTTCTAAGTCTTTTACAAATATTGTCTTTTAATCCTCATATTAATCTAATGACATAGGTACTATTCTTATTTTGTAGAGGGAATGAGGCCCAGGGAGGTCAAGTAATTTGCCCAGTGTCACACAGCTCCTTGGTAGTTGGGCCAGGATTCAAACCAAACGGTATTGCTCAAATCTGAGCTCTTAACTTCTATGCTAACAAGGGAAAAGAAATCAAGTAGATATTTTTTCTTAATAACTCATTATTAAGAGGAAATGAGAAACGTAGTTTAAATACAAATTGATGATGAAAACTACTTTAAGTGTCTTCTAAATAGAATAAAGTTGGGAGGGTCCTTAAACATATTGGCTCATCAAGTGACTTAGTACCAGAACAAGGAAATTACAAAGGAATGGTCTTCCGTTTCTAGGCCCATTATTGTTACTGTTATAGTTACTATTATTATGGTCATTACTATTAAACCATTTTTTTTTTTACTGTAGGATTAAAGAGACACTTCTAGCAGTCCCGATGCACTCATTAAAATGATGAATGCTAATACTCTATCCCTATGAAATCAGGCAAGCATTATCACCTGCCGGGGAAACTGAGACCCAACAGTGTAAAAATGCCGTAGCCCAGGTTCTATGACCTGTCGTTGGCAGAATTAGAATTTGACCAGGGCTCCTGTCCCTTGGGGCTTCCATGCTATTTAATAGATCATCATCTTATTCACTTTGTTTGTTCTATCAGTCATTCCTCAAACAGGTAGTAAGTGCCCGTAGATGTCAGGGGCTGTGCCACTGAGTAAGCAGTGCTTGGGGGAGCCCTTCCAAGGAGGGGTGTAAAGGGAGACAGCATTGAATGAGAGGAGAGGTGCCTATCAGAGGTCAGAAGCAGCGAGCATGATTCAGAAAAAGTTGCTTTTCTCTTTTTGGACAGGGTGTTTATTGATGCTATTCATCGTTTCAAATGATGCCAATGTGATAATACGCTAATTTGTATAAATAGAAGCCCCATTTCAAGGTCAGGCATATCAGCAGGATAAAATTAAATACTTCAGTCCAGAACGGTAGGGGGCCCATCGACCACTTTCAACCTCTTCAGCCCCATAGATAAGAATTCTTTGAATTTATACAATAGCAACTGAAATAGGGCAATTTTAAGACATTAAAGGGCCTTTAATATGCTGAGACACATGGCTGCTAATGAAGTTTATCCATGTGTTGAGGCAGAAACTCATTAAACCCCTATTATGGGATGGAAACTGGAATAAGGGTTAACTGTTCAGTTCACAAGGTGGAGAGAGTTTAATAGGAGGGTGTGATCGTTTGGGTTTAGCATATTCAAGAGCTTAAGAGAAAGAATTTGAAAAGAACGGGTGTGAATGAGATGATGGAAAACAATTGATAGTAGAATTTTATGATTCAAGAAATTCTTAGAACCTCACCACATGATAATTTAGCAATATGCTAGCTCTTAACATTTATGAGGATAAATTTAGGTAAACATATATTGGATGGAACGGTGTAAACTTGGCATATACACAGCAAGTACACTTATTTTATTATTTAATATGGTAATAAATGTAGGCTTCATGGGATGCCTATTCCAGATGTCCTTTTAATGGATAATTGGTAGTCACAAAGTAAATAAGCATGTTAGAACAAGAATGGAAGGAAGAGAAAAAAGGTATGAAATTAATGTCTTTCATCATAAACAGTATTTCTTGAACATGCATTATACTAGACACTGTTCCTTCCCCCATCCCTGAGGACTTTGCTTTTTGATGCAAAAGCCTGAAATGTGGTTTTATAAAGTCACTATATTTGGAACCTGATCTCAAAAGAGAAGAGAGCATGGATTGGGGGTGGGAGGTAGGAATGAGGGAAGAGAAGGGAGGAATCTCATTTCAGAAAAGGCAGTTGAAGTAATAGAATTTTATAAATTCTAAGACTTAAAGGTTAGGCCAGCTCTGTTTGATGGAGAAGAGAAAAAGAAGGTCATGAGAAGTCTGTGCAAATGAAGGAATGACATTGGGAAGGCCAAATGTGAACTTAAAAAAAAAAAGTAACTGTTCTGTTTAATAAATAGATAATGTACAGAAGCTGTTTCTATTATAAAAATGTTAATGATCGTAATGATCGTGGTTACCATATATATATATATATATATATATATATATATATATATATATATAACATTGAGAGGTTTGAGGAGATAAAATGAAGCTTTGTAAAGAGTACAGGCTAAGTGATATTATAAGAATTAGCCGGGGGTAGACAATACTTATGTCTTTTGTTTCCTGAAGTTAAAACAATAGTGGAGTGATTCTGTTTGACTCAGACAAAAAAAAAAAAAAAAAAGGAGTTTAAGAAGGTAGCGTGTAAAAAAACAATTTTTTTTAACTTTGGAATATCCTTTTTAAAAAAGTTAGCATGTAAGGATAGATGAACATGTATCTGTAAAATGATTGTCTTTCTTTGAAATATATCCAGTTTGAATTTTGTAGACATTATGGTTGAAGCTTTGAAAATGAATCAAGAGAAAACAAATTTCTCACGTAAGGAAGTTAGTTCTGATAAGCAAATGGAACTCTTTGGGGACCCAGCCTGTGCTGGGCATAAGTGCGGTGGGCTCAGAGCCCTGTGACACAGGTATTAAATGGTGAGAGCCTGGCTCTTTCCAACCAGGCAATTTCTATTTCTCCCCACCCTGATGGAGGTGAACTTGATGGCCCTAAGCAAACCTATTTCCTAAAATCTCAGTTACTTCTTCATGCCCTACCTTAGAACCTTACACCTAATGCTTTCCTGCGAAGTAGTCACTTCCTGCCTTTGAAGCCTTCCTTTATTACCCTTCTTTACGTCAGAATGAAATTTCTTATTGTTGTTATTTTTTTAATCTTCAACTATGGGAGGCTGTTAGTGGAATTTCAGGAATCTTCAAGCAACCAGGGAGACAAGATGGGGGCGGTTTGGAAGCTGGGCCAGCATTTTCCACCTTCCTTCTTCTGCTACTAGATTTTCTACATTTTCTAAAAGTAACTTCTTTCCAACCATTTTTAAAAGTCATATTGACATATTGACAGTTATTAAGCTAAATGTTAGTAGAAGCAAAACTGTTCCAAGTAATCAAAAGTTAGTGACTTTTTAATGTGCTAGTTACTTGGCCACCCAAGGACAAGAGGACAAGATTCCTCATTCCTGCAGTGTCTCTGTGTTTGGTTGCCAATGTTGGAATCCGACTAGCTTATATAATGGAGGTCAACCCACTTAAATTATTTAAGAGTGTCTGCAGTGAGAATAAGCTTTTCATGGTTTGTCCCATATTTCTCTTCACCTTTCTTTCTCCTTCACTATCTGTGCTCATTGAGGTTCGGAGAGTTAGGGACTGACCAAGGATTGGACCCCCAGAACTAGGCCTAGTTGGCAGACTGCCCCTGCCCCTTTTCTTGGATCCTGAGTCTTTTGCTTTCTTCCCTTCAAAAGTTACCTGCAATCAGGTTAGACCCCTTTTATTTTGTTTGCAAAATAAAATGCATTTATAATTTTAAACCCATTTTATATTGTAACCCACTTATCCAGTATCGTAAAACATAGAGTTAGGCTTCTTTTGTTGTTTCTGCCTTTAGAATATATCCTCTATTCATTACTATAATTGGCATTTAATTTATGGAGTACAGTAAAGTAAAACAGTATTACACATACTGTTTTCACACAAACAATACAATTTTTAAAACTTCCAACTTTGTTGGGCTAGAATAGTTTCAACTGTTTCACTAGGTTAAGCTAAAGTTGATGAAAGCAATCAATCCTTTTGTTTTAGGGAAGGAAGCCAGAAACTGTCTTCAGTTGACAAAGAACTTTCCCTTCATGGCAGATTATTATTGCCCAGTTAAGTGTGTCATGGTGTATATAATGTCTTCCTTTGGAGCCCTTGCTATTTTCATATCAGGGAGATTTTGTAAAAAGGACTATAAATCGTTCCAAAAGTCAAGGCACTGTTAAGTGAGAAAGGTTTTGGCGTCTCATGGATGCCCTAAAAAATGTAGAATTATATAATCTCTACCCTGATGAATAGAACTCAAGAAAAAGCTTGACGGGTACATGTTCTAGTGCCCAAGATCAGCAAGATGCAGTAGAATAGTTGCATCTGAGGATACCTGTGCAGCAGTCATTTTTAAAAGTTTTTTTTTGGTCTTCATTTTATGTGTTCACATGATTTAATGTCACCTTACTGGAATTCATTACTGGGATTATGAACTTAGGGTGTTGGATCTCCTTACTGTGGGGTATGCACACTCTTTACCTACACTCAACTTCTCTTTTAGAAAGGAAATAATGATTGTTCATACTGAATTCTCAATTGGTCACGAGCTTGTTGAAACTAGTATTGGTATTTTAAAAAGAGCAACAAAAGATACATTCCCTTCTCTGCTATAGGTAATAAGACATTTTATGTTCCTAGTGTTCAGGAGAGAGTGTCAGAAAATCAATATGAATAAATTCAAGTGCACAGAAGATTCAACCTATTTGGAAATGTAGCGTATGGCAAAATGACAGTATGCATTATTAAATATTTTTTGCTTCACCCACATGTAAATATTAGCATATAGAAAAGGTACCATAGGCTACTTACAAATTTAGGCAAAAGGCGATTTGCTGGCTTTTTTGTTTTTCTTTTTTCATTCTTTGTTGTTGTTGTTGTTGTTGTTTAGTGTCTCAAGGCTTACAGCTAATCTAAATTTGAAACTAAATACTGTCATTACAGAAGATTTTTTTTCTGAGTTCTTCCAATTTCTCTGGGGACAAAATAATGGCCGCTCGAAGCAGTGGAGAAACAGTAATTAGGGCAAATAGTAATACTGTGCATGATTGAGGAAAATGTGAGGAAGGGAGAGAGAACGCAACAGACAGACTTGTACAGCCTGTTACTAGGAAACCACATCAGCATTAAATACAGTGTGCTAATTGGCTATCCTGTTTCTGCCTGGGTACCAGCCTGGGCCTGCTACACAGCTGTTTCTGCTCTTTCTGGTTGCTAGGTAACTGCATCATTTTTTTTCCCCCCTCTTTGTATTCTGGAGGCTAATTGGCTACTTCTGCTCCTGGTGTTGCTGCTGGGTACCAGTCTGGGCCTGCTGCTCTGCTGTTTTCCAAAGGGATTTAAAGGGGGGGAGGGGAGGAAAAAGGAAAAGGAAGATGTGCTGGCAATTAATGGAGCATAAGTGCAAATTCTACACAATGTCTGGCACCTGCGTCCCCTCATCCTGCTTTCTCAACTAAATCCTTTAGCTATGAAAACAGATTCGAATCTTGGTGTCTTTCTTTTCTCTGCATACCTTTTGAATATAACTTAAAAGAAATAAGACATTTGAAGACTACTTAAATGATGGATTTAGTTTTCTTTAGAAAGAACTGGCAAATTATGACACATTGATATTTGATATGGGCACTAATAGCATTTGCACAAACATTAAAATTACTAACATAATAACAAAGCAGCATCTTTAACATCTTAAAGGTCGTGCCTCTTTATCTCATAAATGGACCAAAGTCTTTTGTAGCCATTCTTCTTGGTATCATACAGAGTATGAGGTAAGAAATAAAATGGACTAAAAGCAATCATTGGGTTTTCCCAACTGTTTTATTCATTAATAAGGAGTAAAAGGGGACTAGACACATGACTTTTCATTATGGATTTCATTCCTCTGATATGCACAGCATAGGTCTCAAATGCTTTTTGCTGGGACATTGCCTTACACAGAAGGAATGCCTGTTTTGCACACCTCATTTTCTTTCCTTACAACACATGAACAAATGTGGTACAATATAAACCTAAAACCGGTTTAGGACTTAAAAAAAAGAAAAGTGTAGTTGTACCTCCTACTGAAGTAGAGATTTCCACTCCATCATTATTGAAATCCTCCTTGGAAGTATGGGGACGAAGACTCTTCAGAAGTGAAGTGATATTTCAAGGGGGGGTCCACTTAAAATGGTTGAGAAGGTGTATGCAAATTGAGGCCCCTTGAAGCGGCAGCTTTATTTCCCTAGAAAGGAGATGCTTTTTTGAGAAGACTTGGCGCACTGTTGTATGACTGTGCTCAGAAATAGTTAGCAAAGGCAACTTTTATTTGATGCTAATAGCGGATACTGGTTCTCAATACTAATGAGATCTACCACTCCCTCTCAAAAGTGAAGAAGGAGTTCTCTTCAGAGCAACAAGCCACTAGAAGACCAGATCAGGCTCTGTGGAATCTTTTCTGCTTAAAGTATCCTTAAAGTAGGTGGGAGACCTCAAACTAGTCTAGGATGATGCAGAGAATATTATAATGTTCCATAGGCCTTAAACCAGCCAACCATTAGTAGCATTCAAACTGCAAAAGGAAACCTTATCATCAGAGGATAACTACAGAGCGGCAAAATATTATTCCTGATCTTCCTATTCAAAGGACCAGTTGCTAACCACTCAGGAGTATTTCCCCATTAAAGGACTTAGCCATTTGATTATGGGAAGCCATCAGATGCCGGAACATTCCTTCATCATTTGACAGGTTTTATATTGTCTTTGGCGGGGAGTGGTTTTCATTGCTTGAGTGTTTCGTCTTTGTTGATGGAGGGATGTCAGAATCCCAACTTTCCCTGCATATTGTGGATCATCCCTGGTCCACTGAAGCAGGATCTGGAGTGAACAGTTCAAAGATGTCCTGGTGTTTGGCTTCTCCACCCTTCTTCACCCATCCATTGGGTGCAGTTACATATCTCCACTCTGGCTCTAGTAAGACCTGAGAAACGGGGGGTTTTGAAGACAGACGTAATCAATGGTAACCTCAGCCATGAGTGAACACCAGTACCTAGTTCTGAGCTTCCTATCTCTGTACTCTTGTGGGTGGACAACCTTTATTCTTTGGATGAAAGCAGTCCTGGGAATGCAGGCCTGCTTCAGGCGTTGAGGAAAGGACGTATTCCACCTAGCTGCTTCAATCTTTTGATTCTCCTCAGAAACCTGCTTTGCTAATTCTCATCTGCATGCAATACTACCACCTCTTATATGAGGTAAAGCAGTTGACAAACCTAGCAAAGAGGAATCTGATGGCTGCTGCCTGCCCAGCAGGCCTGCTCTGAACCCATATTATGCCTTTGTAGGAATCAGAAAAAGGTGCCTCTTCTATGGGGCAGATAGCAGCCCTGTGCCGGAGAAGGGCTGAAGTCAGTCCTCATCCCTTCAGCTGCACACCCTGTGCTCACAGCCTCACATGGCCGCCTGCTCACCGCAGGTGCTGATCCACTCCATCGGGCCTTCCCTGACCCTTCAAGAACTTGTGAGGCTAATGAGGTTCCAAGAGGAACAGAAAACAGAAACATGAAAACAGAAAACATGACTGTTTATGGCGGGGGTGGGGCCGGGGAGGGGGGCTGGGGCCTGCTCTCAATGGCTAAAGAGGCCATTATACATGAGAGCAAACCTTTTAGCCCAGCCATTCTCCCCAAATGTGAGATCATTAGTTGCCTAATGCAGTGATTCTCAACTTGGACTCATTTTGCCCCTCAGGGGACATTTGAGGAAGTCTGGAGACATTTCTGGTTGTCCATCTTGGAGGGGGGTGTTGCTAGTGGCTTCTGGTAAGTGGAGGTCAAGGATGCCGCTACCCATCCGACAGTGCATAGGACAGCCCCACAGCAAAGAATCACTGCCCTCTGAAGGCCCGTGGTGCCACGCTGGAGAAACCCTGGCCCAACGCAACCTTAGCTCTGCTTTTCTTCTATCTGTGTTACTCTGTACCACTCGCAGAGTATTTCCTCGTCCTCTTGAGACAGGTTTTGGTTCCCTTTTACCATCTTTAAAAACACTGACTAAGTATAAATATTGCATGAGTTATTATTTCTGTCAGGACTTAGATGTGTTGGTGTCCCCTCCCCCCTCCTCCACCTCCGCGAGACACGTAGCTTTCTAGATTCAACATTTGTGATTGGGACTCTTCACAAGCGACATCCCCTCCCCTCTTGTTGAGGGCTCCTGACCTGTAATAATTTGAGATTTTGCTGAGGCAGGGATTTGAATCCCTTGAGCTGCCAGGCTGCTGTGCGGGAGGGAGGCTTTTAGCCAAGTGGGCCTCGCCGACAGGGCACTGACCATCATATTCTGCCTGTCCTCTGACGTCCGGCAGCCGCACTGGATAATAACAATTGTTTCCTTATTGTTAAAAAGAAGGTTGACTGTTGGTTCAGGAAGAAACGTTTGCAGTCAGAAAATAGAACTTTTGTTGGGAAACTGTACTGCATTTGCAGGCGCTACCGCAGCGCCCTTCCCGCCGTTCACGATTCCAGTTCGCACCAACACCGTGTGGAAGGCACTGGGAAGCATTTCGAGTTCTCAGGGAGAAAGGTGCTATCGAAGGTAAAAAGATTTAAATGACATTATCTAATGGACCCGTGCTTCATGCTTGCATTTTTGTCAGGAGATGTGAATTATGCATCGGCCCTTTCAGCTACACTCACATGCATAGAAAACAACATTGTCAGAAGTGTCATCCCCAGATACAATGGACAATATGCTATTCGAATTGTATGGCATTGTCCTTGCTGCTTGGAGATAATACTGCTGACATTATTCCTCTCATACATGTGAATGTGGCTGCAAGGAGTGCGTGACATCTGTGTCTTTCACACAGATTAGCTTATCCCTTGCCTCGTGGAGGGATTGCGATTAGTGAGCCGGCCTCCTGGGGTCACGGTAAGTGCCATGTTTTGGATCACAGTTGTTATCGGACCTTAGTTTTAGGCCCAGTAGGGAATTAGTAATATTTAGGTTGATGACCAGAAGAGGCAGGGGTTATTTAGACAGCTCCCCAGAGCAGCTGGGCTAAAAGAGGGTAGGCCGAGGCATTCCTACTCAGACTGGCTTTGGGAATGAGAAGGAAAATGGGTACCAAGCCTGGGAATGGCTGCCTCCACATTATTGCTTTTTCCGAGTAAACAGGCAATACTATAACTTGCATGAACCTTTAGGGTTTACTAAGTGCTTTCACACACACACATTTCATTTCACCTTCACTTACCTACGGGGCAGATGTTCTCATTGTTCCCATTTTACAGATGAGGAAACTGAGACGCAAGGGTGATTTTGCACAGGTTTCTCTGCTGGGCTGTAGAGCCTGCCTCATGCTATTTTTCCTGAAATCAGGTGTGTTTTTTTGGTTTTGTTTTTGTTTTGCAAGGGCGCCTAAATTAAAACAGGATATAAATGAATTCAGGTCTGTTAGTATAGTTCAGCAAAATAAAGGGCCTAGTATTTGCCATTCTACTTATTTCACACCTATGCTAAGTAACACAAGTTATTACCGTACTTGTCCAATACGACAGCAAATTCAGAAGAGCTAAGAGAACAGAATGATATAATGTATAGGGATAGTGTATGTTCCTGTATCCTATTTTGATTGGACTTAAAAATCGTTGATCTTAGTTTTTTTTTTCCATTTTAAGAAAGACAGTTTTGAAGATGCGACCATCTTCGTCTATCTCCGGACTAGCGCATTTGCATGTTGTAGAAAATTCATGGAGAGTGAACAGACCCTTCCCCCTGACCCTTTAGAGGAATGCATCCTGGCAGCCCTCATTCAGTCCTCATTTAGTCCTCATTTGGTACTAAACCGGCAAATCCAAATGGAGGTGCCTTAGGGAAGTTGGAAGAAGCTATAGGTGGACGGATCTTGGTGGACAAGTTGCACATTGCTGCCTTAGGTTCGCCAGAGCTTTGCTAGGGGAGTGTGAACAAACAATTTGTGCTTTCATTTTTATTTGCATGATAAATGTCGACTCAAAGACAACCCTGCGCTATCCCCTTTTGTCCCCCCACTTTTCGGAGGATATTTGTGGATGGATTAAATGGCTTCTGGAGAAAAATCCTTGGGCAATAGAGGAATTCTCAGTCCCCTAATGGGCAGCGTCCCAAGCTCAGGTTAGGATCCTGCTGCCACGTGCCGCAGCCTCTCCTCTGTGTTCACAAAAGCACGCGGTAGGGAGGAAAGCTGGTTTCTAACGTTCTGCCAGGGGATCTACGGGAACCGCTGAGCTATGGGCCCTGGCATTGTCTTGTAGAGATCTGCAGAAAGAGGAGGCTTTAACACCAAAAGACAAATTCCCGGAAGGTGGTAGGAACTGCGCACGTGACCTGTGTGGGTTCTTGAGGATTGTTCACCCTATAGTTACGTTTTCGTGCGTCTGATCCTGTGTTCCTGTCTATCTTTGTATTTTCAGATTTACTTTCCCCTTTTGTTTATTCTACCTGCTCAAGGAATAACCTTCATAAATCGTTACATTCAGCAGGCCCCCATCCACATTTGATATTCGCATTTTGCTTGCTACTGAGTTTACTGCCGAGCGTGTAGAACACTTCCTACCCCACCTGTGAGCCTGCCCTTTGCCACAGGCAGGTCTTGAAGTTTTCCTGTGGTTTTCTTTGGTGTCCCTCTTCTCCACAAAGAATGTCTAATAAGCAAAGGCAGAGACTGGAAAGAATCCTTTCATACCTCCTTCCCACTGCTGTCGTTGCTGGAGCTAGAAGGACCATAGGCACAAAGCTTATGGGATCAATTACCACGAGCTCACTGTTAACCTTTTTTTTTTTTTTTTTACTCTGTTGTGGGAAGAATAAAGCAATAATTAAAATTAACTGAACAGCTTTTGCTCTATTGAGGCGTTAAATCTTTGTGTAAACACAATCACATTGTGCAAACATAGGTCTTTTCAGCTGGCTGATTTAGACAGTGAAACCACTGAAGTTTTGAGGTCTCTGGGTCAAGGGCCCGTTTTGACACGGTTTGAAAGGTCACCTGCTCATTTGTGTCTGTGCCGCGCTGCACGGAGCGCTGAGAGCGGGTAGGCTCCCTTGCCCGCCGCCGCCGCCGCACAAAGAGGAGCCGGCTGGCATTTGGCAGATAGCGGGCTGGGCCGAGGGGGCAGGAAATCTGCGCACAAAGCAGGGCTGCGGCGTGCACCGGGCGGGTGCGGAGTGCCTGCGAGCCCCTGGGGCCCAGGCAGCCAGACAGCTCGAACGTGGAGAAAACAGCAGTTATAAAACATAAATGCGTTTATTATTACACTGGGCCCATGCTATATAATTTTACACACACTCATATTTGTGATTTATGGCTGCAGCTCCATGCGGAGGAGAAGCGTGCTAATTTGCCCAAATTGATAGGGAGGCCTCTGAAGATGATCAGATTTGAAGGAGCAGTAACAGAAAAAAAAAGGGGGGGGTCTCCTAAAACAACAGCAACAGCAAAAAGTGGCTGCTATGTCAGAGGCATCCTTTGTTCATTTAGTTTGCCCGGCCGAGCTGCGCTTTAATTATTCATCATAATGCCTGCCCGGGAAGGAGCACGCCTCCCACGTCCCTCGGCACCGCGATCGGTCCTTGGTCCTCGGTGCCGCGAGCACCCAGCCAGCCTGCCCCGCCTTTCGGGAGTTGTGTTGTGCCCTCGGCCGCGACAGGTGAGCCGGCTAAAGGTTGGGGGTGGTGGGCGGCTCCGGCACACCTGCTGCCCCATTCTTGGGGGGCGATGTTGCCCGCACTGCGGCGAAGGAGAAAGCTATAGTGGTCCCAGCTTAGGTTCCAGACACCCCCTCTACTTAGCAGGAAGCTGCTGGTGCTCTACCCATGTCCTTGTCCTGGATCCTGCAGGTGGGGCTTTTCCCAGGGAGGAGATGCGAACCTGGAAGAGCCCAGGGGTACCCAGATAGGAAGGGGCTGACCTGACTTTTGAGTCTGGTCTGACTCCAGAGCCCATTCTCCTGCATATTCTCCTGGAATTTCCTAGGAAAGAAGCCAGGAAGAGCCCTGGGAGCAAAGACCCCACCCTGCTTCCACTATGGCCCATCCCCTGTGTTGTGCTTTTAGCCCATTTCCTGGTCTCAGCAGCAATTACCCTCATTGTTTCCGACAGCTTTCCAGAGTGTTTTTGTCTCTGCAGAATCTTGTGTTACTTGTTCTGGAGCTCCTCAGAAGGAAAGCACTTTGGAACAGCATGTGCTGGTCCCAGAGTACCAGAGCACCCGTCATTCATGCCCCTTGCAAGGGAGCTTCATGTTGACAGCCTCCTGCAGTCCCAGGATAACCTGATGGGCTGTTTTTACCTGGATGCATACTTACTAGGGTGGGGAAGCTGAATGGCCACCCAGTCTTCATAGCGGAGCCCGGGGAGGCATCCCTGATACTCATCCTTTCCTTTCCCCCTTATTCAGTCAGTATCCATATCTTGTTGGCACTACTTTCTAAGCACGTTTTGTATTTGTCCACTTCTCTCCATCTCTGTTACTAGGGGCAATGCTGTCTGCATTTCAGCCGTCTTCTGTCTCTCAGAAATCCTCTCACATCAGCTCATTTCCCTCCGCAGCCCAGTCTCCATTTTAGAGCCAGAGTGATACTGTGAGAATTCACATCTGACCGTGTTGTGCCTCTGCTTAAAAGTTCACAATGGCTGGGGCCCCTGGCTGGCTCAATCAGTTAAGCATCCGACTTTATTCAGGTCATGATCTCGCGGTTCATGAGTCTGAGCCCCACACCACAGAGCCTGAAGCCTACGTCAGATTCTGTGTCTCCCTCACTCTGCCCCTCCACCACACATGCTCTGTATCAAAAATTTTTTTTAAAGTTCACAGTGGCTGCCATTGTTATAAAGTCCAGATTCTTAAATGGGGCCTCTAAGATCATTGTCCAATAGAAATAAATAAATAATGTGAGCCATGCATATACTTACATATAAATTTTCTGGCAGCTTTATTTATTTTCATTCGTTTATATACTTTATTAATTATTCATTTATTAATCAGTTGTACTAATTAACAACTTTAATACCAGACTTTAACTCAATATATCCAAGCTTATCTCAACATGTAATCAATATAAACAATTGTTAATGAGCAGTCTTACATCCTTTTTTTCGTACTAACTCTTTGACATTCAGTGTGTATTTTGCATTCACAATACATGACAATTCAGATTGCCCACATTTCAAGCGCAGAGGAGCCACATGTGGCTGGTGGCCACCAGATTGGTCGGAGCTCATTTTTAAACCCTGAAGTCTAGCCCTGCTTGATTCTCCAGCCACACTGTGGCTCTCTATCCCCGTGGGACATCTGGGCATCCGGGGTAAGTGTCGGAGAGGAGGTGGCAGAGGAGTGGAGGAAGTCACCCCTGCTCAGGAGTAGAAGGCCCAGCCCAGCCCTGGGCCCCCTTCACTTTACACTGCTGGGCTCTCAGGCAGCTGGAGGTGCGGGTTAAGAATGAAGTCTTGGCTTTGCTTTTGGCCTTGGGGGGCGGTTTCCATTTTTGGTCTATCTAAGGCTGTGTCAGTCTAAACAGATGTTTTTTGAGAAAGTGAAGGGAATTAAGTGGAACAACACTGATAGGTGGATCTGTGGTATTCTCTTCTGAGGAGAAGCAACTGTGTGTCCCACACAGACGTGCTATAGCGGGTAGCGCTGTTCTGTGAGCTCAAGATGGACCTGGGGGAGGAGGAGCTAGTGCGCCCCCCTGGCTTCCAGTTTCTATAGGTTACATTCCTTTACTTCCTCCCTTTTAAAAAGTTACAACAGCTATTATGTGGGTGCATCGGAATATTTTTGACATTTTTTCCAGCTGAAAGGTTCACTTTATCAGAAAATGTTTCCAAGGGGAATATAAACATTTATTCTATTTTAATTGCTGGCATTTCAGTAAGAGTCAGAGTGAGGTAGTGGTTAAGCCTGTGGACTGAAGGTGCAGCTGCCTGAGTTTAAATCTTGACTGGGCCATTTATCAGCTGGAGAACTTGGTGAGTGGCTCTTTTCTCTGACCCTCAGTTTTCTCATCTGCAGAATGGGGAGGATAAGTCTTCTAGGGTTATTAAGAGGATTAAAGGAGAGAATATGCATAAAGTCCTTAGTTTCCTCTAGTGCCCAGGACATAAGGAGAGCTCGCTGAATATTGCCCAATAGCCCATTGCCTCAGGATTTGTAAAACACTGTCATTAATTGAGGGTGGTTGGACTGGGCCACAGTCCTGGCTCAGGATGCTCATTCAAGGTGCTTTCTCTGAAAAGATACATTTATTGTCCAGTTTGTGTGTAACATGTTGTGTCTTTCTCTCACATTTAGTTTTGTACACTATGTATATCTCTGTGAGGAAGGAAAATATAGACATCTCATCACGGTTTGATTCTGCCATGTACTTCTCCAGTAGAAAAAGCCAAATATATTTAGGTCATGATATATGAGGCATGGTGAGGTATATACCATATTTTACTGGTTGTACACAGGCATTGGGCCACCATTCTATATACGGTGTTGGGTTTGTGCTCTTTGGACTAAATTCTTCGGCTTTCTAATAATGACATGTTGCCGGTTGAGGCACTGAGGCTTGAGGTATTGAATTAAACGAAAGGCCAGCCCCAGGGGGTGGCCTGCTCCTAAGACCAGAACACAGATCTCTACTCCTCTTGACTAAAAACAGTGACAGCAGAACTATGAAAGTATGTTCAGGCACTAGGTGTTTTTATGAGCCACCTTGCATAACGGAGGATTTTTGTTTGGAGAATTTTAATAATCACCATGCCTGTAAGTGCTTTACAATATAGAGAACATTAGCACAGCATACCTCACAATAGTCCTGTAAGGCCAACATCGAAGAAGGGGTTAGCCGCATTTTGCAGAGGAAGAAAGTGAGACTCAAAGAGTTTGTAACTTTCCTAAGATCATATACTAAGTAGTGAGAACGGGGACTAGAACCAATTGTGAGTCATGTGTGCACAAGTATGTGTGTGTGTTCCACTAAACTGTACGTGCACGCATGAGACACCATTTACAGGAGCTCTGGTAACCTCTCTGAGTAGAAGTGGTTGAGAAAGGAAATAATGTTTCTACTGCAAGCATGGGCCCTTTAGGCATGTATCGTTTTCATTCATCAGTTTCTGTTACCCTTTGAATTATTAAGAACATAAATGAAGCTGTTTGTAATAGAGACCCAAGCTAGCAGAGGCTTAAAAAAGATATACGATTGTTTTGCTCTTTCACATAAAAATCCAGAATCTCAGACAGCTGTGCTCTGAGAAGTTGTCAGCATCCCAAACTCCTTCTCTCCTGTTTGTCTCGCATCCCTAGAGTTTCTGTCCTTCAGGAATTACCTTTGTCCACACAATTCAAGATGGCTGCCACCAGGCCTGCTTTCCAGGAATGTAGTTTTCATGCAGCTTTTGAAAATGGGAAGGGGAAAGGATGTCCCAACCTTTAAAAGTACAGCTTGAAATTGCACTTGTCACTTCCACTCACATCTCATCAGCCAGAGCTTAGTCATATGTCAACAAGCTACTGCAACGGAGCTGGGAAGTAGTCTTTATTCTGGATAGCAGTGAGCCCAACTAAAATCGGGGTTCTCTCCTAGAGAAAGGGAGAATGAATAATAGAAAGTCAGCTCGCAGTTACTATGCTCTTTATCTTCAGAATAGTTCTTTGTAGCTTGTAATGCAGGCATTTGAACATGAAACACCTGAGTTCTGAAATTCTAAATGTGTAACATGGTAAGGGAAAAATTGTAGTATATTCTAGTTCATGGCACAGTGCAAAATCAAAATAACTGCATGAGAACTAGGTTCCTGTGGAGCGCCAGAAGTTTTGAATGGAAACTTAATTTACATTTTGCATTTTATGAGACTAGTCCATTACTGGAATAATATGAAGGGAATGGGGAATTAATAACTTGAGAAAGCAAGGTTATAATGTCAGAATACCCACATCTTAATCTTTCTTGCACTTCCCCCCACCCCCCAAAGGATAAAGTCACATTCCCCTGACATTTTTCCCAGGATGAAAATTAAGTAGAAGAATAAAGAGAAAGTATTTTTTGGCTGTGAGTTTAGCACAGACAAAATTAAGGCTGTTCCAGGTTAGAGGTATGTAGGCTGACAGATTGTGTGGGGGTGTTTCTATATATGTGGGTGTCAATATGTTTGTGCTGAATTGTTTGCAGATTTGGGGGGGATGTCGTGTGTGTGTGTGTGTGTGTGTGTGTGTGTGTGTGTGTGAAGTGTGAATGTAGATTCCATGGGTGGCTTCAATCATTGTGTTTTCTTCCTAATTATTCATATTACAGAGCAGCAGAAAGAGGATGTAGGAGGATCTAGGTTGCAGTGTTTAAAGAAGAGCTGAAGAAGGACGAGTAACATATGCACATGATCATTCAGTCAAGTTCATCGAGGGTCTTTGACATGTCTTCAGCATTCTGAGTATTGGAAACACTAAAGTGAATAAAACTGGTCTCTGTCCACGAAGGAACAGAGGTTTTATGAGGCTACAGCATGTAAAAAATTATTCAAGCAGTATGATGAAACTCTTCTAAAGGAAGTTATAGGAACAGAAAGGAAGGAGCACCCACTCTACCAGAGTTGGTCTAGAATCACTTCCCAGAGGTGTGCTTTTTAAAGTACCAATGCCGCACACTGGGCTAGGCTCTGAGGATACAGGTATGCAGAGACATGGGTTCTGACCCAAAGGCACGCCGCCTCCTGGGGGGATAGCTTGTCATCAAGGCCCCACAAGGTCTGGCTCTTACCACCGCTTCCACCATTCTTGAAATTCCTCCTTATACACTCGTCCTTTACCTCAGCTGTGATAAACCACTGTCTCTCATCTCTAGCCTTTGTACATGCTGTTCCTTCCTCCTGAGATGTTGCCATAATGTTCCTACAGAGTGTTAAGGTCCTCCACATGTCCGTGCACACGCGTTTACCAAATGTATCAGGCCTCGTGTTGTTTGTATGCACCCATGGGGCTTCCCCACCTGGGAACCCCTCTAACACAGAGACCCTTTGCTTTTACCTTTAATCTCCAGCACTGTCATCGTTCAGTACGTATTAGACCAATAATTAATGTAGATTGAATCCAACTTGTCCCATTAAAGATGCTGTATTTTCACCATCAGTGAGTGAGCCCAGAAGGCTGGACATTTGACTCTGCCCGCTCACCCATGGACAGGGATGAGGTCATTCAGAGATAATGTATGTTAGGGGTTTTGAATCTGGAAGGCAAGGTGGTAACAGCTTTTTGTGCTGTTAATTTTTGGTTGATCTCCAATCTGTTAATTAGCAAGCCTTGTATTGATTCCGTATGATGTGCCTAAGCCTGTGCTAGACATTGCGGATGATGACACAGAAGCAAGTGAGAATCGTCTGTCCCCTTTCCTGGACACACACTGGATTCGTCATCCCATTTATTGAATTGGAGGTGTAAGGCCTCCCCATGTGAAAAGCACTTTCTATGTAATGTGGGTAGGGAGAGCAGGGCAAGGGCTCAAGCCATAAGAAATTAAACATCTCATAGGACATAGTAAATAAGTAGCCAAAGAGTGTAAACTCTGACAAGACTGTAGCTTTCTAAACAGGAGGAATACTTTAGGCTGGGGTGACATGTGGAAGACATAAATTCTGAGTAGAGGACCTTCTAGTAAGTGGGACAGGCTGGGGAGGGCTGCTTAAGGATGATGGAGAGGGAGGGGTTTATGTAAGGAGCAGTGGGTAGATTAGGGCAGAAAAGTAAGTGAGATGGTTTTGTGGACATCTTTTTTAAGTAACATAGGCAGTGGTATGTGAAGAGCATCTGTCTTAGGGTATTTGTCAAAATAAGACACTTAAATTTCCCTTTTGAGTTACTCTTTTCTTATATTTCATACTTGGGCAAGGTACATATTTGGGTTGCCTTAGCTAATGAGGAAATTCAGTCTCTGAAAAATAGTGTTTGATCATCTTGGAAGAGAGTTATGCAGACAAATTGCTGTTTTAAAGCTTGGCTGTTTTAATATTTACCTCTAAAAATCTCTGGAGAATTGGGTCCATACTTTAATCATAGCTGGTTGGCGGGGGGGGGGGGGGGGGAGCATCTCTTTATCATCTCTATGTAAATAACCCAACTTCTAATGCTTCTTGAGGACTGATAAAGTTACCTTTCTTTTTCTTTTTAATTTTAGGGCAGATCACCATATAAATTAATCATATGCTTGGGTCACTTCTTCACCATCTGCATTTATGTAATCAGGGAATAACAATTAGTATTAGCTTTAGTTTATTCAGAACAAATTCGGCATGCTGAAACCAATCATTTGCTAGCTTCCAAAATCCTGTCTGAGGTGGTTTTTGGATTTTTCATTCCCATGGGTTTTCTAGACCATTGATGTATTTCTTTTCATATTTATTAAATATGTAGCAGAAAGTTAGTTTTTATCCTAATAGTAAATGATTTGGGCTTATACTTTCCAATTTTTAGTTAGAGAAGACTTCAGCTTGCTCAGGACAATATAGATCAACTACTGTGATATGTTTCGGTTGATGTCTATCAAAGGTCGTGGTCTCATGAGGTTTGTTTCAGCCTCCCCAACCCCCACCTGCACTGGACCTCCATGCACCCCCTGTTTCCATCACCCCCAGGTATAGGCCTCTCACAGTGACCTCAGGCCCCCTCACATCCTCCCCAGGAGCTGTCAGGTAAGCCTGCCTCTCCTCGAGGCCTTGAGCTCCACATTTGTGCCTTTCCTCATTACTGACCTCCATGCAGAAGAATCAGTTCCTTGCAATATGCACTTGGGGTTGTACAGCTGAGTCACCAGCCTCTGCAATGAACTGGATCTTTGGGGGAAGGGTTCTCACCCGGTATTGGCTTACTTCTGAGGGTGCCCTTTGCCCCCTCACTAACTTCTGAGTGGCTTGTTGATAACTTAAGATATTAACTAAGCTTGGAACATGTGTGGAGCTAAAATAACATTTCTTTCTTTTCTTTTTTTTTTTTTAATAGTTTGTTGTCAAATTGGTTTCCATACAACACCCAGTGCTCTTCCCCACAAGTGCCCTCCTCCATCACCACCACCTCTTTCCCCCTCCCCCTCCCCCTTCAACCCTCAGTTCATTTTCAGTATTCAGTAGTCTCTCAGGTTTTTTGTCCCTCTCTCTCCCCAACTCTCTTTTCCCCCTTCTCCTCCCCATGGTCCTCCACTAGGTTTCTCCTTTCAATCTTAAAATTAAATTTTTAAAAGTGATTCAAAAATTAGTACTTTGGTCACTGTGTAGTCTTAGGCTGTGCTTCCATATATCCTCTGCAGTGTGACCATTGTAACGTTTGAATGCAAAAACCAAAGATTTGCCGTGAGTTTAAAATTAATATTTTTAAACAATCATACTCCTATCTAAATACTTCAAATTGAATTGTGGGAAATTGGCTTACAGAATAGGACTTTTACTACTAAGTGGAAGAAGTGTCCTGTAAATTCATTTTCAATAAATTCAAATGGGGTCATCATCTTCCCAGAAAAAAAGATAAATGTTTTAACTTTTTTCTTCAAATTCAGTTTATATCTGGCTTTTAACCTTTTGTAACTTTGGTAGTCATCAAAATATACTTAAGTTTCCAAATTGACATTAAACTTTCTTTGGACTTATCTCTTAAAAAGCTGATAAAAATAACTTAAAAATTAACACAACAAAGACAAAAAAGAATAAAGACAAATAAGAAAAAAAAAAGCAAAAACACAAAAAAGTTTCCCTGCGTAGTCATGCTTACCTGTTTCACGACTTGAGAACATGTAACTTTAGGTATGAGTGTTGAAATCTAAATTTTTGAGTGAGTTACAGTCTTTTGAGAATTACAATAATTCCTATCTTAAGACTTGTGGAATTTTATTTTGGATTTTGGGGGGAGGGCATTAGCCCACTAAAAATATTAGAACGCTGCAGACATTTCGAATTAAATAAAGAGTCGATTTGACTGGAAGAATATTATGACTCCCCTTGGCCTAGGAGAAACATGCTATGGTTTCTGAAGCACGTGTATTGGAATCACAGGTTGCACATTGAAAAAACTCCAATTGCCAACAGCTATATTTATTCCAGCATCTGGGATAGTTGCCAGTTTTCATGACCAACCCTGTGTTCCTCCAGCATTACAAACAAATTCACCAAGAATTTTCCCTTCCAAAGAAACTTTGTGGTAAAAGTTAAGTCATTAAAAATGGAAGCTGGCCCCCAAAGATTTTCACCCTGTGTATTCCCTAGCCGTGCTTCACAAGGTAAGGTGGATCTGAGAAGTGATGCTTGCGCTCTAGTTTAAGTCTCATGGAAGAGCCCTTGCGCCCACAGCCTTCTCTGGCCTCCACACCCCTGCACGCTCCCTTCTGATATCATCATCATCGGGATAACACCTTTCATGCGTTTGGGACTTTGTATTGACCAGTCACTTCCATAGAGTAAATGCCATTGAATCCTGAAGGGAAGTAGAACAGATTTTTTTTTTCTATTCCTTCCCTATACAGTTAAAAACAGTAAGTCTTGAAGAAGTTTACTGACTCTACAAGGCCACACTGCTATTAGGGAAGCAAAGGTGAAACTAGAAGAATCTGGTTTGATGACTAGTCCTTGTTCTTGATAACGAGTCCATTTTTCTCCAATAGAACAATGATTCAAGTCTCATCAAGGCATCGAGGCATGGCTGCCCTCACGTTCCTACAGAGTCTTAAGGATTCCCTCCTCCACAAGTCATCCACATGCATTGATCAAGCACATGCGCCTTGTGTTGTTTGTATGCATGCATGGGGCTTCCCCACATGGGAGTCCTCTACCACAGAGACCCTGTGCTTCTCTTTAATCTCCAGCAGTCACTGCTCAGTACAGATTTGAGCCAACAATTAACGTAGATTGAATCCAACTTGTCACACTGAAGACGCTGTATTTTCATTGTCAGTGAATGAGACTTTGGTCTGGGTATTTGACCTTGCCTGCTCAGCTGTGGATAGACTTGAGGTGTTTTGGAAATAATACCAGCTAGGGTTCATGGATCTGGAAGGCAAGATGGTAACAAGCTTTTTGGGGCTGGGCATGGGAAAAAGTTTAGGAAGGCTGAATCCTTATGCTTGAGGTGACAGTGGAGTTTCCACACAGAAAATATATTTTAAACCAATGCTGTCTAAAATAGAAAGCAAGCCATATATATATAATTTAAATTTCTCTCATAGCCACATTTTTAAAAAGTGAAAAGGAATAGGTAAAATTAATTGTAACAATAACATTTTACCTAAACCAATACATCCAAAATTTGATCATTTCAACATAAATTCAATATGAAAAAATTAATAAGACATATTTACATTCTTTTAAAAACTAAATCTTTGAAATCCAGTGTGTATTATACATACTTAGAGCATATTTAAATCCATATGCTAAATTTTCCATGGTTAAAGCTAAATGTAGTTAGTCCTACCAAAAGAAGAGTATAAATTATGCTTCATAATGTTTCCGTTTTTAAATTTTAAGTAAAATCAAATTCTAAGTTCAATTTTTTAAGTCACCGTACCCACATTTTAGGGGCTCATAGCCACATGGGGCCAGTGACTGGTGTCCTGTCATATCGGTAGTTGTGGGGTTATGTCAGAATTTTTTCCATCCCTCTCCATACCCTGAACTAGGAGCCCTACCTTACTGAGGGTGTGCTTTAAATTTTAGATTATACATTTTAAACATCCATTTTAAGGTGGTGATCCAGGCTGTAAGGGTTTATCCTAATGTCAGCCAGTTATTGTTTTATTAGTTTTTTATGAACACAAGAAAAAAGAGGAAACGTGTGCTCAGTACAGTGACCGCTGCTTTATGCAAATTTACCCACTGAGATCATAGTACCTTATAGCTTTTGGGTGAGCAAGTAATGGACAAATGAAAAACGCAACATGGAACATGAAGAAATGAGTACACATTTTCTTTTATGTTGTGGTTACAAATGCTTTTCAAGTTCTGGAAAAGAAAGCCTTGGTCTCGTTTTCCAACAATCACCTGCTCTAAAATACCTTGGAAAAAGAAAATATTGAAGATTCAGCTGGAAGTTAAGAGGAACTCTGAGCCAGTTTTCCAAAGCAGAGTTAATAACGGGGTTTCTTTTTACTTGCTGCTCATATGCCCTGAGAAGGGATTGCCAAGCTGTGGAGTGATGTTTACTGCTTACTCTTTTTTCAGCGTTAAGAAAGCTTAGTGACATTTTCTCTCTCAGTGTCTTTATTCCCCAGGTGGCTTAAATTCTCAAGTGCCGCCGAGTGTGATGTGAAAGCAATTGATGGGTCTTTGCTGATTTCCTCTAGATGTACTCAGTGGCAAAACAAACCCATTACGAAGTATTCTTCTTCCTTTCCATTTTCCTGTTTCATTTCCTGGTCTGCAAAATTTCAAGTTCCTAATCCAAGTTCTAAGGAGACGAGGACGTTGACAAGCCCAGATAACAGAAATCTAGTAACACTTTTTAAAAAGTAAAAAGCGGTAGATAAAATTAGTTTTAACAGAAATCTGGGCATGTCAAGGTCTTAGTCTCTCTAGGAATTGGATTAAGAACTTGAAAATTTGCAGATCAGGAAATGAATGCAGAAAACTTGCATTAACGATGTTTATTTTCAAGGGACTTTTAAACCTGGAATGCAAGATTCTGACATGTTCATATTTCATTCTACAAACTATATCTTAAAGGCAAATTTATGGCGCAATACATTTGACATATCATTTATGCTCTCCCAAACACATATTCAGTGAGAACCTTTACAAGTGAGTTCCATAAAATGACGCATGTGGCTTCCCAGAGGGGATGTTGCTCAGGCGGCCGTGGTCCCAGGTGCGAGCTGAATATTACAGGGAGATTTTCAGGATATGCCTTTCTTTAGGTTCAGGCAGATAGAGAAGAAGAGTGACCTTTGGTGGTGAAGGAATACTTAATCCGCTGTAGTTCCACTCTTGAGTCCCAGGAGTAGAGGACTGGTCAGCAAACAAACATTTTCTACTCGTAGGCCAGTTCAACATATAGAAAGGCAGGGACTGAGATCACACGGGCTGCCCTGCCCTTCTGTGTGCACTTGGCTCTTTGTTGTAGATCAGGATGCTGTCTTCATTCACTGTACTCTGCAGGATTGAGCCAGGCCCTGCCTTAGTGCTGTCGGTATCACAGTGAACGAAACAGGTGCCTGCCCAAAACTTATGTTCTTGTACAGGAGGCAGACAATAATACACACAAGAGATACGCAGTCTAACTTCAGAGTGATTGAGTAGGGAAGGTGACAGAATCTGGTGTTCCCCGGAGGACGGGGAGGGTAGAGCTCTCTGAGAGGGAGACACTGGAGCAGGGACCTGAGTGACATGAGGGAGCAAGTGTTCCAGCCAGAGGGTTTAGAAAGTGCAAAGGCCCTGAGATGGGGGGGTAGGAAATGAGATTAGAAAGGGGCCAGATCCTGTGGTGTCTATACTACAGGGCTGCCCACGCTTCTGACTTGAGTTCTGAGAAGGACAGGAAGCCAGTGCAGCATTTATACTTTAATTTCTTCTTAACCTCGTTTGGGTCATGAACTTCTTTGGCAGTCTGGTGAAATCTGTAGAACGTTTCATCAAATGTTTTCAAATGCACAAAGTAAAATCCAGGGGATGTCAGAGAAACCAGTTGTGTGGAAACATAAAGAATAAAATCCCTTGTAAATGACCCACTTGCTCTGATTTATATTTTCAAACGATTTCTCTGACCGTTGTAGGGAGAATGGACTGCGGAGACCGAATAATGAAGCCCCAAGACCAGTGGGCTGGGAGCCAAGGGGCTTCCATTTATCTACGGGGCAGAGTTCTCTAAAGTAGGGTGTGCAACACAGTCTTTTTGAGTACAGGAAGGAAGATGCATACCTCCTATTTATATTTAATCTACTCTCATTCTTTTTAATTTCTATAGTGAATGCATATTTTATAATATCCTAATGTATTAGGACATCAGTATACTTATATAATTCATGAATAAACCTACTTACATTGGAGGTGCATGTTCAAAAGTATTTATGCACATTTTGACCAATCGCATTTGATGATCATGATGTAGAGGGAGTTACTCTTTAAGAAACTAAAAAAAAAATGCCATACTGGTTTAGCCCACATTCCATTTCAGAGGCCATTCTGTGGGAGAGCATGAATTCTTGCCATGATTCAACCTTGCTAAATGTCAAGTCCTGTTTCTCAAGCATCCTTAGCTCTCCTTAAGAGCCCTCATATGGCTATAAATCCATTTACACCTGATTAGACCTACTGTCACTTCTGAGGGAAAGCCATCTCGTGGGGCTAATTTCCAGATAGGAAAAGTAGATCTTGGTATTCCCCCTGCAATTCAGGGGGTTCTGACGGCCTCTCCCCTCGTGGCCCTGTGAGCTGTACAGGCGCTGGCACGGCCCCTCATCCATCCAGTTTGTGGCCCACCTGCATCCACATACTCCTTCCAGACCTGGGTCCCCATGTTTAAAGCCTCTCTCCATCTGCCTGTCTCCTGTAGACCTCTCCCGAACAATTATGACCATTATTGAGTGGCCGTGAGCTGGATGGTGGGCATTAGCGGGGTGCCATACCATATAGCGTTGTGCAAGGGCATGCCCTTTTCTGTTTTCTACCCTGAAACAGTGCCTGGAGTGGAGCAGGGGGAGAAGGATGGTGAAGGAGAGGGCTGTGAAGGACCTAAGCTGATTTTGGATGAAGTGTGCTCCAGTTACAACTGAACGACCCTTTTCTCTTTTTTCCTCCCTCCTTACTTTCTTTCTCCTTTCCTCCCTCCCTCTGGCCCCTTTCACTTCCTTTCTTCCTTTCTTTTAGAAAGAAAACTATTCTTTTATAAAGGAAGAAACCCAAGCTTTTTATGAAATGTGCAGAAATCTTTAGGTAGGCTGTTTGGATGAAAACTGATGCATCATGGATATAGGTTCTTTGCCTCCCCCCTCCCTCCACCGCCTCACTGCTGCCCCAACCCGAGATCAAGCAGTAGATGCTGGTGTCCAGGAAGGTGTAATCGTGGCCATGCCACACTGACAGAGGATTTTCACTGCTGCCTTTCAAGTAGACATTGGTTTACAGAAGCCAGTATAGAACCCAGAAATGAGGCGAGCCTAACCCCACTCTTTCTGAGCCCTAAATATGAAGGCTTAGTCCCAATTCTTTAAATTTTTTTTAGCTCCTCTGATTTCTGAACTCTGCCCTGTAGCAGGCACTGCTCCTTCATTTGCTTGAGTTCTTTAAATTTCATATTATTGAGTATCCACAGAAATTGTGGGTAAATGAGTCAGACACTGGAAAAAGAGCTTGATGAAGCACTGTAATATAACTTGGCTAAACTAGCAGGGCACAAAGGGGCTTGTTCTGGGTGCAAGCAGGAAACTATGTTAGGTGATAGAATCCAAAGCCAGGTCAAACTCTCTGTAGTTTCTGTCTATACACTGGCAAAAGGGACACTGAAATAGCTACTGGATAGGATAGTTAATTTTGTGCCATAATTAATTAAAAGTTGACTTTTTTTTCTAGGACGTGACTAAATCCTTAATATTATTTGTCAAAATAAAATGAAACCAAACTATCTTTAAAAATTCACCAAGAGGAAAACCAAAGAATTGGAAATAATAATTTTTTTTTAAATACCCAAAGACATCCACTTCAAACTCCATTTTCTCTCTGTCCTTCGTGTGTCCTTCAAAACCTGGTTGCTTATGATGGATGGGTTAGTTTGATTGTGGGATTGATTTTGGGGAGTGGATGTCTCTCCTTGGCGCTGTAGAATGTCATGGGATTTCCAGATGTCTTGTTGCCTTTGGGGTGTGTTTGGTTCCCCTGGGTTCCAGGAAACTTCAGTTTTACTTGCATTTGAGAGCCTTGGTGGTGGAGGGCATTGTGATTTCTAACGTCTTTGGTGTCATTCTCCTTTGTTTGTTTGTGCCAGATTTCCTTGAAGTAATCAATCACATTAAGTAAATGATGCCAACACACCTCTCAAAGAGGGCACACCTCTCTCCAACAGGGGTCTCTTATTTTCCCTTCAGCATTTTACTCATTCTGAGTAGATCTAAAGAACCCTCCATTTTCCTGATGCATTCTCCATCAATATACTGAGGAAATATTTAGAACTTAAAAACACATACTTTCTAGTATTGAGTGATTCCAGGCTCAGCTGTCTGGAGCCTGAGCTCTGGAAGTTTTGGATGATGGCCATTAGACAGCTCTTGAGAACACAGGTGAATGTGGGAGGAAAACACATTGAAATCGGTTGAATATTTACCACGTGTCAGGCTTCAGGATATGTGTCTTCTACTTGACAATGTATTTAAACCTCACAACTAACATGAGAAGCTAGGCCCCATTTGACAGAGAAGGCCACTGAGGCATAGGGTCTGTAATGAACTCAGATTCCAAGTGTCCTAAGCCCAAAGTTGATTTGATACCCCAATTCTGCTACCTTCTCTTCAGCAGGTACAATTTTCTAAAATTTTGGCTTTAAGGATTCAGAAGGTGAACTTTGAACACTGCTCAGTGATTTTTTTTTTTCTGGTTTCCAAAACTGAATGGGTTTCCTCCTGTGCTTCTAGCCCTCCTTCATGTCCTCCTGGTTCCCTTTAAAAGAAGTGCCCGTGTTTCTCATTCCTCTTCTCTATGGGCCTTACAGAGCCATGGCTCACTAGGGCATCGATTTAATGAAATAAAATTTTCAATCATGTTTGGTTCAATTCCAGGTGATACAAATAAAGAATTGTGAACACTTTGTAGTCAAACTTAAAGGGAAGGAGAAAGGCAGAAAGAAGAAAGTGGGTCAAGTATAGTACCTGGGCAATGTCTCCTTAAGCGCTGCCTCGTGAAGGTCTAGCTATTAAAAATAGAGATGTAATGAGGCGGCCATAGTACTACTTTGGCACCTGTGTGTGTATCCTGAAGTTGTGGGTTTGGCAGTTCATAATATTTACCAGTTACGTTAACATTAAATGTGCCGGACACTGTTCTAATTAACATATATTACATAGGTATATTAAGTTATGGTCTTCAAACACTTTGAGGTACATGCTGTTATTATCTCTAGAAAGGCAGAGGCACGGACAGGTTTATTAACTTGCCCAAGGTTAGACAGTTGGGGGAAGCATGGAAAGCTGAAGGTCGACCTCAGACGTCTTGACCATCATGCTACCCCACCTCTCAGGAGGGCTCCGTACCCCTCATGATTCCATGGGGTTTTTAAGATTATTTTTCTTCTGAATAAGAACCAGCCCACCATACAGTTGGAAGGGTAAATATTTGCCATGTTTGGTGACAGACGTTGATGAGTTACAAAAAGAGGTCTAAGGAAAAATCATGTACTTTCTCTTACATATCCCTCCATCTGTATTTACTGTGTGAAAAGGTCACTTGAGCACAAGAGCTCAAATTTCGTACTTCTAAGCAACTTCACTGTGGCTAAAACCTTGCTCTACAAATTGGCTTTAAAAATATGTTGTAATACTCTGTATCTCTCTCTACTATGAAAGCTCTGGAGCCATTAAGTTATGGGCTTCATAAGTAGGACTCTGTGACTGTATTTTACATAAATGCCAGGAATCGTCAAGTGATTTTTGTTTTACTCTCAAACCGTAGCCCTTTCTCCTGACTGTCCATCCACTCCCATTTACTGGAAGGCACAGTGGTTCTGGGCGACCTGAGCTGTTTGCCTTGTCAGTCGGGTCCCTGGCTCCAGTTTGTGGTAGGAGGGAAGAGGAGGGAGAAGGCTAAAAAGGCTGAAATGGTAAATTACTGTAGGTTCTGGAGAAAAATAGAATTAGAAGCATTTGTGGTTCAGATGAAAATAGCACATTTCCTTTCTGCTTGGACAGTGGGGGTCGGAATGCTCCAGGGAATAGAAAATAAATAAAAATTGATCCCTCACCAGTTGAAGGAAATGCTCTGACTCTGTGAACTGAAATGACAGCTCCAGATTAGAGGATCCTGTGAAACCACTTTTGAAGGTTAAAAACAACAACAGCAACAACAACAACAACACACCAGGAGACTCAAGCAAGTGTGACACAGGGTATTAGGCAGTGTAGTCTTTCACGAATGACTTCCACAGCCCTTTTCCAAGACAACGGATAGGTAGCAGCACCCGGTCAGGTGTGTGGCCAATTTGTTCCTGTTGTTGACCATGGTCGTTCCATCTCTTCTTGCAGGTGAGAAGCCTTATAAGTGCTCATGGGAAGGGTGTGAATGGCGTTTTGCACGAAGCGATGAGCTCACGAGGCACTACAGGAAACACACAGGTGCAAAGCCCTTTAAATGCAACCACTGCGACAGGTAAAGAAACATAGAAGCTCCCGGGATGGGGAGGGCAGAAGGTGAGGTGGGTTGGGGGCTGGGCCACCCATATGCTTCTGGGGTTATCCCAAGCCTCTGTCTCGGAGACTCAGGCTTGGGAATGCCTTTGGCTTTGCTACCGGGAAAACCAAGGAGATAGGGTGCCTTCCAGGGTAAAATCAAGAGATCATATGGATTCTTGGTCCAGTAACACAGGTATTTAGTGAATGCCAGCTTTGAGCCAGGAATCATGTTAGTCACTGAATAGCAATATGACACAGTTCCTACCCTCCAGGAGATTATGTGACAGATAATTTTACTGTAATATGAAAAGTAATAGGCTAGAGAATGGTCACCTGTAGCTGTTTCTTCTGATCTTTTTGTTAACATCAATACCAGTTTTCCTCACTCTTAATAACATGAAAGAATAGAAAGCCTGCTTAACGGAAAGGAGGTTACTCAGAAGGCTCTCCTCTGAAGCGTTATTAGAAATGAATTTACTGGAGAGAGTCCCCATTCTTCAGGGGCTGGAATCATTCTTTCTCCTTTGAAAATAGGTACTGAAGTCTAAAAGATGGCGAGGCTTTGAGAACTTACCCTATAATTCAATTTCAAACCTTCAGCATTTGATAGTGGAAGAAAGAGCACGTAGCAACAGATAGTACACAAGTAATAGTATCTGACAGGCCTGGCATTATCAACCAATAAACCCCAAAACGGAGACTCTGCAGGCCAAGGTGAAGGCAGGATTAGGTTTAGACATAATCAAATAATGGGCTTGCATCTGAGCATGTTATCCTTCTAATCCTATTTCTGTGTTTAAAAGGAAGCTTAAGAAAATTAACCATCTTTTTAATGCAATACTAAAGGTCTCAGTTATGATGAGAAAAATGCTCCTAATACGATAAAAGCCCTGAAAGCCTCAGGGTCCCCCAGCCCGCAGGATGGCAGGGGGGTGTGCAGGATGTCCATGGAGGCCTGGCTCTCCGTGGGAGGAAATGCGATCGCTTTCACATCCTGCCTCCCCGCGCCTGTGCTGGCACCTCCCGCACCAGGCCTTCCTCTGTAGTCGTGTGTGTGTGTGTGTGTGTGTGTGTGTGTGTGTGTGTGTGTGTGTGTGTGGAGGGCAGAGCAGTAGAGGCCATCTCACATGGGCAGCCGGTTGGCTTGGTGCTCTTTTAAGATGCTTATAAAGGAGCATTCATGTTTTTCCTCCTTTTTTCCCTTCTTCCTGAAGAGGCTATTTTCCTCTTATCTTCATTCTTTAAGAACTAAATAAAGCCCCCATGCCTCCTGGCGTCCAGAGATAACCTCCCACCCCAGGGCCGCAGAAGTCCATTTTACGAGGCTATTGTCCCTCATTCCCTCATTCCCTCGGAGCTCTCTTCTGCTACGCAAGAACACAACCTGATTTTTAATTTCTATCCCTTACTGTCAAGGCCTCCTGAATTTATGTGAATCAGCCGCTTTCCTGCAAATTCTACTTCAGGAATGTTTCCCATTTGACATCTTCCCTCCACTGCCATGTCAAGTTCATTTCTCTCTAGTCCTGGCTGCTAGTCCTGTCTAGTCTCTCTGGTCAAAGAGCTGCACACAGGGTGGCTCTTTGCCCACAGCTCTTTGAGAGAGAGAGAGAGAGTGATATCAACTGGGGTGAGGATGAGTCCTCTGAGTTGTCACATTATGGCGGTGGCAGGCGTACGCCTAAGACGCCCATCCCTGAAGAGTGGCGGGGCTGTGACTCGGAGATGGTGCATTACGGATGGCATGCATCCTTAGAAATGGATGAACAATTCTTACTGGGAAATTGGCAGTTAGTATTCCTCTCTTTAGAGCAGCTGACTTCTTAAGGAATTTACAGCTGTCCAGCAGCTGATACACTAGGACTGAATCTGACCATTTGTCTGATTTCTGTAGAGCAATACTTCAAGCCAACTGGGTATTTCAGCAAAGGAGATGTCAGAGATGGGTAATTTGGTTAGTCTTTTGCTTTATTTTCTTCACTAAAACCTATGGTTTCTGGAGCTCGACATTCACTGGGCAAATGGTTGGTACAGGTTTTGTGACATGGTATTTGGGGGAGATTATGATTTGGGGGAGATCTGGGTCAGAGTCCTGCGGCACTGGCCGGTAGTCAGTGCGTTCTCAACAACGCACTCAGGAATTATTCTCAGGAATAAGGGGTTGGGTTCTCCTTTAGTGTCTCATGACAGGCAGCACCTTACGTTTCAATTGTGGCAGTTGTGCTAAGAATAGAGCAGTCCAGGAGGAGGCATGGAGGATTGGAAGGGTCCCAAAGCAGATGAAAGGGAAGCCTGGTGTGACTGGGGAGCAGGCATTCCTAAGAGGACTTTTACCTTCAGAAAAGAGGGCATCTGTAGCTAGAAAAGCAGGACTGTGAATCCTGTTGGTACCACAGTGCGTGAGTGTAAGAAACCTCCCTCCTGCTTCTTGTGATCTTAGAAAGCAGACCACTCCAGAGGCTAAGCTAGGAACGGGGCTTCCTGTCTTAAAGTATGTACGAAGTCTAATTTAGACTTTTCTATTGCCTGTTGGGTAGGTTGAAAAAATAAAGGAGTTTTTCTTTGTTTATTGGCTTTGCTTACATTTAAAATTACCAGATGCCACAAAAATGTCTGCATCTCTGGCTTTGTCCGGAAAAATCAGAAGATCCAGTCACACTGGGCTTACATTCCCGTGTGGCCATAATTTTCTGAAGCTAAACAGTCATCACTATGTATGTGTGATGGCCATGTGATCACTGCTTTCTCACTGTTCCCACCACACCCTGGGCCCCCGCAGTGTGAAGCCAGACCACCAGTTGCCCTGTGTTCTCCTTGCTCAGTTGTCTCCTCTCGGAGAAGAGCAGGATTGCTTCATACCCATGCCTTATCAACAGTAGAATCCGATAGTCCTTGGCGCAGGGCGCTAGTTTACTTTATCTGCCCGGCCCCTGAAGGCTTTGGGTTTTGTGACCTCTGGCTTTAGGTTTGGGTTGGGGGCAGAAAGCCGTGAGGCTCTGCCACTTGCTTGCCATCAGACTGAACAGGGTGGCCCTTGCTAGAAGGGTGAATGAGGCTTGTGTCTCAGCCCGGGCAGCATGAGGCCGCTGGTGCTGATAAACAAGGCTCTGTGATACATAGGCCGCTGTTCTGCTGACTCAGCGTAGTTATAATTCAGGAAGACTGCTATCAGCGCGGTACCTCCGAGATCTTGGTCAGTGGAGAGGAAACATTGTGATCCTTGCGTCAGCCCACTTACAGGTGGTAAAAAATACTAACTGATATCTAGCCCCTTTAGTGCCCTAGAGGGTTGCTGTTGGCTTAATGCCCACATGACTTTTCCCTGCCTTTGTCATAAGCAAGCAAAATGACAATAGCAGTTTGACTAGTTCTCTGTAGTGAACAAATTTCAATCACTAAGGACCTTCTTATTTAAGGTCATCTGACTGTTGTATAGTTCATAAATACCCTCTGGGGGTATATTACCCTTAGAATGATTTGATTCTGCATTTCTAGATGGGTAGTTTATGCATTTACCTTTTTCTATTCCTATGTGGCTTCAGTAAGCATAAATTCATAAATATAAATTAATCACGACTAAGTATCTTGCTGGTATATTGAAATTAAATACAACCCCAATGGTGAGGGATCTTGTCTGAATTCTAAGCACCATGAACTTCCAAGAATTTGCACAAATAATGATGCTAGTTCGATTCAGGGGGAGTGCAGTTACATTTCACATCACGTGAAAGACTTGGTTTGTTTTTTCACCTTTTCCCTGAAAGATCTTGAAGCATAAAGATAGATGCTTGTGCATGTATTGCTAAGAACCTAGCACATAGTAGGCAATTGGTAAAGCTGAATAAAAATCTGAACGCATGCATCACTGAGTGGTTTCTTCAAATGAAGCTCTGTATCAAGAACACTATTTTCCTTACATTCTCAGGATATAGAAAGGAGAGAGGCTTTGTCCAGAGGCCAAGACCTGTCTTTTCCACCACCATCTCCAATCCCTGTGTTCCTCTTTCAGACAGCCAGGGTTCCTGGTGCCTCTGTTTTACTGCTTTCTTGTAGGTGCTCACTGCTCAGGCCTGACCACATTCGCTTCTGGAATCATCTTTTAGTTGCTGCCATTACCAATTGCCACAGATTTAGTATCATCTTTATTTAACTTTATAAATGCATTCTCTTATAGGCCCCCTCTTACAGGTAACCTCCTGTAGGTTAGAAGGTCACACGGGGCTACAATCAAGCTGTCGGCAAGGCTGCATTTCTTTTCTAGAAGCTCTAGGGAGAATCCATTTCCTCATCTTTTCCAGCTTCTGGGGGTGGCCCACATTTCTTCCCCACTCACCCGGCCCTTCCCCGTCCAAGCTCTTGAGCTCTTGTCTGCTGCCATCCCTCTGTTTTCTCTTTCAGTTCCCTCTTCCTTTTTTGAGGATATTTGAGATGACATTGGTCCTACCCAGATAATCCAGGATAATCTCCCTATTTTAGAATCAGTTGACTAGCAAATTAATTCCATCCACAATCTTAATTCCCTGTTGTCATGTAACCTATTTACAGTTTCCAGGGATTCGGTGTAGATACTTGGTAGGGGGCAAACCCATTACTCTACTTGCTACAAACTCCTTAAATTGACAGCTCAGCTCTCCCTTCTTCTCAGTCTAAAAAGCAGGTGTGGCTAGAGCACAGGCTCCAGAGTCACACTACTTGGGTTCACATTTTGGCTTTGCCTCCTTCCGATGATTAACTCAGCTGGTGGAGGAGCTAAGAATGATGTCTTCTTTATAGAGTTCTTATTGAGGATGTTAACTTTTTAAAAAATGCTTACAAAAAGAACTTCCCACCTTAGATCCTCTTTCTCTAGGCTGTTGGGATGAAGGAAAGGAGGGAAGGAAGAAAGGAGGAATGGAGTCCGGGAGGGAAGGAGGGAAGAAAGAGAACAGGAGGTGGTCAATAGTGAGTATGCCCTCAGGATAGGACAGAGGCATGGGAGGTAACTGCTGAATTCCCTATGAGCTGTATTGCTAATCTGTATACCAGTGACATCAAGCACTTACTGTTAAAGAATATTTGTCACTGTTTTATAGTAAGTTAAATCCCTTTAGATGGCATCCTAAGGGATTATCCAAATATCTTGCTCATATTAAATTAGGGCCTGAAATAAGTAGGTGTAATTAGAATTATTATTACTCAATACATTATTGGGATAGATTTTTTTTTTACTGTACTTTCCCCATTTTCACATGTTTTTCATTTTGGCCTTTGTTCTGTTTTGCTTCATTTCCTTGGGGTTATATCCTGCATGTGTACCTATTTAAGAAATCAACACAGAGTGGGAAGGGTGGGTTAACGCAACACAGGAGGTAGGGTGGGTTTTTTGTTTGTTTGTTTGAAGAATGAACAAACACTGGGAAGTCCCGCCCCAAACAGGAAGTCTTGCTAACCTGAACAGGGTAGCTTGCTAATATCCTACCAAGAATGCTG
This sequence comes from Suricata suricatta, assembly GCF_006229205.1. NCBI lineage: Eukaryota > Metazoa > Chordata > Mammalia > Carnivora > Herpestidae > Suricata > Suricata suricatta. The sequence continues at coordinate 27,800,971 of NC_043702.1, forward strand.
GACTGTGAGCATGTCTTGGGCCTCAGGAGAGAGCCTGGGGATATTCTCATGGGGAAGAGATTGGCCACTTTCAAGAGAAGAATCCAGAGGGAGAGCACACACTCAGAGCTAAGATTGATTGCTGTCTTATGTGCTGACTCTACTGGGATTCTAGCCAGAACCTTAGATTGTAGGCTGCAGGGATATGGAAATGCCTGCTCTATTAGTGATATGCTATAGAAACCTGACTCAGTCTGGTGTTAGCTTCAAAGGGTATTTGGTAGCTCAAGTGAATAAGAAGACCAAAGTTAGATTGGTCTTTAGGTTTGGCTGGATCCAGGGTCTCAGATGTTGTCATCAGGACTCATTCTCGGGGCGCCTGGGTGGCTCAGTCGGTTAAGCCTCCGGCTTCGACTCAGGTCAGATCTCACATTTGTGGGTTCGAGCCCTGCATCAGGCTCTGTGCTGACAGCTCAGAGCCTGGAGCCTGCTTCTGGTTCTGTTTCTCCTTCTCTCTCTGCCCCAGCCCCTCACATGCTCTGTCTCTCTCTGTATCAAAAATAAATAAAACATTTAATTTAAAAGAAAAAAAAAAGGACTCATTCTCTTTCTCTTTTCCTGCCCATTTTTCCCTGTTGATTTTGTTCTTAAGCAGGCTGTTTGCCACGTGGCCAAATGGACACCAGCAGTTCTGGCTTCTATCTTAGTAGCTCAGCAGCCCCAGCGGGAAAAGAGCTTTTCTCTTCCAATAGTTTCAGCAAGTGGTCCCGGACTGACTCTCATGAATCTTCATGGGTCACATGACAGTCAGCCCACTGTAGCCGTAGCTTTAGGAAGAGGGTCAGCCCCACAGCCCTGGGAATGCAGAAACATGGCTACCCAAGAGAAAATACAGTTGCTGGTGTCGGAGGAAAGGGGAAATACCCAGCACAGGCCTCATGTCCTCTCATTCTCAATAAATGTGAGCTCACTTCTCCATTTTTGTTCTTGACTTACTATATAATAGAGTATCTCTGTAGACCTATAGGACAGGCAGCATTTCTGGGCTTTCATTATAAAGCTCAAGACTAAAATCGGGGTGTTAAAATGTTAGAATTCCACCATTCCGTGATACAGGCTCATCATCAGCTTTGGTTTTTTTTTTGGCATTACTTCCAATATACGGGCATGGCCCATGTTACTAAAGCACCTTTACATTAGTCTCTTCTTTAATAACGACAACCTTGATAATAGTTAACGTTCACTAACGTCTTACTATGGGCCAGGCAGTCTTCTAAGCACTTTACATAGATCATCTCATTTTATCCCCCAGGCCAACCTATGAGGTAAGTGCTACAGTTATCCCCGTTTTACTGAAGAAGAATTAAGGCACAGGGAGGTAAACATGCTCAGAGTCACACAAGTATTGGAAGAGCTGGGATTTGAACCCATGCAGTCTGACCTCGAACTCACCTTCCCTACATACTGCCTCATTTCTCAATACGTATGTACCAGCTCCCTTTAAGGTAGGGTTAATTATTTTCTAAAGGGGTGCTGGAAATTGTTACCTGGACCCCTCTTATATCCTTATTGTTGTTTATATTTCCTAGGTGTTTTTCCAGGTCTGACCATCTTGCCCTCCATATGAAGAGACATATCTAAAAACCCTAAAGGCCAGAGTTGCCGTGGCATCGGCCGTTGTCTGAAGGAAATGCCGTGAGGCAGGGGGCTGGACTTCAGGCGGGGAGCCATTGCCTCGCAGAAGAAAGTTCTCACGTATAAACCTCTGTGTACACTCACACACACAGACACACACACGCACTCACATAGACCCACACACACGCACTGTCATGCACTCAGCTATATTTAAAATATATACGTCTATTCTTTATGCCTTGCCCTTGCCAGATGGTAGAAGACGAAGAAGAAGGAAACCAAGTGAACTCAGCAAGGCAGACTGGCTGCTTACTTCAGCACTATTGGAATTATTTCCCGCTGTTGCCAATGGAAATCAAAGAAAATGGATGTGACGTCTCTGCAGGTGGACGGCAGTAAGAGGGGCTTATTTAACTTGCTTCTCAGTGCAACTTGATAGGAGAATACAACGTCTTAAAGTTGCATATGTGTAGCACTAATGTTTCTTTCTAAATAGTTGGGGGAAAATGACCTAGAAAACCAAATTGCAGTTTGGTAGCCAAAATTAACTCTTGGTTTATTTGTCCTTTGTGTGTGAAAAGTCCTACTATTCCGTGCGTCCGACTTCCTCACAGAACTGTTGATCGGTTTTGGTTCTTCTTAGTACTATTGAGATCTTTCAAGTCAATACCAACGGCCTTAGCGGCGGCAGACTCTGGAATAACACCTTACACCTTTCTGGCCTGCATTTCTCTAGACTTCACTCTCAAGGGAGGAGTTTTCTTTTCTTACTTTTTGACTCTTGCACACCATATGCACTAGGGATTCTGGAAACTTCTAGCATGACTGCAAAGTGGCCAAGAGAATAAAGTCCTTGATGATAAATCACAGTATATCCCTTGAGCCTCACCTTATTGCCAGTGCTAGATTTTTTCTTTTTAATCTCTCTGTTTTTTGCTAATGAAAACTTGAAAAGCTTATTTGGAAGCTTAAATGTTTTATCTTTTCTCCATGGACTAAACCTCTCCAGGACTCTCTCGGCACCTGGATGTCCAGCTCTCGGAGCAGCCAATCAGATGGGACATCACAGTTCTCTCGTCCCCCCTTGAGGCATCATGACCTCAGCTCATAGTGACCAACCCCGTGCTGTGTGTCATTGCCACCCTAGAACCACTGTCAGCATAGATGTCGCTAGTCTCAAAGGGCAGCTGCATATTTAACCTAACTCTGGGTTCTGACCTGACAAAAGCCAAAAATATCACTCTTTCCAGGAGTGGGGAAAACTGAGGATGCCTCCCGAGTCTAGTGGCTTCAGGAAGCATCACCCTATCTTCCTCTCATGCCCACTGAGCTCATATTCCCCCACTTGCTAAAACACACAATTCAAAATGCCATTGTGGGAACGAAGGGTGGACATTTAAGGAAAGGGTCGAGAAGTTTCTCTCATGGTCTAAAAGGAGAGACATATTTCTAATTCTTTTTGGCTAGAGCCCCTCATGACTTGTGACCTAGAGCACCCAGGGTCAACAGAGGCCTCACGCGTACTCTGCAAGCTGACTCCAAGGGGGCTTACCTTCCTCACTTTCATCGCACACACCCAACATCGGTCTCTATCTACCCGCATACTTAGCTAGCTGGCACTGGCCTCAACTCCAAAGACTGCCTTTAGGACCATTAAATGGCCTATGCAAGCAAGCGGGGTGGTTATTAGGACAGATTGTATATTTTGTATATTCTGGGACCATCCCTTCAAGACACGTCTAAAAAATAAAAATGGCGTTTGGTCCGCACATGGTTGCTGCTTCCTCATACCAGCTGGCTCCCCTTCCGCCCTCCTTTGACTGTTTGACTCATTGACTGTTAAAATGCCGCCCCATATCTATTTGGGATGCAACACTGAAGTCTTTAAAAGGAAATAATAATGTAAGAAACACAAACACATTTCTGACAGCAACCTTCAAGATCCTTGGCATTTGGTTTCTCAGCTTTCTGCAACCTTTGATTTCACTGAAATGTTGAAACTATTCGTCTAAGGGTAAAGGAGCCTCCTTATCACAAATGCTGTAGCTGCCAGTTGGACGCTTGGGCATTCCGAGGTCTGGCCCGTAAAGTTTTCTTTCTCTTTTTCCTTTTTTTCAATTTAGACCAAAAAACAAAACAACAACAGCAACAACAACAACAGCAACAACAAAAACCAACAACAACAACAACAAACAAGAAAAGAAAAAGAAAAACCACCCTAAAACACACACACATACACACACACACACACACACACACACACACACACACACACAAAATAAAATCTGCCCATTTGCCGGAGGCAATTCTGTATATGTTAGTTGGAGGGTATTTAAAAAAAATCAGTTTTATTCCAAAGATTTAAAACTAGACATGACTTAGAAACATTTTCTGGAGCACTGCTTGCTGACAATCTTGTAGTTCTCTCCTGCATTTGAGTGCATTTTGTGGCCAGTCCATCAGGGCGTATCATGGGATTATATTTGAATGTGTGGTGCATCCTTCCTGGATGAAGGATGTGTGAGGGACCCTGAAACCTCAGCTGTATTAAACTGTAGCGCCTCCAGTCAGTGCACTAGATGAAACTTTAGACACCCCAGATTTTGTTGGTGCGGTGATTCACCCTTCGGTAGCAGCGTCCAGCATGAATGCACGCACATCCCAGTGATGGCATTAGCCGTGGCTGCCACGATTTACAGATGTTCTCTCCCCAGCTGGAGCTGCTCTTGCCTCTCGAAATGCTATTACTAAGGGTTTATAATACTGAATTTAATTTTTGAACTGACCAATGCAAGGCTCTATTAAAAAGAAAGTTTAAAAAAAAAAGAATGCAAAAGAGTAATCATTGCTTGTTTGCTCCCTGTTTTCATCTGTGGTCTTGAAAAGTTCTCATTTGAATGTGGCGGAACAAAGGCCCTTTTGGTCCTCCTCAGCGTCTGAAATGTTCAGTAATTCCTCTCTCTTTTGTATCCGTGAGGCCCTTTGTGATCTGCTCCTGACCTTTCTCGGAGCAGGATGCGCTGAGCCATGATAGTGAGGCTTGCTTGCTTCAGAGTCATTTGTGGACTGTGAGAATTGGCCTGAAATTCTGAAATTTGGTGGGTGCTAAGTGTATGACTTTGAAACTGTTCTCTAGCCCGGCTGACACCTGTGATCGATGACCTAGCCACAAAGGGGAGGCTAACACCCAATCATTTTGGAAACGGATTCGTGATAAAATGTCCATCGTCTCTGAAATGGCAGAGATGGTTGGTAAGAGCCTGTGAGAGTGAACAGGCTTTCCCCGAAATAACCGTCTGAAGATGCTTTGCTCCCCAAGAGGACAGGTTACTTGAAACCGTGCTTTAATGGACATTTAAAACACATTAAACCGCTCTCTCATTTAAATCGTTACCTCCTGACATTCCCAGGGATCCCAAATTTGGAAGGAGAACCCTGGCGTGGCAGTTTCCTGTGGTTGTCCTCTGGAGCACATTCTATCCAGGGTTCAGGGCTCGATGTTCAGAGAAAGAGTGTTTCTAAGCCATTGACCATTTCCTTTTTTTCAAATTGTGCTTCTTCCTCCTGCCACGTGGCTCTAAGTCAGAGATGTGGCAACGTGAAATTATGATGCTTCTCCTAGCTACTGGCCTCCTGCCCCACTAACGGTTAATTGGTCCAGCTTAAAGCCTGGTGGTGATGAGTCCTATGTCCAGAAAAAGAAATGTTCAGATTCCATGACAAAGCTGCATTTTATAAAAATATCGGAAACCCCAGAATGATGCTGACCATTTCCTTCTCCTCTCTATGTGCTTTCCCTTCCCTTGCAAAGCTCTTCAGATACCCCTGTCTCCTCCCCTCCTGCACCTCTTGTGCCCTTTTTACATCTTCGATTGCCTGATGCTAACAGGGTAAAAAGACAGCCAACCTCACGCATGATTCACAGAACTGATTTCCTATTTTTTAAAAAATCTTCTTTGAATCTAGAAGCCAGAGAAGATTTTTTAAGGACTTTAGTTTGGGATAAGCTTCCAGACTAGCCATGTCTATTTGCATCAAAAGGGGAAGTAAATGGGACTTTCAGGGCAGCTCCCCTAGTGCATTCAGAACATTCCGCCCATAGCCCCCATGCCCGAAGTGTATGGCAAAGTCAAAAGAAGTGAACTCAGGCAAGAACAACATCTAGTGATCAGTTTCATTGGTTCAAAATGATTTCCGCCATGGAAGTCGCTTCATAAAATATAAACTGCAGTGCAGAGTGTTTCTGTCTTCTCTTTTATACAGAGTTGGTTTTAGGAGAAGGAAGAAGGTAGGGAAAGTCAGAGAGACGCAACATATTTAACTGCAAAAATCAGGTTTATCGTTTCTTTCTTTTTAAAAGATCTTACGAGGGCCAGCATTTCTGGCCATAATTTTGCACCCAGATCTTTGCCAAAGTGAAAATGCGTCAAGTAGAACCTGTTTGAAATGTACTTGTGGAAGCTTTCCCTGGAATCTTCCGGAAGTGGCCACCTGCCAAGTGGGGGGTAGGGGCAGGAAGAGAGAATTCGAATTCGAGTCTGGGTTAAATTTCGGTAAACATGGTGATATCTCAGTTTGGAAACTAGAGGGGCTGGTCTGAGCATACATCAATGCTCTTTGATGGCTTTCTTTCCTCAGTGAGGATCTTTGGGAACCTGAGGTGGAACAACAAAAATGTGTCCAAGGAAACAAAAACTGCTCGTAAATGTGAGATCCCATGACTAATGGCCTGAGGCTTCAGGGTTTTCTCTTGCTTTTAACACTCTTAACTTCCCTTTGTTGGTTCCCAGTAGCTCCCGGGAAAGGAGGGGGGTGGGAATAAAGCTGCAATTCCCTTTCTTAGGTGCGCCCTGCCAGTAGAGTACTGTATTCTTCAGGTGTTTTGCATTTACGTTTGTAAGTCCTCGGGAAACAGGTATCAAAAATGGAGAGCAAAATCCTAGGCCATCACTTCACTAATATCCCAAACCAGATACTCTTCAAACAGGGCTCCCTCTCAGCGGTCATGAGGGAAGGGTGATACTTTCTTTGTTGGGGACTGTTTATACAATTTTTTTCAACTGTAAGCTTTGGAATCGTAAATTGCTTTGACTCCAGCTTCTGTCTACTGCCATAAAATGGCCCCCACGTCAGAATAATGAGGGTGGTATGTGTGCACACGCCTAGACAGGTGTGCAGACACACCTCTTGTACCTTCGCAGAAGGAAAACAGGCTACTGACGTTTAAGAGGAGTAGCCACCAGTGCCTAATATCTTTTGGGGGGGATGGATGCTTATAATGCCAGTATATTGAAACCACACTGGGAGTTCCACGTGGAGGGGAGGGGCGGAGGGGGGGAGGGGACATTTTAATCCTAGGCCTTTGGACTGGAGGCAGAATGATTTCTGCAAATCTAGGTCCTGAAAGGCTTTGGGGCTCATTGGCTGGTTCTCAACCTTTTTCTTTTCTTTTCTTCTTTTCTTTCTTCTTTTTTTTTTTTTCCCCCAGCATGCATTTCCTATCTAAACCCTGACTTGATTTAATTTCCTTATCTTTCACTTCTGCTTCATTCCAGGGAGGAAAAATACACCTATTATGGCCAAGATCTCCTTGCTAACACAGAGGCAAAAATAAATGTTTAATGTTTTTGCAGCCTCCCCTTCCTTTCCATAAATCGCCCCAAACTCCTTCTCTCTCACCACCCTGTCCCCAGACCCACCACACAATTTCCCAGCCACCACCACTTTTCTTTCAAATCTCTATTATCCTCTTAACAGTTGCTTGAAGAAATTTATTTTGCACTATACATTTTCTTTTTGCCGGATGTGTCTAACAAGTGTGTTCGGAGAGACCTACTCCCAGCCCCTCCCCTCCCCCACCTCCCCCGGTCACATTCTCTCAGGCCCTTCTCTGGTATTTATAATATATCACAGAAGTACCCAGTCTTATAGCCCTCGGTTATGCCTTTTTTTGACATTTTATTTTTTTTAAGCTTTTTATATATATATATAAATATATTACTTTGTCAAGTTTTTTTGCTGTACAAAAGTCTTAAGATTTAAAACTATTATTTGTATTATATGATGGTGGTATGTTAATGTTACAAAATTATTAATGAAGAAAAAATTTATTTTTGTTACTGGTCTGTTTCATAATTCTTTTTTAAATTGGTATATTGTAAGATATCTATGCAAAAAATGTTATGTGACGCATTTTTATTTAAGAATGTAATATGTGTAATAAACAGTAGAATGTGTTTGGCCTTGGAATGCCTTACTGTATTTCTCCTTAGCTTATTTCGTCGGGAAGAAGAAAATCCTCAGAGACACAAATGGGTCCTTATAGACCTCACGAGAGAGTTTTCTTTCTCAGAGAGAGGAAGGGAAGGCAAGATTATATTAGGTCATTTTTCTTTGTTTGAGAGGCTGTTGGTCATGTGTGTGTATGTGTGTGTTTGTGTATGTGTGTTTTATGGCTTTGCTGAGGTCGCTCAGTACCCAATAAGACGGAACTCTGAAGACAGTTTTTTTCTTGAAGAGGAGGGGAGCAAATGGTTGGAGGTTATGAAAAGCAATATTTTAGAACGAGGTGGGTTATGGGATGTTATTTGTTTAGGGGGTTAAAAGAGGCTTATTGAAAGCAGTTTATTTGGTGAGAGAAGGGGACTTTATTCCGGGACAGTGTTAGATAGGAGCATATTTGGAAAGCACACCCTTGTGGAGGAGAGAAAAAAGGGCAAAGGTTGGAGGGAATAATTGAGGTGAGCGTTGTGGGGAGTCGATGTCCAGGAGATGGTCGGTAACGAAGTGAGGAAGAGATGGCCAGCCAGAGGTGGAGAACTTCGGGTGGCCATACATAGTGCAGGAAGGGAGATGTAAATGTAAGGAGCCTCAAATACGGAGAACTGGGGGATGAAAGGCCTTGGGAAATTTTTCAGAGCAGAAAAGAACACTCACTAAAATCTTGTCTTCCACGCGTGACCTCCAGGAAGGAACATCCAAGTGAGGAGGAAGGTAGGGAATCTAACTGGTGTAATTATCCCAGCATCCCTTGCAGGGAGATTCCCCAAGAGAAGTGGTATCGTTAACCGGAAACAGCACCTTTCTCACTTACCAGGGACACGTCACTACTCTAGCTTTCTTTTCACGAGTTGGATTCGGAAACGAATAGAACGGTGAGTAACTTCAATTCCTCATCAAATGAATCTGACAAGAAAGTTTTTAGTAAATTTTCACAGGAAAAAAAACAACTGTGGTCCAGTGACCAAACTTAGTTCATTGACACAGACATGCCGCTGTCTCTGAACAGGGAAACAGGCGTAAGGATGATGGTGGTGGGTTTGGAAGGGAAGCTGAGTGATTGTGTTCTCACCCTGTAACATTTAGGCTGTAAAGAACAGTAGATGCTGCAGGGCCCGAGAAAAGGGTTTTGAAAACTGTAAATACCAGCTGCCACATCTCTCGAGCAGACAAGTGAGCTTGGGCCACAGGGCAGCCCAACGCTGACTGAGGAGAAACTTCAGGATCCAAGGGAAAATCACTGGCTCGGCGGCCACGGACCTGTCTCCTGGTTCCAGGTCATTCAGTAGCTCCATAATAGAGGAGTGACTTAATTCTCATAACCAAAGTCATTTGCCTAGATATTTCTTTTTTTTTAATGTTTTTTTTAAATTTATTTTTGAGAGACAGAGAGAGACCGTGCAAGCAGGGGAGGGTAAGAGAGAGAGGGAGATACAGAATCTGAAGCAGGCTCCAGGCTCTGAGCTAGCGTCAGCATAGAGCCCGACATGAGCTTGAACCCACGAACTGTGAGGTCATGACCTAAGCCAAAGCCAAACGCTTAACTGACTGAGCCACCCAGGTGCCCCATTGCCTAGCTCTTTCTTTGCAGAAGGAAGGATGAGACAGCTTTGCAGTATGACTTGGAACAAAGCTTATTATTCTGTAATAAGAAGCTGACTGATAAAAAGATATCAACTTGGGTATGTTAGTTGGGGGACGACCAGCACTGTGCTGAAATGAAGAGCAGGTAGTAAGTCTAATCATTTCACATAAGGAAATGAAATGGTTTATATAAGGGGATATTCTAGACGACTGACGCTTCCACATTTAGTGACTTAAGTTTTGCTTAAAATATGTTTAAAATTACGTTACCCACTTTACAACCTTTTTGAGCATTCGTTTTTGCAATATAATACAAGTTCAGGGAGGACTCCAGACTTTGGAATTCCTGAGCTCACACTAAATGACCCTTCATTTCATACTTGGTGACTCTTCCTTCTCTGCTGTGTCCCTGTGTCCTCCCTATCACAAATTACACCTTCTTTGTGTTAGTGTCTAGCAATATTTATCTCCTCGTCAACTAGCAGATTGGAGAAGCAAGCTTGGTAACTGGTGAGTGCAAAAATGAGGGTAATTCTAATTCAACAAGCTGTCATCTGAAAGTGTAACCTAGGTCTCCTAGGAGAGAGAAGTGTGTAAGCCTCGTAACAGTTGTAATCTGAGGTTGTGTATTCAGTTGAGTACTCTGTGCTAATGGAAAGGATCCTCATAAAAAGCAGAGCTCAGTGCAGTTGATAAATAATTATCAAATAATGGACCTCATCCTCCACTTAACGAGTATAGGTTTAAGAGGAGATGGTTTAAACTTTTAACTGAAACAAGACTTCGAGGTGACTGCTAGGGGATGGTTTTCAGGGTGTTCCATGATAAGCCAATCCGTGATTCCTTCCCCCAACATTAAACATTTTGTCTGAGCTATCAAAAACAATCAGTATTGACTGCTTGAACTTGCCCTAGGTCTTTTTAAGAAATTCTGTCTCATCATGATATAGCTATACCTATCACCATGCTGTTTGCAAATAATGAAAAGAAAAAGACAGGCACAAAAGGGTGGTAGAACAAGATTTATGTTTGTATAGAATTTTCTCCTCACATGCACTGCATTTGAGCTGCCCAGCAAGACAGCATAGTAATGGAATAGGCATCATCCACCACCATGACCCTTTGCCCTCACAAATAGAGAACCTGGGGCTCAGAGAGGGCATGTGACTTTGTGAAGGCCCAGGGGACAGAGGAAGTGACAGAGCTGGCTCCTACATCCCCAGTCCAGTGGACAACTAGCCAGAATAAGGTAACTCTATACCTCCCTGCTTCTGGATAATCCAGGAGCTAACTTGACTTAAGAGAGACTGATATGTGTGTCTAGCCATGACATCTCCACTGACAAAACTGACTTTATTTCCCTCATTTCCTCCCCCATTCATCACAGAAGATAACCTTTAATACGGATAAGTCATCACACACTAGCAAGGGAAGTTGGAGATCTCTTTCAAGGCCACCATTGTACTTGAGTAAACCGTGGCTCAGAAAGGTTGCAACTTGCCCAAGGCCATATAGCACATCCTTTGCAGAACAGGAGTCAACCCAGGGTTGCTGATACTCAGTAATGCTCTACTAATGTTGGCAGTGTTTCTCCAAATTTAGTCACTTGAGTATGAACTTCAAGATTCTTGTGATATCCTTGAACTATTAACTTCCTCAGTATTTACGTTTTTACATCAAACCACTGTTTGAAGCCTTAAATACATGTTGTCGCCTTCTCTTAAGCAAAAATATACCTGCAAACACTGATTTGACTGGTTTTCCTTTCAATGCAAATGTAAATGAATATATAGCTCGAAATAAAAATGTTCCTCATTGTGTTACATTAAAAGACAATTACTCCTGGTGGTAGTAGAGAGACACTGTTCTGTGCCATAGTCTGAAATCTCTTCTGTTCCATTTCTCTTTAGCTAATTATTTAGCCCATATGATGCTCCTTGGAGCACATTTCAAATTGAATCTAAAACTAAGTGCATGTGAAAATTTAATAAAGACTGATTTGATGACTGGGAAGTTACTTAAGGACCCAGAGGTCTCTTAGGAGGAAGCAGATAATGTGACCGTGAGTGAAGTGTGCATGCATTCTCTGCCTTGTTTTCCCATCCTTGGAACATCCATCTTCCCTCAGGGAAAAGCACTCTCAGTGGATGGGCTCATGGCCAGTTCATGCCATTTTCCTGGGTGTGGCGCCTTGGATGTTAGGCATTGACTGAATCAAGGAAATCACCTTTTCCTTGTGTCCCCCCATCAAGAGTCAATGCCTAGAAATAAATGTATACACTCTAAAAATACAACTTCAAGAAACGTGCTCACCTTCGTGGCATGTTTCCTGAAATTCCCAGACCACCATCTGTACCTGCACACATATACATAATGTGGTCTCCCAAATAATTTTCCAACCAGTTTCCAGGCACTTGATAGTCTACTTCTAAATATGTATCTTTTGCCTAGTGACTTTCCTGTTTTTAAACTACAGCTGACCAGAAAGAGGCAATTCTTTATGCCTTATCCATCATGGGTACCTTATTGTGCATAAGTTTATTCTATCCTTCCAAAGGAAAGACTTCAAGTGCAAGGTGGATGGGAGATGTGGGGATCATGGATAGAAAAAAAAAATCATAGATACTGGTGGCTAACTTTGGGCCTTGGGAGGTGGAAAGGGGTAAGCACTCAGGCAGGCAGTTCTTTGCACATCACAAGAGAGTCAAATGACTTCATAAAGGGATTTAAACAATATTTTGTTGCTGGCGAGGTCTGCTACATGATGATCAAAATGAGTTTACAGGAAGCTGGTCCGCAGAACTTATCACAGGAAACAACTACCAGCAAATGGGTGGCTTCTAGTTAGATAGTAATGGCAACGACAGACCCCCAGTTGCCAGACTGGGTTCTGTTGCTTGAAGCAACAGCTTCCTGGGTCCTGGTCTTGTGAGCAGAATGTCAAGTGCCCTTCGTAAAAATAGGAATGTGCTTGAGTATTTGGGGGAATATTTAAGGGATCATCACCAATGGACTCTAAGTAATACCAAAACCAAAGCAAGAGGATATATTTCCTGCAGTTTCCCTGGGGAGTTAAGTTTGCAGACTGTTCTGAGAAGCACAGGACCCAGGATCATGGGTTTGCCAGTCAAAGGACCCAGGTATACGAAATAAACACCCTGATCTCATTTACAGGCTCTGCAGGACTCACAGAAACAAAACCAGAAAGGCTTGTCACTTGAAACTTTACCTGAATGGACTCAGTGTCAAATTTGTTACAAAATCATTTTCTGTCTCTGTTTGAAATAACCATCACACCCTAATGTATATAGTATATGATGACAGTATTAATGAATAGCTATAATTTGCATCTTCTCTTTGGCCCTGGGAACTTTTAACACCTTTCAGTTCCCAATCTTGATTTTTCTGTTTTTTCATTTGTGGTCCCATTTATTCTCTTTTCTTCCTCCCTGCTCTCTGCCTCCTGTTATCTTCAGAAAATCACTGTGAGGAACTGGCCCCAAAGCCCATATTGGGCCTCCTTCTCTGGTCTTGCCCCAGTGACCTGGCCTCATCTTTCCAGGTGCCCTTTCTTCCTCTTCTGTATCTTTATAGTATTCCTATTTCCCTGTGAAAGGGTGTGCATTCTTCCGCATAAACGCAAAATGGTGCTACTAAGAGAATGCTTTGGATTGTTCTCCTGGTTTCCCTAGGTGCAGTTAGGACACTGCAGGATGACATGGGAGATTCTAACCTGTCTTTATTTGCTAAACACTGTGACTTCCAGGCAGTGGGGCAGTCACTCAGGACATGTGTGCTGTAGAAGCTTTGTCAGCCACACACATAACCACCTGAATGTTTCTTAACAAGACACATAAGCAATCATAAAACAATAATAAAATGAATCTTAGAGAGTCAGGATTATAAAATTCCAAATGTCAATTTTCTCTCTTAGCTCACAGCCCTGTCCATTACAACATAGGTGGGTTTTGATTTATAGAACATATTTGTTCTTCACATAGAAATTGACTTCTGTTTAATGCATACAGAAGCCAAGTGTGTGCGGTGTTTTTCAGAGTGTAGACCAATGACCATCTGTCAGAATCATCAAGGGTTCTTTTCAAAAATGCAGTTTTCTGAGTCTCATCCCAAACCTGAATCCGATTCTTCGGGGGTGGGACCTAGACATGCACATCTTAGCATGTTCTCTCAGGGTTGTTTTCAGAGCATCTGAGAGTCTGAGAAACACATATAGAGCAAAGCAACATTTTAAAATTTCATGTAAGTGTTTTCTAGTTTTTATTCTGTGAAAATACGGATTTTCATGTGCACTTGTGATTTGCTCAGAGTACAGGGTGTCTGACCACATTGTTTAGGGTCTGTCACTATGAGAATCGCCCTTCCACTAGTGACCACGGGGAGGGGGACGTCCAACAATGTAGCTGATCAGGTAAAGTCCGAGGGCCCCTTACCTGAATGAAACAGGTGGTCTCTGGGTCTTTTCTCAGAAATAACTCCAGTGGTAATTCTTTGGGGACAGTAAGGTTCATCTTTGTTAGGTTTATTCAATCTTCTTATATGACCTTGGCAGCTCATGCCTTGTGCAGAGATGATCTCTGGCAGAGCCCTAACCTGGGCATAGAAATGCCAGCCTATTACAGGGCCCCAATGACCCATTCCCTCTGGGCATAAGACCAAAGTCTGGGCCCTGTCCTTGGCTTCTCAGATGCCAACAAAAACCTCTCAGTGTCAAGTCCTATTTGTTTTTTAAACCTTTGCCTCCTTCGTCTCTGCCCCTTGATACCACTGAAGTTCATCTTTTAAGCAGAAGTCACCTGGGACTAAGATCTTGAGGACCCCAAAGGAGTCTGCTGTCTGTCAACAGAGCCTTTGAACTAAGCCTGGTTTTTACATCCAGGCTTTATTAACTAAACGAGAGGAAGAAATCCATGTCACAGTTGGAGAATATAGGTTTTTCTATATTCTGAGAACATTATTCCCAAAATAGGCCTGTGAAAGACCTAATGGGGAAAACTAAGAGGAAAGGGGAATTTTCAAAATGACTGCAAAAGCTCTCCTTGAAAATATGGACACAGCTTCCTGCTTATCTCCTTCCTCTGACCCAGAGCACCCCAGAGATGAGGTGGTTGGCTCAGGGAACAGGAAGGGAATTGCCATAAATCTGAGCTAATTTGGAAGGGGAAGGTTGAAGCAGATACTCAGCAATCAATAGAGCGTCGTCTTGTTTTGTGGTGAATGTTTACGGCTCTGTTGCTGGAATGTAATCCTGCCGCATCAGAACATGGGCCATTAGAGGTGAAATGAGTTCACCTAATACCCTCCTGTGTAATTGGTACGCATCACTCTTCAATGTATGGGATCCAAAGTCCCTTGCTTCCAACTAGAGAAAAGGTTTTAGATGATTCTCCACATCCTCTTTACCTTTTATTACTTCATGATTCCCAAGAAAGAGAAAAATGACCCATTTCTCTTTCTCTTAGCTCCTCATGTTTGCAGGATCGGATGTACAAACACCACTTAACATTTCCTTCCACTCCTGAAAGTGCTGTTGGAAGAGCAGGCAAGGAAACGAAGCCACAAGAGAACAGGGACTAGATTGTTCCCTCGCTGAGTAAGCTCAAGGAGTGATGCATTGCTCGGCTGCCTAAGCATGTGCTTCCTTGTCACGGAGAGGAGAGGGTATAAAAAAAATGCTTTGACTGAAAAGAGGGTTCACTAATTGGTTGTTAATGACTATGCAGCCCTAAATGTCTGGAATTTGGTTTAGATTCAATGCAATGTGACATTTGCCAACCATTATTAAATCCCTTTGATGCTCTCCCTGAACAGCGGCAAAGAGCAGCTGATGGGCTCTTGGGCATGGAAAGTGAGGCTGGCTGGGCACAGTCCACGGGTGTTCTGGAAGGCAGCCATCGTCACCCGTCTCCCCTCGGCTTCACCAGGCATCAGTCCTGCCGTCCCCGTCCCTGTTTCTGTAGCCTCTCTTCCCCTCTGCCTCATTCTCCAAGGGCTATTCCCCTTCCAGCCCCAACTCACCTGCCCCTTTCCTCTCCTGGCTCTTCTCAGAAGTCAACCTCTCTTTGCAAAGAACAGACATTCACTACAATTGTATCAGGACGAAAAGATGAATAAAAAGTTGCAGGGGAATTTCATCAAAACTCATTATGGTCAATTGTCCCTGAGGGAATTTGAGAGTCACTGGGTCCCCCACTCCCACCCCCATATTTTATTTCCATTTTCCTTTGCCTGTTGCTCTGCCTTTCCTCCCACAAATAAGCAGCTCTGCTTCCTTGTCCACTGCATACAGTCCGGATACCTTCCCCTCAGCTGCCCGCTACTAACTCCTTTAGTTCCGGCCTCTGCAGACCTGTCACCTGGTTACCCTCAGGAATGGACACAGTCCCTGGGCCCCGACTCTAAAAACATGGGCTCTGATACACTTCCTCAGGACCATGTAAAAGGGTCTTTTCATTTGTCAAGTGTCTTAGACTATCCAACACAGCCTTACAAACGGTTTTGTTTTTTCTGTTCCTAATTTATAATATACTCCAGCCCTTGCACTGATACACTCCTCCACCAAGACCTCCAACTCCTCCTCATTCACATTTCTGCCACATCTCCTTCCAAAAGGTTGAGGGGAGAGAAAAAAAAAATCAGAGCATCAGGAAAACCAAGTGAAATGTTGCAACAATGGGGAGAAACACATAATTCTATTAAGGACAAAGATGAGTTTTCCTATTAATTTATGTGTGAAGCAGTGAAAGCAGTGAAAGCAGGAAAAACAAACAACAACAACAACAACAACAATGGATGAGGAGAGTCAGGAAATATTTTCTTAGCTCTAACTATGCCTCTGGTGAGCTGTGGGACCTGAGGCAGGTCATTTAGCCTCTCTGGGCCTCCTTTTCTTTTCCTAAAAAGTAAAGAGAACAGATTAGATGAATCTGTAAGTCCTTTCGTGTTCTAAATTTCTGTGACAATATAATTTCAAGAACTATGATACAGAATTTAGAGGACAGCGGTGTAGAATGGTCCCAAAGAATGGTTCATCTTTTCATCCATTCTTTTCATTCCTTAAACAAAAATTTATTGAGAATGTTTTAATGTCAGCTAATCTCTGTCCTAGGCTCTGGGTACACAAATGGTGACAACCAGACCCCACACTCACAAAAGGTACAATTTAGCACATTAAGGAAAAGCTTTACTATCTACATTGCAGGATTTCTGAGGTTAACCTTCTTTTTTATGTTTAATGCTATTTTCTGTCATCTATATCTGCATACACTGATGATATCTGGCTTCTTTCTCTTTGTCTAATGGGCAATGCAGACTTCACTCTCTTGGTGAAACACTTTGAAACCCCAACATTTAAGTGCTGCGGAAAAACATGGACATGGGTGGTTAGAGAAATTGGCCCACTTTTCCATCTCCTTCTGTGTCGAGTCTTTCTAACAAGGCCTTCTTTTAAGGTCTGGAATAAGTTCCAAAAATGTTGGAAGCCTCTATATCCAAAGATAAATGTAAAAGGATTGTGAAATACAATCAGACACTAATTATGACTTTTGTCCCATGTTGACTGGCCGAGCATCTGTTAGCAACTTAAAGATGGCTTTAAGAATTAAGAGTTAGTAGGGGCGCCTGGATGGCTCAGTCGGTTAAGTGTCTGGTTTCGGCTCAGGTCATGATCTCACAGTTCGTGGGTTCGGGCCCTGCGTCGGGCTCTGTGCTGACAGCTCAGAGCCTGGAGCCTGCTTCGGATTCTGTGTCTCCCTCTCTCTCTGACCCTCCCCTGCTCGAGCTGCCTCTCTCTGTCTTTTAAAAATAAATTTAAAACATTAAAAAAAATTTTAAGAATTAGGAGTTAGTCCACGGAAATGATGAGACTGGCACAGGTTACATGCTCAGCCAAGTACTTATGTGTTGCATGCTACATGTTACATATTAATACACAGAAATAATGGGACTGGGGTATGTTACATGCTCAATAAGTGCCCACTTGCTACCTGGCACATGTTACCTTCCTGGTACATGTTATATGCTCAGTAAATGCTGGCCGTCATTATTATTACTGATAGTAAGCTGAAACATTTCAGGGAAGGGTTTCCTGGACGTGAATCTAATCACAGTCCTCGACAAATTGGACTTGCTGCTCACACTCACCCCAAGTCTTGGACTGGCAGCCTCTGCTTTGGGCTCAGAGAAGGAGAGACCACAAGGAGAGCTCCATTCACAACTCACAGCCTCTCTTTTCCCTCCTCTCCTGCAGCCACCCCAAGTGCTGTGTCCACCCACCCTCCTGCCCCCCGCCGTACTCCTCACCCGAGTCACATTCTCCTTGACTTTGAAATTGGCAGAGAAGGTAGGGGGAAAGGCAGGCAGGGGGTTTGAGTGTTTCCCAAGTTCAGTCCTTCCCTTTCTCCAGAGACTTCAGCCCCGAAAAGCCAATCCGTGTGTTCTCAGAAAACAGTGCGCCGGTGGAAATGTTTGCCATTTTCTTTGCTAAGTGTTATTTTTTCCATATTAGAGGTCCGGTTTCCTGCAATTCTTGGAGAGTACCAGGAGGAAGAGGGGTCAGGAAACTCAGCACAGAGGGGAGCAGTGATTAAGTGCCCACTCATTTCCATCCTTTTCCTTCACGACGGCAGGAAAGGGTTTTGAGAAGTTCCTGTATTGGTTATTTTTGTAGAGAAAGAACAGGGCCTTTGTTAATGGACCCCGGATGATATGAGCAGAAGATTCAGCATTTTCCCTTCAGTTTTGTCACTCACCAGCCGTGGCTTTCCAAGAGCCTCATCTCATTGGGCCAGTTTCTTCAGCCCCTGAACAGAGACAATATGTGTTTGATAAATGATTTGGATTTCCTTCCAAATAAGATGTCAGGCAATAGTCTAATTTACTATTATTGTTGTAAAAGGCTTCTGTCTTGGGAGATAGCACTCAGTGAGAGGTGAAGAAAAGAAAGGAAATCTTCAAAAGGGAAAGACACCAAAGAGAGTTATAGAAAAATATGTTGAGATATTCTCCCCCCCCCACCTCTCTTTAAAAGGAACTTCATAGAGGTTTTCACCTGCTAGTCACAGATCTCAGTGCTTTTAGTAGCACAGCTGTCATAGGATTGTGGGATTGATTGATTTGACTTGATTATTTAGATTTTTAATGTCAGCTCTCCATAGGTACCAAATGAGAGAAAACAACTTATCCAAGTATTCACTGGTGACATTATAGGATAATAACAAAAGTTGTCCCTCATTTTGGTTCTTGTTTAAATAGTTTGCCCATAGCTTAAATATACTACTCAGCTAATATTGATAACACAATTGTGTAACCAAGAGGATAGACATTATGTAAGCCTAACTCTCTACCCGCTCTTTGCTTTTGAGTGAGGAAAGCAAAGCTGAGGGAGGTTGGGTGATTTGTTGAAAGTCACAAATGTGCTAAGCAATAGAGCTGAGGTGATAACAACCCTCTTCTCTTAATTCTCTCTCCCATCTACTATGGGCCTATCAGCACTTCATGAAGCAAACATTACCCAAAGATTTGGTTCATTTAATATATATTTATGTTTATAATTAAGTTATCCTAATTTTTGGAAGTTTGTTCAAAAATGACTTTTTCCGTATTTTTATTAAAGTAACCAGTCCATATTTAAAGGTTAAAAACACAACTGCATTGTTACATTTGGTCATTTATAATAAGGTTGGGCATTTTTGTTTAGGATTGTGAAAACTGAATGACACAGAAATTTAGGTAGGGATTAATCATTGACTAGCTCATCTGATGAGTACAATAAGCCAAAGACTGTGTTCAACATCGAGGATTCAAAGGTGCCCAGGCAAATGTATTAGAATTGTATTTTTATGTTTACTTATTTATCTTTGGTGGTAACAGAAACTCAACCTTAAATGGTCTGTGCCCAAAAGGGAATTCATTATAAAGATTGGGGTATAATGCACTATTGGAATTGTAGGGTATATTTGTGCAAACCCCTAGATGTAGACTATGACTTCTAAAACAACTAGAAATGATGCGTCCAGCACTCAGGACCCTCCATCTCACCTCTATTCCTCTCAGTTAGTTTATTTCATTCTTGTCTTTCTAAACTTTCCACTTCTTTTGCCCTCATGTCAGATAATACTGCTGCTGATAACTCTGGAGATTATTACTTTAAAACCAAGAGAGACTGGGCTCCCTTTCTTGGTTCCAATTCCCACATTGGACCAGGAGCTCACCCTAGGTCACATGACTCTGCCCCTTGGGGTAGAATATTCTGCTTTGGTCAGGTACTTGTCCTAACCAATTGGTTCGGGGTACAGATGATATTACACTGGACCAGCAGAATGGATCATATGATAACCACTCAAGTGAAGCTGAAAACGAGCTGCTACTAGAAGGGTTGTGGAGAAGACAATCCTCTGAAGGATGGACAGTCCCAGTTCTCATGAAACTCCCAATGTCATGACATATAAACAGATAATGACACTATATTACACGAACTCAATAAAATAAATATATCAGATCACTCTAAAAACACACAAGGAACAATGACTCTGCCTAAGGGGAAATCAGGAACAAAGAAAGATTCCAGATGAGTTTTGAAATATGACCCAAAAAAATGATCAGTGAGGAAAGGGCATTCCAGGCAGAGGGAACTACATGTCCAAAGGCTCAGCGGCATAGAACCGTGATGTAGAGGAGTGAACATAAGGCTGCAGAAGACAATAGCGCTCTATGTCCCTTTGTACATCGGTGTATGACCCGTCCACCTTCCCCGTCCTCTAAGGAGCAGGTGAGGTCCTGAAATGATAGGAAGCACATCGTATAGCACTTTTGGCTTCTCTGAGCACTTTTATTGTAAGCTTATTTATTTATTTTGAGAGAGAGAGAGAGGGAGAGAGTGAGCATGAGTGGGGGTGGGGCACAGAGAGAGGGAGAGAGAGTCCTAAGCAGGCTTCTTATCAGAGAAGCTTAAGCAGGTTGTCAGCTCAAAGCAAAGCCCCATGAGGGGCTCAGTCTCACAAACTGTGGGATCCTGACCTGAGCCAAAATTAAGAATCAGATGCTCAACAAATGGAACCACTCAGGTGCCCTTCAGAGCACTTTTATCTAAACTTTTTGATTGGATTCACACAATTTTGGCATGATATAAACAGGACAGACATTTCCCCCCACCCCTACCCCATTTTACTGATCAAGAGAAATTTTTAGAGGACTGTGACTTGGTTAAGGTTAGTTTAGGAGAAGAAGTGCAAATAGAACTTGGGTTTTCAGTTCTCAACTCAGTGTTCTTTCTGCTCCTCCTTGAGTTTTCCTTTAATGTCAACATAAGGGATCACATCTGTGTCACTAATAATTCAGTCTATTGTGACAAGCCACTTGGATGGTGCCAAATGAGCTCTGTATGTTTTGTTTTGGCCAGTTATTAAAATATGTTGTGGGGTGCCCGAGTGGCTCAGTTGGCTAAGCATCTGACTCTTGATTTCAGCTCAGGTCATGATCTCATGGTTTGTGAGTCTGACCTCCACTTTGGGCTCTGCCATGACAGCGTGGAGCCTGCTTGGGATTCTCTCTGTCCCCCTTCTTACCCTCCCCTGCTTGCTCTCTTTCTCTCAAAATAAATAAACAAATTTAAAAATAATATCTTGCACGGGTGCCTGGGTGGCTCAGTCGGTTAAGCATCCAACTTCGGCTCAGGTCATGATCTCACAGTTTGTGAGTTCAAGCCCCACGTCGGGCTCTGTGCTGACAGCTCAGAGCCTGAAGACTGCTTCAAATTGTGTCTCCCTCTCTCTCTGCCCCTCCCCTGCTCATCCTCTGTCTCTCTCTCTCTCTCTCGAAAAATAAAAATAAAAAAATTTTTAAATAAAAAAATATCTTGCAAAGCCTTCATTCCAGAAAATTACCTGAAAGGAAACATTCTTCTGACCTGGAGGGGGAAGTGGAGGGACAAAGAAATAACCTCAGGAACTGGCTTACTTCTTGGATTCTTTTGTTATGATCAATACATGCAGATTGAAACATATCAGATGAATACATAAAATGGTGATCATTTTTCACCCCCCAGAAGAATTGCCTGCTAGATTTTAAGCTACATGAAGACACAATTTTGAGGAGCCCGAATTCGCTCAGAGTATCCTGCAGGGCCTGGCACTTACTTTGTAAATGCTCAATAAATATTTGATGAGTGAATGAATGAATCAACCAACCAACACAGGGAACTTTAAAAAATAAAGACGCAACACAGATCTATGATTAAGAGCCTTGATATCAGATGTCTTCAGGATCAGCTGTGGGCTGAACAACCTACTAGATGTGAAACAATCAGTGAATTATTATCTAAGCCTTTACCTCCTTAGCTGTAAAATGAAAATAATAATGGAACTTACTCCCAAGGTTGTTTACTTATTGAATAAAAATTTATTGAGGATCCACACTAAGAGCCAGGCACTCTTCAAGGTTCAGGAAGGTATTTCAGAAAACACAGAGAACAGGGTCCCTAGACAATAAATATGAAAATAAATAAGTAAATGAATTAATTAAAAATGTGATGCAGTGATATGAAGGAGGTAAACCGGGTAATGTGGACTCAATCGTGGCCATGTGGGTGACTTTAAACAATGTGATAAGAAGAGGCTTCTCTAAGGAGGTGACATTTGAGCTGAGCTTGGGAGGGGAAAGTGCGAGCATCCATGTGTAGAACTAAGGAAGAGCTTTCTGGGCAGAGGAAGCAAGGGCAAAGCCCAGGGAGAGGACACGATTTCAGAGGTGAAAGAACAGAAAGGAGGCCCTGGGGCTTTGCTCTAAAAGCAGCGGGGATTCACTGAAGAATTTAAACAGAGGGGTCTCCTTAACTGACTTATATTTTTAAACAAGCTCTCTGCCTCAGTAAAGAGGACCAACATTTATCTAATTGCTCATGTGAGAAACCTAGGTCCTTGGTTCCTCAGTTTCCCCCTCCTTCTCCATCAGTGAATTCAGTGAACTTCCTCCCTAAAATATCCCCCAAGCATATTAGTGTCTCTCCACTTCACCTTCAGCTCAGCTCCTTTGTCTTGTGCAGGCTATTGCAATGCACTTTAGACACTGAGAGGTAGAGAACTTAGCGGATTTTCAAGGGGAGAGGTCAAGTAGGTTATTGGACATTAAGACCAAAGGTCAGGCAGGGGTTACATGAGATAATGTACATAAACACTTGACAGAGCACCTGGCTTCTTGAATGTTCTTAACACATGATTTTTTTAAAAGTAACATCCATCCTCCTTGTGCTTTTCAACATGAAAAGATCAAGGGATTTGGAAGCAGGAGACTTGGGTTTCACATTCTAGTTTCAAAAAACTGTGGCTTTGGATGAATTCTCATTTCTCTAAACCGCTGTTTCCCCTTCCGGAAAATGAAGATGTAAACACCTGTCTTTTCCATCATACAGGACTGTTGTGAGCTTCAGATGTAATGATGGATGTGAAGATGCTTTGTACGCTGAAAAGCATCTCTTCATGAGGGATCCACTCTATGAAATTATACTTAATTTAGTTTCCCTTTGTATGTGACCTCTCAAGTTCTTATGCTGTAAGGCAGCATTACAAAATAAATTGTATCCTAGGGCACTGGGGTCTAAGTCTTCAGCTTAGAGCAAAACTGAGTCCCAGATTCTTAAACCTCTGCCTATAAGTTCTAAACCAGTGCTGTCCACAGACCTTTCTCCTGAAGTGAAAATGTGTATCTGTGCTATCCAACATAATGACCGGTAGCCATCGAGGCTAACGAGCACTGGAAATGTGACTCCTATGATAAAGGAACACTACCTTTTATTTACTTTTAATTTTAGTTAATTTAAACTTAAATAACCATATGTGGCTAGTGGTTATTGAGCAGTAAAGTTCTAAAAGCTTTACTTTCTCAGGGCCCTCACCTATAAAAGGATGTCTTTTTCAGTTCTATCTGTGCTTCTACATAAAAAATTCGCAAGTAGAGAAGCCAATTTGAATGAAATAAGGGCTGAATCCTGAGTCACTTTTCTTATTCTTGAGTTGAAGATAATCCTAGATACTTTTTTTTTTAAAGTTCATAGCTGCTTTATTTATCAACAAGAGGAAAGACTTCAAAACGATGACAATACGGTCTCAAGTAAAAGGCAATCCTGGAAGATGAACTACTTTAGAAACACATTCTCCTGGGAGTTGTATTTTGGTATCAAGTAGACTACTTGTTCCAAAGTTAGTGTTCTCCATTTCTCATTAAGAAAAACCGCTAGGGAAAAAATATTTGGAATTGAGTAAATAAATGGATGGCTGCAGTGGAGATTGTTTATGTGAAGCTGATAGTTGTGAGGTCATCAGGGGTTTCCGTGATGAAGCTGGCACTAATTCTGTCTCTTCGCATAAGGACCGTGTTTCCATTGTTGGATATTTAGAACATAAGGTGAAATATCGAGAGAAATGGACAGGACAGGAAGGTAGCATGATTGAGGTGTTTCAGGCAAAAATGAGAGCTCAGCAGAAAAGAAACCCAAGACAACAGAAAAGATCAGAGACAGGGGATGGCAAGAAGTGAGAAACGCTTTTGAAGCAGAGAAATGCATATGGAACTGAAATCAAGAAGACAGAGAGGGAACAGATGGGGGTAGGCGGGGTGAGGATCAGAGAAGAAATTCCAGATCCATTTGTGAACGACACCAGGAGCCGCCTGTGGGGGGAGAAAAATAAGGAGCAAAAATGAGGAAGACCAAAAAAAAATTACTTTGGAAAGAAAGAGAGTGACAAGGTAGTGAGGACAAGGAGGGACAGCTGTCATCTCATTTAATTAAGAAATTATTAATGGAACAGACGGGACAGCCACAATGAGCCTTTACTGATGAGATGCTCCTAAAATTCCAGATAATAGCAGCTGAAAGTTATTGAGAGCAAAAGTGGTGAGGATGCTAATTTAGTTGATAATAACATACTTAGCACTGTGCTTAAGAATTTAAAAATCACACATCAAATAATTTAAATGATTCAGGTTATCATTTAATTATGGTTGTTTAAGTTAAATTAAATGTTAAAAATTTTAAAAAGCCCTAATAATTTTAAGCGACCGCTCTCGTATTCCGAGTCCTCCGTTTAAGATATATCTGTTCAATTCTGCGGTCCCGGTGGAGGTAATATTACTCTGTTGGCTGCACTTCTGCCAAATGTAGACAGTTGTTGGGGCAGAAGAAGACAATTGGCAAATAGGTCCTATATGCCTTATTTTTTTTTCCTCCTCTGTCCCTTGCTTTTTCCATTATCAGCATAGGCAAACTCTCTCCTGAAACACCTACTTTTTCTTTCTCCTTCCTTCCCTTGCCAGGAGGTTCCCTAACAATGCATCCCTGCCTTCATCATAAGAAAACATGGCAGTGGTGCTGTTGGGGTAAATGTAATCCCAGCCCAGTAGGATCTCTGTCACACAGGTTTACTCCGCAAAAAAACCTGTCTGGATTGCATAATTGCAAATTAAATTCTTAGGCACATGGGCATGACCATGTAGCTGACTTAGGCTGGAGGAGAGAAAAGCCACATTTGCTCCCCTGGTTCCTTTCTGGGAACGAGTCCTGAACTTCTCACTCAGAGTAATCGCTTCATAGAAGGTAGAAAGGAAAAATCAAAGTGACGGATTCATTTGAAAGTATCTATATTGTTTCCTAATAATACAGAAATGTTGTAAGTTATTAAAAAAGAAAACCCAGAAAGTTAAAGCCTACCCAGATAATCTTATAACCCTACCCAGATAATCCCCATCAAGAATTTGATGCATGTTTCCAGAAATCAACGTATATATAGCACAATGAGATCTTCTCTATGCAGTGTTCTATAGGATCTTTTTTCTGCTTCATGTATGAGGTCATATTTCCGTGTCAATATGCCATGCGTCAATGAGTGAAAGGCACTTCTGATTGTAAGGTTATGTATCTGCAAGAAAAAAAATGCTGCAGATTATAACCAGCAGGTTCTGTAGATGATAAGACATATCCTAATTTCAGGCATGTTAAAATATTTAAAAGGCATCTTATAAAAGATGAAACAGAGATTAAAAAATTACCTTAACCTTTTGATGGCTACAGGACATTGCATTGTACAGCCATATTGTCAATTTCTTAACAAATCCTTCATGAGTGAACATTTGTGTGGTTGCCAATATTTTCAAATTTCTATGAACTCCCTTAATGTAAATCCCTGCACACTTGTCGTATTCCTTACTCAAGGTGAATCCCTAGAAGTAGGGTTGGTGGATTAAATAAGAATGTTGACCCTATTTATACTGGGTGATATGGATCTGTACTCTTAGCAATTGCGTCTCAGAGAGCTCTTTTCCTCAGTAATTGACATATCATCTACTAAAACCTGAACTTCAAGTGAGAAAAATCCAAACTATACACTTCATTTGCCATCTGCTATCACTCTGATCTCTCTTCTTTGTGTTTCCAATATTTTAAAAGCTTCAGGAACTTGAAATGGTGATGTCCATAGATGATTCCCCAATAGTGGACAAAGCCTGGATCTACTTAGCTGCAGAAAGCTACCCTTAACAACAGGAGTGTATTCAATGATCAACTTGATTGCTTTTCATCTTTCTGCCAGTTAGGGACAAGCCCTAAGGATCATACCTTGGGGTGTGACTTCGTATTAATAGCACCAAATAACTAGGAATTACACTGGGGTTACTTTCCTAAATTCTTTTGTTCATTTGATCTGAAATCAATGAACCCACAATGTGCCCTAGGCAGTGGGGACACAAAGATGAACAGCTTACAGTTCCTGCCCAAAGAACCTACAAACTAATGGGGGAGATGGGATATACTCATACAAAGTTACAGAATAACAGAAGACAAGATTATTGATTTTATGAGACAGGATATGATTTAGTGTCAAATGTGCAGACATGAAGTCCAGAATTTGAATGAAATCAGGAGACAATGCTCTGTCCCTCTGCGAGGCACCAAGACCAATGCTAATGTGCCGTGACCCTCTGGAAGCACAGAGATGACACATGGTCGATCCTTTTCTAGGCAGCATCTGTGTCCTGTACCGTCCCCCAGGAGTCTAAGGCACATCAACAAATGCTCAGTCTTTTCCTGGAGCACCAGAGGCCAGCTGTCCCAGTGTCCTGTGTGTCCTGGGGGGGAGGAGTTGAGCCGTTTGACTTCAGCCCCTCTTCAGGAGGAGTGCCCCAAGGGCAAGACACAGAGTTCCAGGATCCTAAGAGCATAGGACTCAGGCTGCTATGCTAGAAAGTGAAAATGCACCGATCACATTTCCATGCCCAGTGGCACAGGGACTAAAGTCTCATTCATAAAGCAAGCTTCTTAGTTAATCAGTAATTCAAGTTTAGGGACATATGCCTCCCAAACCAAATTTCATGAGAGTAAAAGGGGGAGGGGGACTCTTCCCTTTCATTGTTTCTGAAGCCAGATACACATGGCTTTTAAGAGGCATCACATCGTGTCCTGCTTCAGGGCGCTGATTTAATAAGAATGGCAAGAAACAAATGCCTCAAACGACTTACTTGGCTAATAATATCAAAAGAGGGCAAATGCACCTGCCCTAGGACCTCCAGGTCAGGACATATGTTTATAAATGACATGCAGGCTGTGAACCAGTGGAAGGAGCCCTGAATGAGGAGTCAAGAGACGCAACTGAGCCCCATCAGTGGATCTTAATTAGAACTGTAGGACAGAATATCAGAGACTATTCTAGAATCGATGCAGGTCTGGACACATCCAGACCCACCTGAAGCAGACTCGTGGGGTGGGTAGGGCATCGTTGAATTTCAAGAAATACCACCAGTGACTCAGATGTGCTCCTTCAGTTAAAAATCACTAAGTTAGGTCATCTCTAGCCAGGAATTATCAGAACTCATATCTGACTTTGGAAAATCAAAATGAAGCTTGAAAATTATTTAAATAGCGTATTTTGAACCCATAATTTATGTTTACATTTAAACTAATAACATTTAATATAAGACTGCAGTGCAACTTAATCTTGCAGGATAATTAAAGATTTATGAAAAATAGTTATTCTTAGGGAACCATAGGCAGTCTGATCCAAAAATGGAACACAAGTTTAAGGTTGTGTGATGAATAGCTTCTTTCAGTCCTGTCAGAGTAACTCTGAGGGTGAAGACACCACCTCATTTGGTGAAATGATTAAAGTATAAATTTGACCCTCTTCATTAGTGGGAAGCCCAGGCCCACCATTGTCCTGCCTCCACTTCTTCCCTCCCCCACCAATGAAAGTCCTGCCATGAAAATCGGAGGCTTCAGCTGTAATGATCAACGACCCCTTGGTCTAATGTTGGTCATAACGCTCTAGGCTGACTACTTTACCCCCCAGGGGAGAGTGGTTAATGCTGATATTAATAAGAGCAGCTAACATCTGCTGAGCTCTTGCTATGTTTCAGGCTCTATGCTAGGAGCAGAAAATAGATTTTCCTTTCTATCCCAGGAATCCAGGTCCCTGAGAGTCTGTACAATTCAAGAGAAGCAGCATGTTTTCCAGAACAGGCTCCTTAATCACATTATTACAAGTGTGAAATGCGTATTGGTTTTCACATAATTATCATCTATGTTTAGGAAACTGCAGTACCATTCAGGGTCCAAGTCGTTGACATTAGATGCAATCCTGTAATTTAGTGATTAAGAAATACATTGAGCTGATGAGGCAAGACTGGATACGTGAACAGGAGCCTCCAAACGAAATGAGAATAAGAGAGTGATGGCAGAGAGCTCACAGGTGTGCAGCCTGCTGGGTCAAACTGGTCCTTATGGGGTCACATCTCTTTCCAACAACATTAGGGATATCTTCAACTGAATACTTTTCTGAAACTTTCCATTCTATTTATTCATTTATGTATCTATTTATTTATGATTTTTAAAGTTCATTTATTTGTTTGTTTATTGAGAGAGAGAGAGAGCAAGAGAGAGCAGGGGACGAGCAGAGAGAGGGAGAAGGAGGATTCCAAGCAGGCTTTACATTGTCAGCACAGAGCCCAATGTGGGGATTGAACTCAGTAAATCTGAGATCATGACCTGTTCATGACCTCAGCTGAAACCAAGAGTTTGATGCTTAACTAAGTCACTCAGACACCCCTACTCTCCACTTTCCAGAATCAAATTTATCCATGTTCTCCACACCAAACCCAAACCATCCTTTTCTCCTAACTTACTTATTTCTATTCATTTCTTGATCTAGCAAGAGCTCAAGGTAGAAACATCCCTCCTACCCCAAGATGGGCAGAGATGGAAGAACAGGGGGCTCTGCTTGGTCTTTCATGACTTAAGCAGATAGAGGTCCTGCCACCTTCAATGTATGGCTTCCAAGGAAGTCTCCCGGGCTGACACCCAGATGTCAAGAGGAGAAAGCCATTGAGGATCAGTGGAAGAGGTTTACATAGTCCAAGTTGGGAAGTAGCACACAGCATTTTGTTCACATTCCATTGGCTAGAATTTGGTCATGTAGCCTCATGCAAAAGAAGCTGGCTAATATTATCTAGCCATGTGCCTACATGGAAATGAGTTTTAGTGAGTAGTTAGCTGTCTGCCATTCTCCCTATATCCTGAGTCCAAAGCCTGAAGGTAGCATCCTTTATGTCTTCTTCTGACTGCCTTCCTTTTTTCAGTTAATCCCCAGGTCCTGTTAATATTTCTTCTACAACATCGCTGAGCATATCCAATTTCTCTTTTTTATTCTCAGTACTGTCATCTTACCTCAGGCTTTCCTAAACTAACTGGGTGGTTATAATGATCTCACTCAAGTCTTTCTCCTTCTAATCTCTCCTTCATTCAACAAATATTTATTACACACTGGATTATGCACCACATTAAGTGACTAGGGAAAAAGTATGACTTGCCCCTGCATTTACAATCTTGTGGGGAATAAGATGGATAAATGACTGTTCCCACACTGGGCAGTTATCACCTGCTATGGGAAAGCATGAGGTGCAAAGGAAATAGTTGAAGGGACCCTACCTCTTGTGATTACTCAACTGAAGTAGGACACAACTGTACTCTGATCACTGACTCTCTCATTGCTCTTATTGACCTCTGGCCCACCATCTTGTTTCATCACAGTCCTAAGCACCATCTGAAATGATCATGTATAGCTACATGTTTGTTTTTTGGTCTTGTGTCTTCTCTCACCAGAATAGGTGCTCCACCAAGAGCAGGGACCATGGCTAATTTGTCATCAATGTGGAGACAGGATCCAGAAAAGTGGTGACATGTAGTATGAGTAGAAGAGAAGGAATCTGGTTTGGGGAGGTGGTCAGATTAGGTTTCTAGAAGAAATGATCTCTAGGTTGAGGCCTGAAGGATGTGTAGGAGTTAACCAGGTTTCCTGGGGTAGGGAGGAAGGTGGAGGAGGAGTTATTGTTCTACACTGAGAGGAGAGAGAACATGGCTGAAATTCAATGCTGGAAAAGCCAGGGACACAGGTGTGAGCTTGGTCTTGTAAACTGTGTGTGTGGGTTTGGATTTTCTTCTAAAACCAATGAGGAACCATGAAGATGTTTTCACTAGTGGAGCCACATTAAGGTCTTATTAGAGTTTTAGATCCCTTTGCTGCTCTTTGTAGAACAGACGGGAAGAGGGCAGAGCAGAGGGCTGGATGACACATGAGAACTTAAGGGAAAGACCTTGGTGGCATAAGCCAAAAGAGTACCAGTGCATTTCATGTTAATTCTTCAAAAGTCTTATTTCAATCAATGTCATTCTCTCAAAGAAGTCTCCAACTGGTGAACATGGCAAAAAGTGGGATGATTACTACTATTTCCACCTCTGTCTTATCTTCCTTCCAACTCAAGTCCTACCTCCTCTCTGAAGCTTTCAACGTACCCTTGCCCCGAATTGTAAAATTTCCTATTTGTGTCATTCAGTTGGCATGAATGCACTCTTCTATGCTTTTTCTAACCTGTATATTCATCCCCAAACTTTCCCGCAAGAGATCACTAGCATCTTTGAAAAGTGAGTTTTGTACATTATGTCATAAAAAATGTGCTTATAGGAATGTAACTTGGACAAACTTATCCACACTAGGGTGTTTGTCACTAATGACAACCACCCCTATTATACTGGAATCCTAAAAAGGAAAAGGCTTCTAAGTGGAAGGAGAAATATTTAGCCCAGTCTTTCTGAAATCACATCTCCTTAGGATGCTCCAAATTGCAAATATGGCCCATTGATTTACCCCAGTGCTACAAATCAATCTTCACGGAATTTCTGGCACTCTTGGGGAGATATGTTTGAGCGAAGCCACTGTACAGAGAGTACCTCTGAGGGGACCCTGAAGCCAGTGACCGGCACTTTTTTAGGGTTACATCTTGCCTCAGGGACATTCAGATGCTGACCATCAGACTCCCCAGTGGGTCTGAAGTGCCTCAAGACAGTACATGGCCTTCTGTCTGGGCCTTTTGTTGACAGGCTTACAGAGTGGGGAATATGTTTTAATTTCAGCTGACGTTGGAGGGCCACTCAATCCTGAAAAGGAGATTTTTGTCTTAAGGTAGCCTTTCTTTACCTATTTTTATCCCCCAGACTCTAGGTCCATCAAGGTCAGGCTGACAATTCAAAGAAAGAGCACTGGAGGAGAAGGGGATGGGGGTTATTTTTTAAGTGCTTGGGCTGTGAGTGGTCGAAGCGAGTAGGGAACCATCCGAGGAGGCAGAGTAATTGTCACACGGGAAGCCAGTTATTCACAAACTGCAAGACACAGACCTGAGAAAGCCCTTTTACACAACCCCTGCCGCCCCTTGTCAGGTCCGAATATGCCGGCGATAATTGCTGCTGAGGCGCACATCTCAGTGTTAAGATATCATTTATTCCCTTTTCCTTTGTCTTTCAGTCCACACGTATGTTCCTTCAGCTCTCTCCATCTGCTATTCTTCTGCTTCTTTTTACTAATAATTAAAATAGCAGACACTTATCTGCTAGGATGTGTCTTCCGATTTGTTTTGCTTTTTTCACTTTACATCATCCTCATATTTATATAAAAATGTCCCCTTTTCATAAAAATTGCATTTTCAATGGCTCTTATGAATGCAGTATTAAATCATCGTGGAAGTTGTTGGCTTTGGGTGTAAAAAGATGTTGTATATGCAGCCATGTACCATTCACCAATTTGGGCAAGAAAGGAAACAAGAATATCTTTCCCCGCCCTTCACATAGTAAAAAATATGGTGTCTGTTAAACAGTGAGATCTAAACAGGATTTTATTGGAAGGGTCGCCTCTACATCTTGATTTTCTGATATTCAAAAAATGTTTTCTGCATTCAGGAAAGTAAAAGAGAAAGAAAGAGAGAAAGAAAGAAAGAATAGCTTAACAAGCAACACCGGTGTTGCTTAGAAACACACAGCGATCGTTGGCCAATCTGCTCACATCCTCAATTCTCTCCCATCGCCCACCTCTTCGGAAGGAGAGTTAAAGGCAAGTACCTGGAGGGAAAGAACAGGAAAATGAGATTTTCACCAACCACAAACTAGGTAGCTGGCCCCAAATAATAGAAAATTGACTGTTATTATTTCTTTTTCTTTAAAGTTTGTTTATTGATTTATTTTGAGGGGGGAGGGGCAGAGAGAGAGGGAGAGAGAATCTGAAGCAGGCTCCACACCGTCATCACAGAGCCCGATGATGGGTTTGAACTCACGAACAGCAAGATCACGATCTGAGCCAAAATCAAGAATCAGATGCTTAAAGACTGAGCGCACAGATGCCCCGACTGGTCTTACTTCTTGTCACACTCTTGGGCTGAAGGACCAGAGATGTTTTATACACTCCATGGAAAGCTGTGTGCTTGCAGGGTTTCACCAATGCCTGTTTCCCAGAGTCCAAGGTAGTATGTCCATACGCTGCGTGACCATCTTGGACTTCAGACTTGGCAGGCTGTCAATGGTTTCACTCAAAATCAGACCCTGAGAGGGACATGAACTGATTCCTGCAGTAAATCAAGTTCTAATACAGGGTGAGAGCCTTACCACCCCTCCTCCCAGCCCCCCTCCTAGGGTGCTCCTCCCCATGCTTCCGGTGCTATTGAAATGATTCAGAGAGCTGAAATGGGGCTGTTATTTTTATCACTCAGTCCCAAAGGTAAAATGTTTGGCTAATTTGGCTCTTATTCCTGACCCTCAGCCCCCATATTTAGACATTGAAAGGGAAGGAATGCTTAGGCAAATCAGTCTGGAAACAAAGCCTAGGGGGGAAAATGGAGAGAGGGAGAAAAAAGGCCAGCAGGAAGGATGTAACCCGTGTCTGGACAATCCCCCTTTGTTTTCCAAGCCTCCCCTCCTCTTCTTAGGACTGTTTCTTCCTTCGCTCATTAATTTTTCTCTGTAGCTTATCTCTTAGCCTTTAGGTAGGGGAAGATCAGAGCCTGAGCGCTCTGGGTGGCCTAGTCTGCAGGGAGCTCCGAAAGCACACTTGGCAGCTGAGAGCAGCAGGCATCCAGTAGGCACCCAGGCGGCCTTCCCTGAGAAGACAGTCTTATTCCCCACAAGCACCCTGAGGGACATTAACAGCTGTGCTCAGTGTTGGGCATTTATTCTTTCCCTTGTGTCCTTGACACGTAGAAAATATTCATTTTAATGCCTTTAAGCAGAAGGAATAACCCTGAAAGTTTAAAGTAGGAAGTGAACAGCATTATTAAAAGACATGCTGCTTGGAACGCTTTAATGACTATGCTCTGCAGTCACTGTGACTTCGCAGTGTGGTGTTGGCGGTCATCAAAATCATCATGGGGCGTAAAATTAGGGGCTTGACATGAACTTACTCTCAAATCAATGTTTGATACTTGCTATCTGTGTGACTTTGATCAAGTTGCTTATATTCTTTCAGCCTCAGTCTTCTCTTTCAGCCTCAGTCTTCTCATCTAGAAAATGGGGGTGATAATGATAGCACTCGCCTCAGAATGCTTTGAGATAATTAGATGAGCCTATGTGAATAATGAGCTTAGTCTAGTACTGAGTGACTGCAGGGATATTGCAAACTCCGGTTGAGTGGTAAGAGATGCTACTATTATTGTTGTGACTGTATTAGTCATTTTAATTATTGACGAGATAATCCAAAGTCTGAATAAAAGTGTAATCTGTATCCTGAGAAATCTCAGAAAAAAACTGAATGGGTTGCGAGAGGCAGGGTCAAGTCAAGAAGACAGAATGCATTTCTAAGTATTTTAAATGCAGGGAATTTAATACAAGTATGATTATGAAGGTGGTGGAAAGGACAAGAAGCCAAACAGGAGATGATGAAGCCCCCTGGAGATCAAGCCACCAGCAGGAAGAGGCTGCCACCGCTACTACTGAAGAAATACAGGGAAAAGGTGATGTTAGAGAGGCCAGAGACCAGGGACTACCTGATAGAAGCTGCGACCCCAGAGCAAGGGGCTATTAGAAGGACAGCAGGAACCACAGAGCTCAAGCTCTGTTGTCAACCATCACCTGGAGCTGACAGAACTGCCGTGAGTCCTTCCTTGCCCCTCCTCCTCCTACATCCTTCCATTGACTGAATTCAGCCAGAAGCCTGGTGAGGCAGTCTGGGAAATGTGGTTTGCAGACATGTCCACAGCTACAGACTCAACAGAGATGTATTCCAATGTTGGAGCAGAAAGAAATTTTCATGCCTATGAGGTATCAGCTGAGGAACTGCTTCATAGATGGAAAAGAAGCCATTTAGAGTCTAGGTTTCAGCATTTAGTTGGAATGCCTGAAGACTCAGAAGCTTGAAGCCAGGTGATTATTTTGTTATGAGTGTACCTGGGTCATAAGGTGTTAGAAACACAGAAAAAGGGGGGAATGACAATCCCACACCTTTGGGGAAGCCTCTTTTTATTTTTTCATCTAGAGAGCCCTTGACTACAGTCATTTCAATAACTTTCACCAAAAAAAGTCCCATTATTATTTATTGATGTCGTCTGTATACGTTATTGATCAACTACTATTGACCATGGCAAGAAAATGACTTTGCCATCATGGAAGGCCAAAGATGATTCTTTGGCGCATTAAAGGTACAAAGGGGAAAGAAAAATTGTCAGTGTCTTTGCTTTCTGCAGAGTTGCTTTCAATCTGAGGGATGTCACTTTGAAAACATATTAGTCTTAAGTATGAAAGAGGGCACTAGATAAAGATTCAATCTCATACATGCTATAAATGTTCAACTAGTACCTTGGCTTTATCTCTCCATCCTAGACCATAACACTTGTTTCTTATAAAGTGCCAGCCTCTGGCTCACTTCCCAGCACCGAATAGACTCCCTAGCCATTTCATTACCAGAAATTACAATGATCATCTGCCTAACTGGGAATAGCATTATCTGAAACACAATTAGAAGTAAACTGAAAGTCTAGGTGGTCCAGTGATGACTAATCAGAAATATTACTGCTTGACACATCACATCAGATCATATCTCAGGAGCATCAAAGGTTGTTTTCATTTTCAGAAGCACCTCAATTACCATTAAAGTGGCTAGAAGGAATAAAGCAGTTATTAATATCTTCGACTTCAGTATCTAGGGATTGAAGCTCACAAAGGTCCAGGGACATCAGGATCAAAGGCCTTGGTCAAAACATTTTCTAAACTCCCAGGTATATAGTAATGATTTTGTCAGGTATGGTTCCAAGTCTGGAATTCTCACCCAGCGAGAGTGGGAAGAAAGTAACCCTGAAAAATTGAACAGCTCAAGGCTAGAAGAGTGCACCCAACGAGAGAGCAGGGCACATGCTCCAGAAAAGGTACGCTACAGGAATTTCCCAGGAGACAGACAGTGCTGGAATATGGCTCAGTTTGCATCTGGAAATAAGTGTAGGAAGAATCACCACCATATGAGTTACAAGGACCCAGCCTAAGGTCACTGACTGCCAAGGCCAAGTCTCTCCTCTCTAAGGCAAAACAAACAAACTGAAAAGGGACCACACATTTGTTTGCCACAATGGAAGAGAATGTTCCAAAGTATGTTCCATGTGTTTGGCCTTGCAATCATGCAGTCACATGACAGCAAAATGATTCCTTATTGATCCAAGTCTGAACTTTGGGCCAAAGCTTGGTTCAGGTTAACCCAAAAGAGCTTGGTTCAGGTTAACCCAAAAGGCTGAGAACCTAGAAGCCACACAGGAAAGTCAGCAGCCATACGTTGAAGAGAAGGATCAAGATCCTTGACCATCAGTGGCCCGCCATTCCAGATTGTCTTTTTCTAAACTACAAAGCTCATTAGAAGAGGTGGAAATAGCATTGTGGACCAGTTGCTAATAGCAACATCCAATGGAAATAATTCTAGAGCTGCCATGGTGGCCTGTAAGTCAAACCATCCCTGTGACCAGAGCAAGGGTAAAGAATAATAAAATGAAGATTTAGTTTGTATCAGCACTTCCTTGCATTAAATATAAGAGAAGTGTCCCCAAATGAATTGCAGTCTTTTTGAAAATGATGCTCTAGGAAAAAGAGCAAATATTGACACTTCAATAATGTTTGCCCAGCAATCAGTGAGCTGTATACAGCACTCAGGGTATCTATGTTACTGGAATCAATTAGGAAAACGGAGAATTGATATCCTCCAATGAGAAATATATGGTAACTGCTGACATTACAGATAATGTCGGCTCTGCAAATCATCTCTGTAGTCACAGGCCTGCCCAACACTGTCACTGATGCTCAGGGAATCTGTCTGAGAACATAGCTCTTACTTCAGTTATGTTGCCCACTGCTCTTATTAGGCACTGTCTTCCCTGATGTGCAATTTCCATCCCCTGCAACTAACTCTTTCTATTCATTCATTCACTCACTCATTCATTTACCAGATTTGTTGCAAACCCACCTTGTGCTCACACTATTTTAGATTGGACAGAATTCCTAGTTCCAGGAGTTTGGGGGAGAGGGGCAGATGGAAACAACGGAAAAGTACAAAGTGAGACATTTTCATAGAAAAGTGAAAATGAACGAGTCACATGAAAATTTGAGAAAATAGTAAGAGTATTCCACCTAGGGGACAAGAATGCAAAGGGCCTGGGTATATTCAACTGCCTTCTCTTTCCTCTCCTGGTATGTTTAGTTATTCTGATTATTTATTACACCCTTTGCTTCTTCCTCATTTCTTTCCTTTGTCTTTTCCTTCCTTCCTTCCTTCCTTCCTTCCTTCCTTCCTTCCTTCCTTCTTTCCTTCTTTCATTTTATTATTTGTCTATTACTTACACCCCCAGGGGTCTTTTAAGGGAGTCTTATGACTATGAAAATCTTATACCATAAAGACTTCTTTGCTCAAGTAGAGCTGTGTTGTTTTTCAGATGCCTGTCTCTTTTCAAATTTTAAGTTCATTGAAATAAAGACACATTCAGTGTCTTAGATTTTTATGGATTTCCCAAAGTACCCAATTTACCAAGGGGTATATAGGAGAGGCCCAGTGTAATGAGTGCTAGCCTAAACTAAAAGGCTTCTAGCTGGAGAAGGTTTTTGAGATAAATTTGCCCACTCAATACATTTTTTTACTCTGTTTCCCTGATTTCCTCCCTTCTGTTTGTTATATGTATTCAGTTGATCTCCAGAAAACAAAAGATTTTCAACATATTCTGGAGAAGAAACCCTTAAGAGGTTACTGATGGTTTTCATTTAGCTATGTCTGGAGTTATCAATTCTCATCCTGTAAAGTAACTGATAAAGTCTTTATTGATAAAGGTAATCCAGTAATGAGCAGTTTATAGGTAGCAGGTATGTATGATGTATGTACAGGGCAATCAGGCGGGATGATGTTGAAAGATAAAGTTCATGAGCTTCCTTTAATAGGAGATGCTTCCAAAGAGCCAACCAGTGATTTATATGATGTTTGGGAAAAGCTCTGACCTGACCCTTCGCTTTTGGAGCCAGTGAAAATGTTCTCGATGTTCCTCTTTGGAGAGAGAAAGATTTGTGCTCCTGGGTGAGGTGGCGCTGGGGGTGTGTGTTAACGTACATTCTCAGCCTGTGGATTTCAGGATCACAGCTTTGGCCACCTACCCTAAAACTAGTGTGGATAAAAAGGGTTTTTACAGCAGCAGTGCCATAGTGATAGGATGGTTGCTAAGGATGTCATTATCACACTGATTGCAGGGATCCGCGAGTTAATTGGCATGACCTCATTCAAGTCCTCAGGGCCTACCTGTTCACAAATTACAAAGGAGACAAAAAGTTGATCTTTTTATAGTGTAAGGAGGCAGCACCTGTTAACATTTAACATTTGAAACAAGCTCTAACACACATTATTTATCTACCTGTTCTCGTTTTCTCACACTGTGTCCTCTTTCCTTCTCTTTACTACATGGAATTAAGACATGCCCTTCTTTAATTTTTTTTCCTTGCTCTATTTTTCCCATTTCCTCTAGAGGAAGGGGGATTTTTTTTTTTTTTTTTTTTTGGTCTGAAAATCAGCCATTAAACTGAAGAAGGCTCAAGGAAATGAACTGAAATGTCTCATAGGAAGAAAAATAGCACTATGAAGATGAAAAAAAGCCCAGGATAATGGAGATTGATCGCTCGATCTATCTATGGCCTCAAATAAAACTGATTGAATTTAACATGTTAGGTTACAGTGAAGAAGCTTAGTTGTTTCAGTCAGGGTAATATAGTTTCAGATTTTCATAGGGAACCATTTATTTATTTTTGCATTTGTGAGTCATTTAGACATTCCCTTGTGAGTGAGAATACATTTATTTTCCAACTCCCTGCTGTTAGGCGTTCTATTAATATCACACTAGTTGAAATAAATGGAGCAGGAGAAACTGTTTGGTGGTGAATTTGTTTTTCAGATTTTTTTTTTTTTTTGATTCTACTATTTTGGTAAGTTGGCTTCCCGACCTCTCCAGTAGTTTATAAATAAAGTCTTAACTTCTCCCCTTTCTCTCCCTAGCTTCACGTTGGATTGTTGCTTCTGCTTCAATATTGAAACCTTCAAGGGGACCTAAAGCCCTACAACCCAAGAAATGCATATTAAAGAGTGGGTGTATGGTAAATAAATTTCGTCAAGCAATGCAATCATCAAAATTATGGACAATGTGGCAATTTTCTTAGCCACAAATTTTCTCCACCTCTTTGTGCTCTACCCAAAAGGAAAATCCAACTTAATAAAGAGGGTAATTGGTTCCACAGGTTATAAAGAAGTGGCAAGGGTCGAGTTTTCTAGGATTGTAAAAGGGTATTTTCAAATGTATTTTATTGTGCTTAAGCACTGGGAGGTTTGCTCATGCCTTCTGCGTAGAGCAGAGCAAAGATAACGTCCTTGTTATTCTGGGCAGCTAATTACTGTCAGTAATTGTTGTTTGTGATGAACAAGATGCAGAATAAAGGCGGGATGGGTGGGGGTGCTGGGGGGAGGGTCAGCTAGGCTTTGAACTACAGCCAGCCCTCTGAGGCTGATTCAGGCAGAGCCGCAGGAGGGCTCCTCGGGGACTCGGTCAGAGAAGCCCCAAAGGAGTATTGGAGAAAAGCATGTGGATCTACACATTTTCTGGCCCTGGCAAAGGTCAGGCAAATAATCGAATCACTCTTCCTAGGCTTTCAGTTCATCGACTGCACTGATGAAGATGGGGGAGGGAAAGGGCTGGAGTGGGGACGATAGTAGGTGGTCCATCCTCATCCTGCTGAGGGGGAGGAGGCTGGTCAAGGACATTCCATTCCCTTTGCTACTTTCAGGGAAGCCTTGGGAAAGAACAAAGAAAGACTGACAAGGATACAGGCATGCAGGGCACGCGCATTCACAAACACACACACACAGCACTTGTAATAGGGAGTCAATAGGAGCAAGGATAATTTATGTCTAGGCTTGAAATACTGAGAGGCAGCCAACGCAGAAGTGTGATGTGGGGAGAGGGGAAAGAATAAAGACAATCCCTAGTATTTCTAAGTATTCCGCCATTGTCTAAGCTTTGCAATTAATTATACCTGTGCCTGAGATGAGTACACAGGGGTATCACCTGAAACTGACCAATGGGGAAACTGAGGCTCAGAAAAACAAAGTGAGTCCTCCGAGGGCACGGATCAAATATTCAGGGAAGTGACAACTGCAGCTCAGGTGTGTGTGCCGAGCTGCGGTTCATGACACCCTGAGCAGGTGGCAGAGGCTGAGAGCATTGCGTTGGAGGAAGGGCCAGAGATTAAGAGCCCATGAGGCAGGTTTCGATCTGTTCCTTACAGAGACTTGTGCCTTGGCAAGGTTCTAGACTGTCTCTGATTTTTTTCACTTGTTTTATGAAACCAATAAAATCAAGTCTGTGAAACATTTTACTGGCAGTTCTGGGTGTATCCTAATTGGTCTGTAGTTGGAATTCCCGTTATTGCCAGGGAGAAAGCAGCCGCTCTAATTCCCTAAAGATTACTTAGGGGTAGATTTTTAAGGAGGAAACAGGAACAGGGGTAGAGATTCAACTTCCTAAAGCCATTTTCCTTGATTGGAGGGGAAGCTTTGCCTCCAGTCTCTGGCCTCTGTTCCTAAACATTTTCACCAAGCTCCCACCTTCATTCCCTTTTCCATCAACACACTCCAGATCACCAAAGATGGGCTTTCAGAACCTACCTCTTCCAGAGGTGGATCGTCATCTGAGACAGGTCCCAATCACATACCACCTCTGTCCTCCTCCGTCCTCGAGCCGGGCTGGCTACTGGCAGAAAGCGTAGTTCTAGTGCCTTCCAAGCCCAGTCTCCACCAAGGTTGGTTAATGAAACTGACAAGGAGGTGGCTGCCTCTGCTGCCCTGGCCATGGTGACTTTGCATTATGTTGGGGACATTGAAGGTAGTGTTTGCTGGCCCTGACTCTCATAAGCAGATGTCACTGAATCCGTTTGATAGGAGCATGCTACTTGGAAACTGTCATGCTGTAGGAACCAAAACCAGTGAGAAAAGGAGGAAAACGTACAGAAAAACGTTAGTTTCTTAGCTTAAATGCACAGGGTCTGGACTAGGACCTCCATTCAAATCTCAGCTAAAGCCGACTTTGATTCTTGGTCAAATTATTTCACCTCTTTTGTGCCTCAGTTTCCTTATCTGTATAACAACAAAACAAAGACAGAAGTAGTACCTAATTTACAAGTTTATTATCTGAGGATTCAGTAGTATTATTTGTGTGAAGCAGTTAGCAACAAGTCAGAAACACAATTCGTAGTTGACAAAGAGCCCTTCCTCCCCGTGTTGCCCCTGGATCTCAGCCGCCCTTCAGCTCTTCAAGTAGAACTTAACTAATAC
The DNA here is from genome assembly GCF_006229205.1 of Suricata suricatta. Lineage (NCBI taxonomy): Eukaryota > Metazoa > Chordata > Mammalia > Carnivora > Herpestidae > Suricata > Suricata suricatta. Next base: position 27,841,644 of record NC_043702.1, read on the forward strand.
CTTATGGGTAGTCATGTCGAGAAGACGATGACAAGCAGGAAAAGACTTAACTTTTGACTTTTGTATTTTGTTGTTGTGGATGTTTGTTCTAAATACCTCCCACGGAAGTGGTTACCGAGAATGTTGCAGAATAGGAGAAATTCTTTAAAGTCCTCCAAATGTTGACTTTCCTATTCTGCTTAATCTTATGATTTGGTACATTCACATGGAATGCCTTGTGACTGATGGGTTTGCCGTTATTAAAGAGACATTCTCGAGTGCCCATGGAGCCCCCACTTAGTTTTAACATTTTAGCAGCATTGTTGTCAAAATGAAGAGACTCCATTTTGGTGGGATATGGAATCATTCAGTCTCATATGTAGATATGACTCCATTTTATGCAGGAAATTAGAGCAAACAGGAGTCATCTAGCCTGCGTGGGGGGTGTTGGGCAGCTCTTTCAGGGACAGTGCAGGTACTGAGATATGAAGCAAGTCCATTCTGACTGGCAGGTGGCAGGTGCTGCGCAACCATTTGCTGTCACACGGAGGGTTGACATATTAGGGAATGGTTAGGTGACAAGGTGAGAGGGTGGAGAGTTCAAAGCCTTTGAACATCCTGGCAGATGGCCAATTTCAGGTATGTCTTTGGGGACATAGAGAGGCCATAGACACTGGGTTTCTTTTAACAACAATGGGTTGAGATTCTAGAGATACTGATCCAGGTCCTAGTTCTAGAGAAACTAAATACTAGGCAAGCTATGAGGACAAGAGCTTCAGGCCTGAGGTTAGGAACCAGCCGCCACGATTGGGGAGCAGGCAAGGTCTAGGTCTTAATAACAGCAGTAGCAGCAATAATAGCACACACTCACATAGTACTAAGTACCATCACCCATCCATATGCTTTAGTTGTGTTAGCTAATCCTCACAACACACTTCTGGGTTGGGCATTTATTGTCATCATGCCCATTTTTCAAAGTAGGAAACTCGGGCATAGAGTGTAACTTGCCCGAGGCCACACAGCAAGTACCAGAGTTGAGATTAAACCAAGGCTTTCTGGCTCCAGGGTGCAGACTCAATCATTCAGTGGCCCCTCAGAGTAGATGCTCCCTTAGAAAGCCCTAGCGTTCAAGAAGCTTGGCTAGGGCTGAGCCTGTAGGTGAGTATTGAAAAGCTTAGATATGGAGTAGATTGCCAACCGGGTTGCAAACAGGGTAGGCTTGGCCTGTCACTATGTCCCAGTGTTCCTTGAAGAAACACGCCCAGCTCTTCTCAATAAGTGGCAGTTTATGTTCCAGTCAGGAATTTCCTCTCTTCCAGTTTAGACCTAGAGATTTTGGTTCAGTCCTCAGTTCTTCCTAACCCAGAGATTTCCCTAGGAAACTGAATAATTTCTGACACTGACTTGTAGAACTTAAGACTACTCTAACAGATGCAAAGATCCATCTGCCCTGGGGTCAGACCATGGTGAAGTTCAAGAAAGAAAGTGAGCAGTAGTTGCATTTCAATGTATAAATTCTTTACTTTAAAGAAGGGAACTTGAATTTGTTGGGGGCCTACTATGTGCTTTGGATAAATAATTCCTTTTAATATTTGCAGTAAGTTAATTTCCCAAGGCTGTCTTAACAACAAACTGGGTGGCTTAGAACAGTAGAGATCTCCAGAGTCAGAGTCTCCTGGAGCTGGAGGCTGGAGGTCTGAAATCTAGATGACAGCAGATTTCTAGATGAAATCTCTGACACCTGTAGGGAGAGGATCTCTCCTTGCTTCTTTGTACCTTCCAGCAATTTGTCAACAATCTTAGGCCCTCCTTGGTGTGTGGATTTATCACTCCAATCTCTGTCTTCACATGGCATTTTCTCTGTCTCTTCCTATTGTCTTCCCTCTGTGTATGTTGTCAGTGTGCAAATTTCCCCCTTTTTATAAGAATACCAGTCATATTAAGTCAGAGCACATCCTAATGACGTCGTTTTAACTTGGCTGCAACTGCAAAGACTCTATTTCCAAATAAAACCACATTCTGAGATTCTGGGAGTCAGGCGTGAGGTGGTGGTAAAGGGTATATACAACAACCCTAATCAGTAGTACCCCCTTTTCCTTATTGCAGATGAGGAGAATGAGGATCAAGATCACTCAGCTACCAATTGGTGGAGAACAAGTATCACTTCCAATCTGATTCCAAGGTCTACACTTTTCTTATCTGTAATGCTGCCTTCTCAGCATGGCAAGTAGTTTGGCTCCTTAAGTGACACAAGATACCTGTTAGATACTTTTTAAGAACCAATGTGTTTGTTTATGACATGACTCAGTCTTGCTAGTGATCTGGAAGGTCTGGTGCCTCCTCAATGCTGGCTCTTTGAATAAGCCTCCTGTCCTTGCTGTTGAATAAACAAGGTGTGCACCCTATGTTATCAAGGGGATTCATAGACGAACATGTGCTGGGTGCCTCCAAAGGTACCTGTTATATCCTAAGAGATCTGCACTGCTCAGGAGGGTTTCTCACACTGCCTAAACAGCAAATGTTAGATGATATGTTCTACCCTGGAATGATTTATTTGTTGTACAAAGAGTCAGAAACCTGGAGACATAATCCCGTATTGGCACCGGAGGCCTTGAAATAAAGTGTGTGGCCTGGGGCAACTCACTTAACCTCTCAGCCTCACCACCTGGGACCTGGAGATAATGATGGCCAGATCCTTGGAGGCATCACTTGAGCAGCTTCAGAAAAGCCTAGAAGACTTTTGGCAAGTGGAAATGCTATATTGACAGCAAAAATGTTAGCTGAAAATAATTGGTATTGATAGAATGCCATTCTTAGGGATCCCACATTTCTCATGGCTGATCCCCGTTCTCAAGCCTCAGGAATTGGAAGAATGAACCTGGAATGTTGTTAAAATTAACTCCTCCCCAATCTTGCCTTTCTGGTTTCAGTTAGAACCATACTTTGAGTTCTTGCTGAAAATTGAACACAGGGTCAAAGGGGAGGTTTGGGATTATTAACTACCATCCATCTTCTGAGAGTGAATGTGTTTCTGCATCAAATTCTTCCTTCGATTTCCTTCTTTGATAAAATGTATTCAGCATCCAGTCTCAGAGGCAAGCTCCTCTCCTCCAGTCTTCCTGACTCACTCAAATTATTTAATTATATTGTTTTCACTATCCCTTACTGTCTGGCTTTTGGATACCCTTGTAATTATCAGATTAGCTCCTATGTAAAATCCTTGCTTTTGGTTTTCCTTCCAATATGCTAAATATACGTCTAGTGGCAAAGAGCTGGCACTGATACATTAAGCAGCCCAGAATAGAGTGGAGCCAGATGTAAAAGGGTCTCATTTCACTTGTATTAGAGCTCCAGAGCTGTAAAGATTCTTGCCTTGAAAACCTGATTGGAAGAGAATGGCATCATAGCACTATTCTGCAGCCTGGGCCCAATTTATCTTTATTAATACCCAGCTCATTCATCGGTTCCAAATCAAGAAGGCAATGTAATCCTACGAGTAATAAGATCTAATTAAAATTATTTGAAGCATCACCTTTGGGTGCTTAGGGTTCATGCCCTTCTAAGTGTCTCTATTTGTTTTTTTTTAAAAAGATAGATTTGGAGCTAACTGATTTGTGCTGGAATGTTTCTAGCCTGCACATTTCCTGGCAACCAGCTATTTGGTCAGAAATGTAGTTATTTGATCGTGTTTAGTCCTCAAACACTGGTCACTGCATGTGAACAAAGAGAAAACAATTTAACTTACACAAATACCATTGTTCAATCACCCATCTGCAGCAAACTTGGTCAAAACCAACAGAATATCTCTAGATCAGCACTATCCCACTGCTGCAAATAAACGAACGATTAGCTAAGAGAATCTATAAATGGCGTTGCTTGTTTTAATTCTGGTTTGCTGTCTGTTGCTGGACTTCAAGAACTTGAAAATGTATTTTCTAATCACAGCCCTTTTTAAAGAAGTGAAGAGGATTGTTAGAGGGACTCCATTTGCTGTTTATTACCTTAGGTCTGAAGAATTGAGGCAATTCACAAAATAATCAACCTTGCAAGACTCCTATTATATTTTATTATTTTATTTCATCATACTCTATTTTTTTTCTGGCTTGGTCTCTATCCCCATCCACCCTGGCACTCCCATCAACACCTTCTCAAGTGTTTCACATGGATTTTTCCAATCCACCTTCCATATGTTTATTTAGTTTATTAGTGTTTATTTAAAAGATTGTGTTTTGTCATTTATGTATGCTTTTTTAATTATGTAGATGTGGCGTCCAACAAATCTCATTCTCTTTCTTATTTGTCATATAACTTGGTGTTTCTGACACCTATTTTTCTCTATATGAATCCAGTTTGTTACTTCTTAGTACTTCAGATTATGCCAATACATGCATATACCATTTCTGACTCTTGCATGCAGCATATTTAACTTATTCATTTCCCTAGTGGACATTTAGTGGATACATGGATTCTCAAGTGGATAATTAGATCACATTCAACTTTTGGGTACCACAAATGATGCTACAATCTTCTATCACCATATTTCCACGTGGATCTCTCAGAAAGAAATTCTCTGGAGTATATTCCCAAGGGTAGAATTTCTAAATCGTGAGGGTATACACATACTTTATTTCTCTGAGTACTTCCAGATTGCTGTACAGAATGTTTGCACCAATTTATAATTTCACCACCAGTGAGGGTAAAATTTCCCCACATCCTTGCCAGCACTTTCTAATTTTTGCCAATCTGGTGGGAGTAAAATGGTATTTCACTTTTTAAAATTTGCATTTCTGTGATTACTAATGAGGATGTAGATCTTTCATAACTTCATAGTTGTTTTCATTTCCCCGTCTGTTAATTGCCTGTTCATGTCCATTGCCCATTTTTTTTATTTTGGATTTTCTTTATTTTTCTTTTTTGTTTGTTTACAAAGTTCATTATATACTCTAAATATCAATTCCACATCACCTTTGCAAATAGCTTTTCCCTAATATTTTGCTGATTTGTCTACAGAAAATTGAAGTCTTTCATTTAGATGTGGTCAAATCCATCAAAAATTTTTTCACTAACAGATTTTTGTTAACAACCCCTATATAAAATCTTTGTTTGAATTTTCCTTCTGCTATGCTAAATATACATCTAGCAGCAAAGAGCTGGCTCTGGTACCTTAAACAGCCCCAAATAAGGTCCTTCCTTCACTCCTTCCTTCCTTCTTTCCTTCCTTCCTTCCTTTTTTCCTTTATTTATGTATCACATTTTATTCTTATACCACTATCATTTCTCCCTAGCCAGGTTAATGTGTTTTATGTGTATCCTTTTAATTCAATATGTTCTTGAAATATATGTATTTTTGAGTGTACATAATTTAAAAAATTTTTGTAAATGATACTGTATTCTCATTCTATTTCTAACTTTATTCACAATCCATGTGAATATTGGATCCTTTGGTTCTAATCATAATTTTTCCTATCCACATTCACAGTGATAAACACTCAGGGTACTTCCAAATCCCCTGCATGTTTTCTTACAGACCCAAAGAATCTTTTCCTTGGGCTACATGCCTGAGTGGAATTGCTGGCTTTTAAGGCCAAATGTCTACTTAATATGACATCTTATTCTGTGACAAATTGCTCTCCAGGTTTTTCTTCCTCCAGCAGTTCATGAAAGCCCCCTGCCCCCACATCCTCACTGGTAGTTGGCAATATCCATTTTTCTCATTCTTGGCCAATTTAAATGTTTTAATTTGCATTTCACTGATTACCAATGATTTTGAGCATCTTGATGGATGCTCATTAACTTTTTGGGTTTTCTTTTCTATAAATTCCCTCGCTCATTTTATCTATTACAATTGTTACATTATTGACTTTTTAGTTCTTTGTGTATTCAAAAAAAAAGTATTCCTTGTTGGTTTAGAAGACACAGATATCTTCTCCTATTTTGATAGGTTTCCATGAACTTGTGCAGCTTTTAGAAGGAAATAAACCTGTGCTCTCCTCTCATTCTTTCTGACTTTTATCCCTTGCTAATGACTTTTAGGATACTTTTCATATATAATTTTTTAACTCACTAATTCTTTCTTCAGCTCTGTTCATTAACTCTTTTATTCAATCTAACCATTGAATTCTTGATATTGTAAACTCTAGTAGTTCTTCAGCCAGATGCTTTTGGTTCTCATCCCCAAAGGTCTATTGGGCTCCATCACTGCTCCATCCTCAGACTGGCACTTGCCTGCCTTAGGCAGCAGTGGCGAGCAGGGAACTCCCAGGACAAAGAAAGCTGTTCCACAGTCATCCCTTTCCTTGGCCTCTGACTCATCTTCCAAGGCTGTCCTTCTTACTACTTTTGGTCTTCCCAAGGGCTACATGCAGTTAGTGGTATATTAGTACAGTTCTGTGTCCCATTAGCCTCTTAAATTCTCATGTGGCATCTCCAAGATTGACCTGCAGTGAGGAGGTGGTGGCAGCCAATAATCTGCACTAACCCACCACCTTGCCCAGACTGTTAAATACAGATCTTTTATTTTTTTATTTTATTTTTTTTTAATTGCAGAAACTTCATTAAGTAATCTCATTAAGCTCTGGAGTTTTTTCTTCTATATGTTAATTGAGTGATAGTATTTACTTTCAATTATGTCTTGGGAAAATTGAAATCATAAGGTTCAGAATGATAAAATTTCTTTACCAAACCTAGAAATAATTCTAATAAAAATCCCCAAGATTGTTGTTGCAATGCTAGAACATTGGAAAAATAGGCTCTATTCTAGTTCTTGGTGTCATGTTCATGTTAGAAAGAGTAATCCTGACCTGGGGGGGGTTCTACGGGAAGGGTATTAGTTATGGTCTAGGCGTTGGGGACAGATGGAGCCAGATTTAATTTATGGATCCACCACTTATTTACTTGTATCTCCAAGGCCTACCACAGTTCCTGGCATATAGTAAATCTTCAGTACATATTAAACAAAAATTTTTTAGCATCACCAAGCCTTAGTTTCCTTCTCTTAAAAACTGGTATAATAAATTCCTAACATAATGCTTGGCTTTTGCCAATGTATGTGCTCAATAAAAATTAATTTCCTTTCTTACCTTCCCTTCTTTGTGTTCTCAGCCACTATATTACTCAAGTATCTTGTTATTTGAGTGTCCAAGGAAACCTGTGATAACATGATGTTATCATCTCAATTCTTAGAACAGAGCAGGGAGAATGATTTTCTCCAGTTCTTATTCATACAATAATTTCCTTGAAAGTCGATTATGAATGAACTCAAATTACAAAATGCATCCTAGAGTCTGAATCAGGTTAGAATATATACTAAAGCTAATGAAATAGCTAATCTGGAAACACTTTGGAATCCACAAAGCTAAGAAAATGCATGGTCTGATACAGAATTCAAAATCCATTTCATTCATAATCTTCTAATGTTGCCTTTTCAAGGGACATGGATGAAAAACATTAGATGGAAATCTTATCTGGTCTTACTGTTGTTGTTGTTGTTAAGTGATATATTTTTGTTTAGTTTTTATATTAGAATTGGCTTGGATACTGAGACTACCATCCAGGGTACAAAATACAAAAAGGCAAATACTAGAAAAGGTTAAGTTTTGACTTTTCTTTCATGAGATTTGGTGGCTAATTAAGAAATTTCCCTGCAATGTTTTTTGTTTTTTTGTTTTTTTCTCCCTCAGACATTTCTAAAACCATGTAAGGTAGAAATACGATCAAAGCTAGAACTATTGAAAACAAGTAATCTACACCTTTGGTCTTAACATCATTGCTTCCCATTCATTTTAGCATATTGAGCTGGTATAGAAGAGTATGTGGTTGCAAAAAGAAAGAATGGATTCTGGCTAACTTACATAAAATGGGAATTTATAAGTAGGGGGAGACATTACAATTGGGAGAGTCTCAGAGAACTGAAGGGAAAACTGAGGAAGTAGACCAGAGAGAAAAGAAGGAACCAAATTGCTTTAGAATTCTCCATTTCAAGATATCTCACAGATCTGCTGCCATCATGGGTATATGCCACCTTCAAGATATTTAGAAGGGTGGCCTTGACTGACCTGGCTTAGTGACATTTCTATCACTTATCTAGAGAAAGGTGAGGAGCTTTCATTTACAGTCCCACTCAGCTTATGCACTGTGGGGGACAGATATTTTCCCTAAAGTAAACTGGGAGTTTGTCCTGAAAAGATGAGGGTGATGGATTCTCAAAAACCAAAGAAAGACCAGTTGCCCACTATATATCATTCCAAAATGCAATGTAGAAGAATACTTTACATCAAGAAGTTCTTAATGAAAGCATTCATGAATTTAAAATTCAAATGTCAACAAGTCATTACTTAAATTTAGTGTTCTCTTATTTGAATTATTGGGAGTAATTTGGGGAAAAGCCATTGTCTTTATAGATTGGATTAAAGACAAGAGTAATTTCCCTGAAGAATAATTTGGGGGTGGAGAAAAAGCAGTTGTAGTGGTGAACAAGTTGACCTTCTGGGCTTGCCTACTAACCTACTTTATAATCAACACTGAGTAATTCAATTTACCCAGCCTTGCAAATCGTTGGAAAATAAATAAATAAATAGACCTGTAAAAATTCTGCTTGGCCTGCAAAATGTGCTTGGCTGTCGTCCATGTTACCAGTTCTCCTCTTGCTTCCTGTGCCTTCTCTCATGGACAAACTAAGAACGCATGAGCTTTGAAATACTCAAGTATACTTGAACCTCTTACATGGCTTCCTGGGAACCAGCACTCCTATCGACTTACACCCAAAACAAACAGAAATGAAAGGGTGTAAAGGGAGAGAGAGATGATTGTTTTCTCATGAGGCTTCACATAATTTCTTTTCCACCCAGAGCATGTGGCAGGAAGTAATTTTTTGCAAATAAGTTAACCTCTGTGCTCTTTAGGGTCAATAATACTTTCCCATTTTATGAGAGAATTTGAATTATTGACTGTCTTGTGTCTCCATCCCCTAGAAGGTGAATTGCAGGAACTAATGTTTTTGAAGTAGTTTCATTTTATTTATTTATTTTTTAAAGTTTATTTATTTATTTTGAGAGAGAGAGAGAGAGAGAGAGAGAGAGAGAGAGAGAGAGAAATCACAAGTGAGGGAGGGGGCAGAGATAGAAGAGAGCAAGAATCCTAAGCAGACTCTGCACTGAGAAGTGTGGAGCCCGATGGGGTGGAGGCGGGGGTTGGGGTGGTGGAGAGGAGCTCAAACTCACAAACCATGAGAGGATAATCATGACCTGAGCCAAAACCAAGAGATGAAGGCTTAACTGATTGACCAGATCACCCTTGAAGTAGTTTTTTTTTCTAAATGACATTTTGCTAATACTATTTTATTAATCCTTGACAGTTTTTCTAGAATGAGGTAGTGACTAAAAGCACTACTCCCGCTTTCTAGCAAGGCACAGAGAAGGTAAGTCTGCAACTTTAAGAATAAATGGATTTCAGAATGTTCATAGAACCTTCTAGCACATTCTAGCCCAGTACAAGACTCTTGTTAGTGTGCTCTAGTTCAACATCTACATTTCCCCGGCAGCTAATTTCTAGGACCGTGGCGGAAAGGCTATCTTCCAAACTGATTGCATATCAATTTTCTAAGGCCCAATTTAAATGGTTGTGCCTTTAAAATTGAACTTAAGGGGCACCTGGGTGCCTCAGTCAATTGAGCGTCAAGCTTCGGCTCTAGTCATGATCTCATAGTTCTTGGGTTCGAGCCCTGCGTCGAGCTCTGTGCTGACAGCTAGCTCAGAGCCTGGAGCCTGCTTCAGATTCTGTGTCTCCCTCTCTCTGTGACCCTCCCCTGCTCATACTGTCTCTCTCTCTCTCAAAAAAAAAACCCCATAAAAATTAAAAATAAAAGTAAAACAATAAATAAAAGTGAACTTAAATATTTGGAGCACTCTAAAAAGGCGAGAATAAAGGGTCAAACAACTCAGTACTTCTCTGACAGCCTCGATACCTATTTAACTCCAGAAAAATATATCTGAGAAAGCCATGTTTGAACTCTTTATTAAAATAGACAAACAGTAACAACAAAATTACTTTACCAGTTGTTGAAAAAAGCTTGTTGATGTGGAATTAAAAGTGGGAGGTTTGAAATTCCAGATAAAATTCCAGCTCTGCCTCTTGCTAGCTGTGAGCAAATTAGATCTATCCTCTTAAAGCGTCTGTTTCCTCATCCATAAAATGAGGAAAATATATAGTGCAGGTTTGGCAGTAAAAATTAAGTAAGGCTAATGTATGCAAAGAACTTGTGAACTCCCTGCATACACTATGGGTTCAGTAAATGATAGCGATTAGAAAAGAGAATCCAAACCTAGTAAGCAGGCTGACATGAGTTGGGATTCAATATTTATTTGCTTTTCCACAGAAAGTAGATCACCAAGTTATTTTTCTTTTGATGAAGAGCAGATGGGCTCAAAATAAATCTCTGGTTCATCATACACCCTCAGACAACTCTCCAGGAAAGGGAGGTTTTTGCCCTCCTTTGCAAGGTCAGTCTCTTTCCATTTTTTCCCCAAATCCCTCCTCACCCCCGCAGGCACTTCTTGATATGTTTAATTGCTTCATAGCTTTTCTCTATAGTCTGTGTTTTATGCATCCTTTCCTCTCACACAAGAAAGATAGCTTATCTGATGATATTTCTCATTCACTAAGGAAAGTGCTAAGTCAAATAGCTATAAGGTCTGAAGAGGTGACGTTCCTCCTATTGGGAGAGCCAGTGGCTAATAGCCATCATGCTAACTTTAAATATAGATTATTATTAATATTGAGCTTATAGCACCTTGGCTGTTTGCCCAGCACGTCCTTGATAACTCGGGGTCACAAAAAAGAGTAATTCTCTGCCACAACTCAATAAGACATGGGATCTGCATGACTAAAATGGCCTTAGCATTTGGAATCTTGAAATAATGGCACTCCAAATTAAATTAAAAATGAGTTAGATTGCTTTCAGGGAAGAATTGCTATTACCCTGTACCTTTCTTCTTGCTCCCCCAAAGTCTTTATTGATTTCATCTTTGTTAAAATCTGATAACATCTGTCCTATTGTTTGGGGGAAATTTAGGATGCTTACAAAGACTTACCAAATTAATGAATTAATGGAGGACATTTGGAGAAGCAAAGAAAACGAGATGATTTAAATACACACACACACACACACACATACACACACACACACACACACACACACACACACACACATACACACACACACTTCCCTAGCAGAGGGTGCTGCTGTCGTAGACACTTTCTTTGATCAAAGCAGAGTGGAATTCTCTGTTCACTAGTTGCTTTCTGGGTAAATGTGTTTAGTCAGGACATGAGACCACTGGCCCTCGGACATCTCTAGCTCATTTGCCCCACAGCAGCCACGGTGCCCACACAGACCATTCTGATAATTAAATTCCCAGAAAACCTGTTCTGAATCACCCGATAATTGACTGAATTTGTATTTGGATGCCATTGCTGATGAGAATAAAGCACCATGCAATAATGCTTTCAGTTTCACCATGCTTTTATTACCTTATTGGACCACCAGGGACCTGGTACATCCCAGGGGGAATACTTTTCAATTTAATTAACCTGTAGACATTGAGCTTAAAGAGTAACAAATAATAGACAAATACTCCCCTTTCCCCTATTTGTCTCTTCTGGAGAATTACAACTACTAATAATATAATAATTGAAATCCAAAATAAAACTACACGGCCAGGGAGTGATTGGCAGGGAGGGTGGAGAGAAAAACTGCAGATGGCTCACTGGGGCCCCTGTACACCAGCTCAGGGACATGGGACCCTTTCACTTTACTATGAACTGGGAGGCAGAGAAGAGAGAATTAGCTATTTTTTAATGGCTAGGATTTCAGGAGTCCCAGGGAAGGGTCCCTGCTCTGCACAGCCTCTTTCCTCACCAGCACACTGAGCCTTTAACCAGAGACAAAGTCATTCTTTCTATTGTTACATGAAAGGCTTGGAATGTGAATTCTCCCTGGCAAGGGAGGGGATGATGTAAGCTCATTAACAAGGAGAGGCCAATGACTGATGTCACATTCTCTCTTGAGGGCTGATTTTGATGATGAAAAAATGGAGGAAAGACTTGGGTTTTCAAGAAGGCTGGGGAGAGAAACAGAGCCCAGAGTTTGGCATACTTGGAACTTTAAGGCAGGGTGGTTTTGTTGGTGAAATATCATCCCTTCATCATCTGAAAGCGAAGCTCCGGATATATGGAAATGTACTAAGCATTTACTGTGTGCCAGGTTCTGTGAGAGGTACTTTCCCCACACAGAGTCTCTTGAGATTATCACAACACTGCTGCAATGGAACATTTGAATCCCCTTTTTCAGGAGAAGAAAATGAGGCTGGTATGCATACATTAATTTACCTGAGATCACCCAGCTCCTATGTGGCAGAACAGGAATTGGAACCAAGGCCAGCCTGAGTTCACAAACTGTACGCTTTTTTACTCCCGACATGATACTGCATAATAGAGCTTGATCAAAAGTTTGGGGATGATAGTTTCCTTAAAACATAAAAACCAAGTCAAAATTTCGCTATTGACTCTGAAATATTTAGGTGACAGTAGTCAGACGTATTAAGTCCATTTTATAGATAAGACTGAAAACGGATTGTGGGATCAAGCCAAGTTTCTGCTGCAAAGCAGTAAGTAATTAGGATTCAATGTTCTGAATTGCTTGATTGACCTCTCCTTTTAGGTTTCTCTCGGGTACCTCAACTCTGTCTATGCAGAAGTGAACCCACCATCTTGTATTAGCCCATGACCTGTACCCCTTCCCTGCCCTAACCTGTTCCTACACTGCCTTTTCTGAACACTGGATATCATCATTCATGTTTAGTCACTTAAGACGGGAGTCTAAATGTACTTCTATATCTCTCTTCTACTGAACCTCCCTACTCTGCGCCCCAGTCAAGTCAGTCCTATTGAGAATACTTTCCAAATACGTCTCAAATCAGTTACCTTTTCCTTTCCTCCATCTCCAATGTCAACTTGTTGGTTCTCGCCCCAGTCATTTCTCCTCTGTGTTGATCTTGTAAAGTCCTAAGTGCTGTGGCCACACTGCATCCTGCCCTGCCATGCCTCTATCACACCCACATTGATGACAGGTTGGTTTCTCTAAAACCTGAAGCTTAGTACATAATAAATGCTGAACGAATAAATGAGAAAATAAACAAAAAACAAATTAAAAACAAACCTACTCTCAAGTACAAATACTAGAATAGCAACAAATCAGCTAGAAAAATACAAGCTGTTTGTGCTCCTTTAAATTGATCTAAGATACATATGAAGTGAGATATGAATCTTAAGTATAAAGTTCAATCAGTTTTGTCAAAATATGTATCTATGCAAACAACACCTCAATCAAGATGTTGAACATTTTTATCAGACTGGAAATTTCCTTCATGCTTTTCCTTGATGACTAATGATATTGAACACTTTTCCACATGCTTATTAGCCATCCATATATATGCTTTTGAAAACATCTGATCATGTTTTTCACCTGTTTTTAGATTTGGTTGGGGATCTTTTTTTTTGTTTTTTTGTTTTTAATTTTTTAAATGTTTATTTGATTTTGAGAGGCAGAGAGAGATAGAGCACAAGCAGAGGAGAGGCAGAGAGAGAGGGAGACACAGAATCAGAAGCAGGCTCCAAGCTTTGAGGTGTCCCAACCCATGGACTGTGAAGAGATCATGACCTAAGCCTCAATGAGATGCTCAACCCACTGAGCCAGTCACGTGCCCGTAAATTTGGTTGTTTTCAATTGCACATTTGTAGAAGTTCTTTGTAAATATAGATGAGAACTTTTATATGAATATACTTTCTCTAGACTTGCTGTTTCTTCTACTTGTACTTTTTGAGGAGAAAAAAATGAATTTTGATAAATTCTATTGGATAATTTTTTTTCTTTTGTGGTTAGTGCTTTTTTGTGTCTTATCTAAAAATCTTTGCCAACCCAAGGATTCACTGATACTTTTCTGTTCTCTCCTAGAAACTTGACATTTTAGCCATTATATATAGGTCTAGAAGCCATTTAAAATCAGTTTCGTGTATAGTGAGAGGTAGAGGTCACAGTTTTGTTTTGCTTTGTTTTTTCCCAATAAGGAGATCCAGCACCACTTACTGAAAAGATTTCCTTTCCCCACTGAACTGCCTTCGCTCCTTTGTTGAAAATCAGTTGACTTAGTATGTGTCTATTTCTGGATCTGTTATATTCTAGTGACCTATTTGTCTATCTCTACACCAATCCCACACTATTGATTACTATAGTTTTATAGTAAGTTTTAAAAATAGGTAGTACAGAGGCACCTTGGGTGGCTGAGTCAGTTAAGCATCTGACTTCAGCTTACCTCATGATCTCACGGTTCATAGGTTCCAGCCCTGCATGGGACTCTGTGCTGATAGCTAGCTCAGAGCCTGGAGCCTGTCTTCGGATTCTGTGTCTCCCTCTCTCTCTGTCCATCCCCTGCTCACACTGTCATCTCTCTCTCTCTCTCTCTCAAAAATAAATAAAACATAAAATAAATTAAAATAATAATAATAATAAATAAACAAGCAATACTACTCCCATTATAAAAATTATTTTGACTACTTTAAATCTTTGCATTTTTCCTATACATATGTACATATATATTTTAAATTATCCTGTCAATTTTCACAAGGAAAAGTCAACTGAGAATTTAATTGAGAATGTGTAGAATCTTTAGATTTGTTTGGAGAGAACTAACATCTTAACAATAATGACTTTTCCAAACCATGAACATGGTATATTTCTCTAGTTTTGGGGATTTTTACTTAATTTTGCATAGATGTAGGTCTTGCATATCTTATATTAGATTTATTCTTGGCAATTTGAGTTTTTGATGTTATTTTAAATATTTTAAAATTTCATTTGTTAATTGTTTGTTGGTAGTATATAGAAATATACTTAAACTATTCTACATAAATAATCACATGAATATGTGAATAAACTTCATTTCACTTGTTCCTTTCCAATCTTTAAGCTCTTTATTTCTTTTTCTTACCTTAAGACTTCCAGTGCAATTTGAATGGAAATGCTGGAATTTCATGCTCCTAATGTTGGAGTAGGTCCATTGATTCACCACTGAACATGATGTTAGCTTTAGGCTTTTACAGATGGAGATATAGATCGGGTTAAGAAGAGTTCACTTATATTTTCAGTTTATGTGAAAGTTTTTATCATGAGTAAGTGTTGAATTATGTCAAATATTTTCCTGCCTCTATTAAAATGATCATACAGTTACTTTTTATTGCCCATTAATATGGTGAACTATATTGAATAATTTTAAATATTAAACCAGCCTTGCTGTTCACTTGGTCATGATGTATTATTCTTTTCATATTTCACTTAATTCAATTTTCTAATATTTTATTTAGGATCTTTGCATCCATGCTCATGAGAGATACTGGTCTGTAGTTGTCTTGACTTGTTATATCTTTTTCAGGTTTTCACATTGGGAATATACTGGCATTATAAAATGAGTTGAGGAGTCATTTATTCCACTCCGTTGCTCTCTATTGCCTTAAAAATGCATCTTTATAATCTTTTTGGTTTGCTTTTTGTTTTTCTGAGACAGTGATTCTCAAACCACCTACAGGTTGAAGCAAAACAAATCGATGACCCCCTTTCCCAGAGTTCCTGATTCAGTAACTCTGCATAGAAACTAATAATTTGCATTTTTAACAAATTTCTGGGCACCTGGGTGGCTCAGTCTTTAAGCATCTCACCTCGGCTCAGGTCATGATCTCACCATTTGTGAGTTTGAGTCCCACATCAGGTGAGCCCCATTTCTCTCTCTCTCTCTCTTTCTCTGCCCATCCTAGGATTCTCTCTTTCTCTGTCCCTTGCTTATTTGTGTTCTCTCTCTCTCTCAAAAATAAATAAATAAATAAATAAATAAATAAATAAATAACAAATTTCTAGGCATTGCTAATATGGTTAGTCTGCAAACCAAACTTTGAGGATCACTTTTCTAGGGTTAAAATATGTATCTTCAATTTATCATAATTTGTTTACCATTTATATAATACTACTTCACATAAAATGTATGAGTTTCAGCAATAAAATTCTATTTAATCACTATCTTTTGTGCTATTGTGGTCATATGTTTTATATGTACTTAACAAAATACAATTTTATCATTTTTTATTTAAAGAGTGAATTCCCACATATACTTCCATAACACCTTCTTTTGGAGTTTCCCCCTTTCTGGTACCCTATCCTGAAACTTCCAGATATTTCTGCATGTTGGAATTCTGATCCCTGCCTTTTCAACTCAGCTAGATGGCAATTCTATTTCAGCTCAAATTTTCCACATTGTGACAGAGAAGTGCCTCCCAGGAAAAAGCAATGAAGGTTTCCCTTTTGTATTTCTCCTCTCTCAAGGATTGCAATTCTTCACTGTCTGTTGTTTAATGCTTAAAAATAGATATATTATTTCCTTTGATCATCTTTATCCTTGTTTATGGTGGGAGGGCAAAGCTGGTACCAGTTAGTACTGCATGGTTAGGAGTACAACTTTGAAAGTTATAATCTTAAGATTTTATGACTAAGTACAAATGTGTTTGATGAAAACAATACAGTAGAAACTGAAGTTTCTGACTGCCATCCCTTCACCCAACCCCCCCCCCCCACACACATACATCAATTATCTGCAAATTCTGAACTCTGACTACTGTTGGGTGTTACAGTGCGCTAAGACTGTATGGCTAGGACTTTGACTCCAATGGTGTTTTACATTTCATTTTATGAGTTGCCATCAGTTAAGAATTTGGAAAGTTTGACGTAGAAGTCCAGAGTTTCTGGGGCACCTGGGTGGCTCGGTCGGTTAAGCATCTGACTTTGGCTCATGTCTTCATCTCACAGTTCGTGGGTTTGAGCCCTGCCTTGGGTTCTCTGAAGACAGCTCTGAACCTGAAGCCTGCTTCAGATTCTGTGTCTCCCTCTTTCTCTGCCCCTCCCCCATTTGTGCGCGCTCTCTCTCTCTCTCTCTCTCTCTCTCTCAAAAGTGAATAAACATTAAAAAAATGTTTTTAATAAAAAACTTTTAAAAAGAAGTCCAGAGTCTCTACCTCTTTAAAATGGAAAGATGTGGTGGCGCTCAATGAACATGGCAACAGCAGCCTGGAGTAGAGCGGTGCTCGCCTTCCTTAGAGAGGACATGTGTTTTCTTATTTGCTTCAGTCCCAAGTTAGTCCATTTTGCAAAGTTATGTTGTCTCTCTGATCCCTATAGTGTTTGTACATGTCCCACTGGCATGAAGGCAGACTATTTTAAACATAAATAGCATGCCCACCATATTCAGTGTGAACCACCCCTTCAGTGCCACATTCCCCATGATAGTTTTATTCTATGAATGCTCCTGGTTTTCCCACACTCCTTAGGAGGATATTCTCACTAAGGAAAAGACATAAAGGAGCAGGCAGCAAAGACATAGAATAGAGTTAAACTTGGCTGGCATAGCCTTGGTCCTCATGCAGGTAGAAGTTTATCAGTAAGTAGTAAGGGGCCGGGCACACTGTCTGCTCCCATTCTGATTCCAAGGTTAAGATGTGTTTATGCCTTTCAGCCAACACACCTCTCTTGTTAAAAGCTTCTCAGATATTACTTTCCTGGGAATTCAATTTGGCCCTGCTCTGAATTTTATACCCATAGTTTTACATGAAAACTCAAAGAAATGAAAATCATATTGTTTTGCTTATGCAAGAGGGATGTGGTCTTTGTGTTTTATAATCAAAATGGAGCTTTCTCTTCAATTTGGTGTGTGTGTGTGTGTGTGTGCACATGTGTTTTGAGTGATAACAATATTAACTAAGATGCTTTGACTACTTACTGTGTACTAGGCACTCTGCTAAGCATTTTATATGAAAGGTGAAAATTTGTCTTCAACAACAATCTGTGAAGTAGGAATAAATGTTCTCTTAGTACATGACACTTGAGGCACAGAGAGCATAAATACCTTGCCAGAGACCTAACGGCAAGTAAGTGGTGAAGGTGGAATTTGAAATCTCTGAATTCACAATGAAATATCTGAACTATGTACTAGCCAGTGTGTGCCCTTTGATTCTCTGTAATGGTTATGGGCAAGAGTGTCAAAGTCATGTGCAGACGCCCCACTTACTACCACGCTAGTGAGTCCCTGGTTTGCACAATCCAGAGGGTTCTTTCATACCTAGAGTTATGTTCCAAGGTGGCCCTGGGGACTCAATCATTCACTATTGAAAAGAACTCACCCATTAAAATTTATGCCTCTTTAGAGTACAAATCAACAAAACATGTGAAACAAACCACAAAAAGTCAAAATAAGATAACATAGAAAGGGGGCATCGCTCTCTATGCTCCACACAGATTTTGCAGCTTGTCCCTGTGTATTGACCTCAGAAAGCATGAAAGACAGAGGCTTGAAGAAAATCATGTGTTTCCAGGGCTTTTAGCTGAGGAGACCAGGTAAACCTTGAGAAGTGTTCTCGTTTTTTACTCAGGATCACGGAACATTTAAGTTGGAAGAAGCCTAGGAAGATATCTTTCTCTAGCCATCTTGCTTTATAGATGAGGCAACTGAAGGCCAGAAGTGGGGTCTGACTCCCCATGTGCTAGGTCAGCGAAGGCAGAGTTGAGTGCAGAACCCAGGCCTCATGGCTCCCTGATACAGTGCTTTATTGTACACACCACACTATGGTGCCTCTTCTGGGCAGGACATAAGGCTCCCCTCCAGGTTCAGGTGGCAGAAGCAGAGGAAGAGCAGCAGCGATGGCAGAGCTGACAGTGGCATAACAGTGATGATTCAATCAGTGGCCAAAATATCAAGTTTTTAAAAATAGAAATTTCTCTCATCCATTACCACCGAAGCTTTTTCACCGAAATTTTCAAGCTGTCTTCTAGGATATTGGAAGTAAAGGGAAACAGAGGCTATTATTTTTACTTTATTGATTAATTCTCTGATAATTCTCAGGAAGCAGAAAATATTTAAATTGTGAGGGCCCTGAGGACACACTGACTACTGGTCTATAGAATTCCTAGTTTGTTTCCATCCTTTGACATGGTGCCCGCAGCTTGAGTTGTTTCATGGGTACCATCCCAAGGTTGTAACTAAAGAAAATGAGCTTGCAGAGGTGAACTGATTTTTCCAAGACTACATATCTTCTCAGTTCAGAGAACCTAGAACGTCAGCATTTTCCGTCATTCCTTCTGGGGATGTGTAGCCATCAAATCAAATATGTCTAAACTTAAGGGAGACATCAGTATGGGGATGCAAATTTTGAGTATTATTTTGAATGGGTATAGTCTACCCACAGACAAATACAGCTCTCAACTCACGACCATGGCCAGCCACTCAACTTCCCTAAGCTTCAATTTTTCTCATCTACAATAGAACAACAATAAAGCTGTCTTGTATGATGAATATAAAGATGCCATGGCTATCCTTACATTCCATAAAATGGTTTTCGTGTAATAAACATTCAAGAAATGTTAGAGCTTGTTCTTTCCAACATCGTCTGTCAATAGTCAAAATATTCAAGAGATACAAGAAAAAATATCGGTAACTGGGTAGGTATAATCAAGATATTAACTGAAATACCTACCCATGACTTTGGTAAAGTCTGATCAGACTTCTCCATGGCAGAGCCATTTGTCCCCCAGGTATGGAGTACATACGTGTGGAGTTTTTAAAAGTTTTTGTTGTAATTCCATTTAGTTAACACACGATGTTATATTAGTTTCATGTGTACAATATAGTGATTCAACAATTCCACACATCACCCGTAGCTCATCACGACAGGTGCATTTCTTAATCCCCATCACGTATTTCAGTCATTCCCCCACTCACCTCCCCTCTGGTAGCTATCCATTTCTTCTCTATAGTTAAGAGTCCATTTCTCTCTCTCTCTCTCTCATTTATTCCCTTTGCTTGTTTGCTTTGTTTCTTAAATTTCACATAGGAGTGAAATCATATTGTATTTGTCTTTTTCTGACTTGTTTCTCTTAGCATTATACTCTCTAACTCCATCCATTCATTATAAATGACCAGATTTCATTTTTTATGGCTCAATAATATATATGTATATATACACACACACACATATATATAATCACTTCTTCTTTATCCATTCATCAATCAATTGATGAACATTTGGGCTGCTTCCAGACCTTGATTGTTGTAAATAATGCTGCCATAAACATCAGGCTGTATGTAACTCTTTGAGTTAGTGTTTTTGTATTCTTTAGGCAAAGACCCAGTGGTACAATTGCTGGATGGTAGGGTAGTTGTATTTTTAATTTTTTGAGGACCCTCCATATTGTTTTCCACAGTGGCTGCACCAGTTTGCATTCCCACCGACAGTTCACAAATATCTCTTTTTGTCCACATCCTCACCAACACCTGGTTTCTTGTGTTTTTTTATTTTTAGCATTCTGAAAGGTGTGAGAGGTGGGGCACCTGGGTGGCTCAGTCAGTTAAGCCTCTGACTTCGGCTCAGGTCAGATCTCACGTTCGTGGGTTCGAGCCCTGTGTCAGGCTCTGTGTTGACAGCTAGCTCAGAGCCTGGAACCTGCTTCCTGTTCTGTGTCTCCTTCTCTCTCTGCCCCTCCCAGTCTCATGCTCTGTCTCTCTCTGTATCAAAAATAAAATAAAAACATTAAAAAAATTTTTTTGAAAGGCATGAGGGAATATCTCATTATAGTTTTGATTTGATCATAAGTGATGATAAACATATTTTCATGTTTCTGTTGGCAATTTGTGCTTGGATTTAAAGAGAGATTAGTTGAATAAAGACCATGGATAGGTCCCTCTTCAAAAGCTATACACCCTCTGATGCATGCAAATGACAGTCCTGTTCTCAGGTTTTGGAAATGGGAAACAAAATTCGAGGAAGCTGAGTTACATATGGCAATGATAAATCATAAACTCAAGTTAAGATAAAGATACCTTTTATGGGCTTATAAACACAGAACTGATCACAAGTAAAAGTATTTAGTAAACTGCCAGGAATTAACGTAATGAACTGTAACCAGATTTGCATCTTCCCAGTCTCCATTTCACTTTTCTAACAACTGCTTATCCACCCAAATGGGTGGCCTTTTGTGGCTGTATTTATATTGACTGACATGTTTTTTACTGGCCATAGCTGATTGGATTTGAGATGAACAGTATGATGTTCATCATGTACCATAGAAGCTGGTGGGAAGAGAGAAAAAAATCAAGTAGGCACTGAGAGAGAAGTGGAGGCAAATGACACCACAGTCATAGGAAAGTTGGCAACAGCTCCCTTGGTCTTACAGATTGTCCTTGGTCTTACAGATTGTCCAGTCCCTATTTCCTTCTCTCCTGATCACAAAGGTTGTTGTGCTCTGTGAGACAAACATGGATTCCTCTAACAAATTCTCATTTTCATATATTTGAGTCTGCTTGTTACTTGTACTAAAAATCTCTTTATGGAGGCAGTGTCTATGATGATTAAGTGGTCAAGGTTGTTATTCAGTCTCCTTGTACTGAAGTGTCTTGTTGCGAAGGATGAGTTTCTCATGTGGCAATCCAAGGGAGAAGGGACTCTGCCAGAACACAGCTACAGCAATCTCTTTGCTCAAGGTCACTTGCCATGTAGTTCTATTTCCCCTTTCATGTACCTGTATTCTCCCCAACTCAACTGAAAGCTTCATTAGGGAGATGCCTCTCCTTATTCAACTTTTCATCCTCCGTAGCACCTGGATTGTAATGCTATTGAATTTGCTGATGGTGTTTATGTAAAAAGGAAAAGAAAAAAATAATAAAGAAACTTTCTACTTCAATAATTTTGCATTTGGGCAAAACTTCTTTTGCCTCAATTTAGGAAATAATCATGTTTCTTTCCTTTTTTTGTTGTTGTAACCAATCTCTCTCCTCAGCTTTGTGTCAATGAGGAGATAGGTTTATTTAGCCAGTAATTTCCACTGCAGAAAATCTTGGGCCCAGATTGCCCTGCAAAAGCAATATGTTCTGTTTTATTTTTATATTACATTATATTTATTTTAATTGCATTCTCCATCTGGTCAAAGATAGCATTAGGCACCATAGATGGAGAAAAGAAACAAAAAGATATCTAGCCATGATAATAACTGGAATTATTATTTTAAAAAATCATCCAGGGGTACTATAACCTGCAAGCAATAGCCTTCATGTTAAAGAGCCCTAGGAAGATTTTGGAGAAGAACAATGAAGAGAAATGGACCAGATCAGGACTTCTGGTGTCCCCTGGATGGCCCAGAGTGGACTCTTGCACCCACCCCACACCTGAAACTAGTTCTAGGACAGTGTGGGCTCCAGTGAGAAATGATATATACAACCACTGAGCTATCTTGAGCATTTCTACTATTTCCAACGTAGTTTCAGCAGTTCATTAATGCACAGTTCCAGTCACAGGTTTGATTAATAAACTTTAGAAGAGATCTCCATGAGAGAGGTCATTTTCTTCTCATTTCTGGGGATATTTCTGCAAAACTCTGCTAGCACTTGGAGGTCTTCCAAATGAAGCTGATGTTATGTCAATGGTGTAGCATGTCAGAAACCAAAGCCTAAAATTGGATGCCTGCAGTGGACAGCTAGGCACTCGGCTTCCAGGTTAGGATGTTTTATGAGAGGTTGTCAGAGATGCTGAATCAACTGTTCCTCCTTTTAAAGCTGAACAAATGAGGGGGCTTGAGAGAAGGGTTTACACGTGAAAGTTTGCCAAGCATGAGTAGGTGGTGACATTCCCAACTATGATCCATCTCTCCTCCCACCCCCTGCAGTCTATCACTTAGGATCATTTATGTTTTAAAAAAACAAAAATCCATTTGAAACTGGCATCAGCAACTAATGGAATTTGTTGGTTAACATACTGATGGATTTAGGGGTATATGGCTTCCTATGTGGTTGGACGTAGATGTTCATCATATTCTCAGGGCTCTGTTGATTTGAAAGCCTTTTGTCCACCATTTGTGTCAGATCTTTTCTTCAGGTTGATCCTAGGCTCAAATTCCAGAAATGGTTTCACAGCTTGGAGCAACACAGCCTTTTCTTATGTCAGTGAGAAGACAAGACTATATCTTTGCTATACTTTAAAAAGACAAAAGAAGCATTTTCACCCAGAACTCCAAGAAAAAGTCTCCTTGCATTTTATTGGCCCAAACTAGGTCATGTGCTCACTGCTAAGGCAATCTTTGTGCTTGGGAAGGGGTGGGTTGGCTCTGCAGATTGGCTTAAGTTTATCAGAGCTCATCTCTGGAACAGAATAAGGTCATTTCACTATGGGAAATCTGGGATGCTATCATCATGAAAGGTGGGAAATGGTTACAGGCAGCAAAATCACAGGTACCTACTACAATGTTCAGACCCATGACAAGTACTACTGTCCAAACCTTTCCCTAGCTGGGCCCCTTTCACTTACAGGTTCTACTCTGATGCTAATTTCCACATATTTTGCAGAATAATTAAAGAATCAATATAACAACAAAAAACAGAAAAGGACAGCTGTTATTCGTCAAGTGAGGGGCTTTGTGTCCTGAGAGGTCTAATAGCAACTGTCCTTGAAACAGCAAGCATGAACAGAAAGGTGGATTTAATCATTAGAATCAAAGAAGGCTGTCCTACACACAACTGGTGCCCCTCCTATATCCCTTTTATCAGGTTGCAGGCACCTTTCCCCCAAGTGCTAAGAGTGTGGGCAGCCAACAACTTAAAGTTGCCCAATTCTTTGGGGGTGAAGTATGATTGGCTGATGGTTGTTAACCCCTACCTTCCTCCCTGACCCCCCAGCCAGTCTCCGACTGATGAGATACAAAGCCCCACTCTCTTTCCTCAAGCTGACACCCATCTGTGGTGTCTTTTATCTCCTGAATGCCTTGTGCTTGAGGCTAGAGTCCAACATCCTTGCTCAGTTCATTCTCCTTTCTTTTGATTCCCTTACAACTTCTTCCTGAAGAGCAGCCTCTGTATAAATGCACCACCTGAATCTCTACCTCAGACTCTGGTTCTAGAGAACATGACTTAAAACAGAGGCCACTTGGTATAGAGGAGGAAAACTCAAAATACAAACTAACAAATGGCAGTCAGGAGCCTTCGTTCAAGATGGGTTTCAAGAGCTAATGCATTACAAGAATTAGAAGGTACTCAAACGAATTAGTACTTTACTGTTTTCCAAGGAACAAGAGTCCCCCCTCTCAAAGTTACTTTAATGTGAAAAGGAGGAGGTATTAGAAAGGACTGGGTGCCACAGAGGATCTAAGGGCTGCAGGCAAGCCTCAGTAGAAGACTGTTCACAGAATGGGCAGCATCAGCTGCTCCTGCTTTCCTGCTCTCTCTCACTCTTTACTGGCTTCATTGCTTTCTTCTCTACTCTTTGGGTCATGGAGGTGGAGACAGGGACAGAGTCATGCCAGAGTTGTGAATGTTTCTCTTATATCCAGGAGATTGGACTGGACTCCACTGTTTCAATGAATGATTCCAAAAGAAGGAACTTTGGCTGACTTATATTAAGGAAACCCCAGACCAATCAATTATAGCCAGGGAGCAAAGTTATTTAGCAATGTTGACTGCTTACTGGTCATTGATACTACAAACAGAGAGACTTTTTTTTTAAGTTTGCTTATTTATTTTGAGAGAGAGAAGAGAAGAGAAGAGAATCTCAAACAGGCTCAGCACTATCAGTGCAGAACCAGCCTTGGGGCTTGAACTCAAAAACTGAGATCAGGAGCTGATCCAAACCAAGAGTGAGATGCTTACCCAACTGAGCCACCTGGGCACCCCAGAAAGAGAGATTTTAAAACCCAGTTCCCAGGTTAGATGAATTATCTAGAAACACAACCTTATGAAAAATGGAACCCAAGAATGATTTGACCAGAGGAGAGAAGATCTGTAGACATACCAAGATAACTATATTTAAATACTCAATAAGTTGTCTTGCAGAAAAAGAAATAAAGCTGGTCTCAGTTGCTCAAGAGCATAAAAAAATACATGAAGTATCAAATAGAGAGAGGAAGAGGCATATTTATGCAGAATAAAAAGGAGCTTGCTAACAATTAAGGATATCCCATGGGAGGGAATGGGCTTTATTTCTAAGTCTATGCAGTTCCTGCAAGTGTTCAGGAAAAGACTGAAGGTTAACAGTGATAATACTAGTTTTTTGAATACTCCCCACCTGCCAGATTCCATCATGTTTTTTTAAAAATATAGTTTATTGTCAAGTTGGTTTCTATATAACACCCAGTGCTCATCCCAACAAGTGCCCTCCTCCATGCCCATCACCCCTTTTCCCCTCTCTCTCTTTCTCCATCAACTTTAGTATGTTCTCAGTATTAAGAGCCTCTAATGGTTTGCCTTCCTCCCTCTCCTTAACGATTTTTCCCCCTTTTTCTTCCCTTATGGTTCTCTGTTAAGTTTCTCCGGTTCCACATATGAGTGAAAACATATGATATCTGTTTTTCTCTGCCTGACTTATTTCACTTAGCATAATACTCTCCAGTTCCATTCACGTTGCTACAAATGGCCAGATTTCATTCTTTCTCATTTCCATGTAATATTCCATTGTGTATATAAATCACATCTTCTTGATCCATTCATCAGTTGATGGACACTTAGGCTCTCCAGATGGCCAACAGACACATGAAACAATGCACAACATCACTCACCAACAGGGAAATACAAATCAAAACCACACTGAGATACCACCTCATACTGGTCAGAGTGGCTAAAATGAACAAATCAGGAGACTGTAGATGCTGGTGAGGATGTGGAGAAATGGGCACTCTCTCACACTGTTTGTAGGGATGTAGACTGGTATGGCTGCTGTGGAAAACAGTGTGGAGGTTCCTCAAAAAATTAATAATAAAACTCCCCTATGGCCCAGCAATAGCACTTCTAGGACTTTACCCAAGGGATATAGGAGTGTTTTGTATACACTATTTCATATTCTCACAATAATCCTGCAAGGCAGAAAACCTATGACTCCATTTTAGAAAAGAAGAGCCTGAGGTCTAGAGGATTAAATGACTTGTTGAAGATTATATTATTTATAAGGGGCAGTGCCTGGATTTGAACCTAGGTATGTTTAATTCCAAATTAGAGATATTGCAGAGTAGATTCCTGCCTTAGAGGGTGGTTAGATTAGACAACTATTAAGGATTAGCATAGTAATTTTACAAATGTACTGGACCTCAGTTTCTGCCCATTGAAGTCCATGATCTCTGAAGTCTTTACCAAAGAAAACATATCGTGATTCTTTTTTAAAAAATTTTTAACATTTTTTATTTATTTTTGAGAGAGAGAGACCCAGAGAATGAGTGGGGGAGGGTCAGAGAAAGGAAGACACAGAATCAGAAGTAGGCTCCAGGCTCTGAGCTGTCAGTACAGGGCCTGATGCGGGGCTTGAATCCATGAACTGTGAGATCGTGACCTGAGCTGAAGTTGGCCACTTTAACCAGCTGAGCCACCAAGGCACCCCAAGCGTATGAATCTAAGTAGGACCATTTTTGGGGAGAAGAGACCAGATAGTCTACCTCAATGAGGTCAGAATAAAAGAAAACGATCTATCAGTAAGTATAGGCTGCGATAATGAACAATTCCCAAACCTCAGTGGCTTATTCCAATGCCTCCAGCAGAGGTGAGCCAGGGAACTCTTCCCATGATAGTCAGGGACCCAGGCTGAAGGCCCATGCTTTCATTAGCCAGCAGCAGCAGCAGGCAGAAAGCACAACAGATTGTGCACTGGCTCTTGAAGTTTCTGCCTAGAAGTGACACACATCCCTTCCGGCGACATTATCTTTGGCCAACTCCTAGTCACAGCTAACTTCAAAAGAAGTGAGGATGTATAATCACATCACAAGACATAGACTTGGGATTGAATTAATGAGTTCTACAATAGGAGTTTGACAACAACAAATAGAGTTCACATTATGTAATCATGAAAATTAAGAATTCTGAGAGAAAATTGTGAAAATATAGTGTGAAATTCATTCTCTGAAAACTGGGGTAACCATAAATTGATTTGTCATACCAAATTGCCAAAAGATGAACCCAGCTGCTCCTTTTCCTTCTGTGCCATGGAATGCCTCAGATACTTCTGTAAAAGGTTTGGGATGGGAGGTTCTGGATTCCCCTCCTTTTCTCTCTTGAACTATTTTCATTTTTCATTTGGTGTGTGTGTGTGTGTGTGTGTGTGTGTGTGTGCGTGCACACACATGCACGTGCACGGGTGTTTCTGTGTTTGATGGATTTGGTGGACTTTGCTTCTCAACATCCATTCCTTCTTTCAATCAACATCTCAATTTTCACTTGAAGAATTACTTTTTCCATATTGTATGCAAACTTAAGATGTCCTATTCACCAGCCAGAAAATACTGGATCCTTTTTCTTGCAGCTCTCATCATCCAGGTACAGCCAAACATGTGATCAAAGCTTAATCAGATTCTCATTAGATTTTGACCCATAGACCTGTGACTACAATGGTAAAAGAAATGGTCAGAATTCATTCAAGATCACTTTGGTTCCTGCTACCTTGTGTATTCCCAGGCTTATGCTTTCATCCTTCCTTCAATCAAATGAAAACACTAATATTTCCAGTAAATTCCCTTATGCTTAAGTTAGCTCTACAACCAAATAATCCTAATTGGATAAAGTTTCATTAAGATTGTTTTTTATTTCTTACTTGTTTGTTTTTTACATAGAGTTCCACTGCTAAAATATTAGAATTTGTACCAGACGATTTTCAATGTTGCTCCTAGTTCTGTGTGTTTAAGTTTAAAAAACAATAACAGAAGAAAATGCTTATTGTAGATCAGGCAGCTGACTCAATACAAACATTACCACCAACAGGGAACCACAAATAAACCTAGGTCAGTAATATGCTTGCATAAAAAAAGTCTCAATATCTTTCCCACCAATCTTCCTGCACTGGCCTGTGAAATGTAACTCTAATGTCCAAACATTCAAAAGCTGCAAGCTTGCACATTCTGGAGCCGTGTGATCTGGGTTTCCTTTGTGATCCTCACCCTATGCTTCTGTCTGTCATGGAGAAGAAATATTGTCCCATGCACTTGCTGACTTTGAATGAAGTGCTTTTTAGGTTTGCACCATTTCTGTACAACGGAGACACCATTTTTGGTGAATAATTTGTATGATCCTGGCACTACCTCCTCAATCTTCCTGGCTGATATTTACAAGTTTAAATATGGCTAATGATATAACAATCCTGCCAGATGGTCAATAGGAACGACATGGATTTAGATATCTGAGCATCAGGCAAAAGCTTGATTATTTTGACTGAGACTCAAGCATAAAGCAACTTCTGGAAAATAACTTAATTGTGAAGAGTCATAAGCCCTGTAAGAAGTAAACAGAACTAACCAACTCAGATAAATGAAACGAGAATGAGTTTAGCATAGACCCTGCCAGCAGGATTGGTAATCGGTGTCTCCTCAGGGCCGGCCTCTGTCTTAGGACTCGTGTGTTCTGTCTGGACTACCAGTTATCATAGGGGCTGCAGGGAGGTAACCCGTCTCCTCTACGATCGTTCCAAAATTTACTAATTAAGTTGGAGGACTTGACCGCCTGATTGTAATTGTGCATGGATTTTTCCTGATCATTTTCATCATCTTCATGGTCTCCACTGCATTTCTCTGGTGAAGTGTTCTTTTATGGTAGAACATCCATTCTGTCCTGCGCTGTCTAGAGGGGTCGTCATACTCCTGTACTCTGCCGAGTCTCTACTCCGAATGTCTGCCCATTTTGTAGTCCCCTCGGCCTCCCTCTCTGCCTCCCTCACTTGGTTATTGATAGTGTCCTCTGAACGGCAAGCACCCATGCTGAACAGCCCAGTTCTGCACTCGGAATTTTTTCTCACTCTGTGCAAAATGGATACTTCTTCCTACTTGCTCAGAAAGCAACTTGTCTGCAGAGGAAAGGCGGCCTCTCGAAAGAACATCACCCAAGCACTCAAAACTGAATTTTATCTGTGATTTTCCATTTGTTTGTTTGTTTGCATTGGTTTCTAACTTTTAAAGTACAGCTTGGCTGTGGCAAAGGCAGGCATATATCAAGTGCTGTCGGCGAAGCATGGAAACACTACTTCCGTGCATTTATTGTCTACACTTTAAAGACTCTGAATGAGGATTACTCTTAGAATTAGGTAAGAGGGTGGAATAAAGAAAGAGTTTCAATGGAAGAAAGAATTTGTGGAGAATATAGAATAGAGTTCCCCTGGAAGAGGGCTGAGGAGGACAGAAAACCACTAGTTTTCTACAAAAATTAAAAGGAAACTACATACAGACCCTGAAAGAGTTCAAAGACATGTAAAGACTGGCACCTGCTTCTTTAAGTATCATTTTTTTTGTACAGATTTCCCAAGCTACCCACTTGGCTGACCTTACTGTTTTATATTCATATGGAGGTCTCAGGCCACATCCAAGGAGCTATAAACAACAACAAAAAATACAAATAAGAACCCTGGAAATAAAGATTCTGGTCCCAAGCTATGAACCCAGCTAGTAATTGATGAGATTGCTGAAGAGTCACTGCAGTCCTCCTGACCCTGACGTTATGGGGCTCCTTCATTCTTATAAAACTGCCGGTGTAAACCAGCACCTCGGCCACCCGCCTCCTTCAGGTATCCTCTATGCCGTCCTCCATCCCTAGGTTTGTCCTGAGATGCTGTCGTCAGGTCTCAGGAATCACAGCATCAGTCTGCACCAGGAAGTGTGTGCCTCACTGCATCACACTCAGTGATTCTATCCATGGCTGCTCTTCTCCTTTCTCCCCACTCCTCTCCATCACCCCCACATCGGCATTTCCCCAGCCCTGGGGAATCTGGGGCCAGCCTTGAGAACAGCTCTGCCTCTCAGGGGAGAGACTGATTGGCTATGTTCTTCACCCCGAACAAGGAGACCTTTCATTTAAAAAGGAAGGCTGTTTTATTTCCTCCTGAATTAGAATAATGAAATATTTCTTGTAAACCTGGAAATTGAAATGCAGACAATACGTGTCCTTCAGTTTCCTTTTATTGGTCTTCAGAGGTGAACCCAGGAAGAGTTGTAAATATGTATCAGGGTCGCTCCTGGCCTGAAGGTATTGAAACATGCTGACAGCCCCGCGCCAATTGTTGCTGTCTGGTGTCCGCAAGAGCACCCCCTCCCATTTCCCCCCCACCTCCGTCTCACTTCTTTCCCTCTACCCTGTTTACAGTGACTTTGAGACTGGTATGAAGCATTTTGAGGTGACACTCCAGCAGCTGTGTGGTCTGGAATGCATTATAATGCTATGTCTCAATTACAATGTTCTTTGGTTGATGCGGAAGGCATGAGCTAGGATCCAGCCTTAGAGCGCACTGCCATCTCCTGGAAAACTTTCTATACATAAGGCCTGCTGTCATTGCTCCTCTAATGCCAGGAATCGGAAAACAGGCCTTGGTCATGGCCCGCTATTGTTAGCACCAAAGATCTGGGTGCACAGAGCCTTCTGCTACTCCTTCAAATTGGAACACACCAATTCCTGAAGGAAATGAAAAGGTGTTGTATTGTCATCTTAATTAAAAACAAGTAACTAGGTTGGGGAGGCCACTGGTGCTGAGACTGTGATTACAACTGCTGCCTTCTGCTGCGATGCTGGTAACAGACGCTGCTTCCTGTAAATGAGTGCCTGGCACCGGTACAATCCTGCCCTGGGGATCTGGAGAAAAAGCAGCAACCTTATTTACACTATAAAGGACGGGACTGAGGACTCTGGGAAGAAGTCACCTTCCCAGGCCAAGCATCAGAGAGAAGAAAGTCCTGAGTTCTTCAGCCATTGGCTCTGTGGCAGTTGTTTATCAGAGTCCACTTCCGGACATATTGGGATAACTAATGAGATGTTTTCAGAAAGCACCAAAGACACAGAAAAGCACCTACAAGTTTCCATTTTCACTCACAGAATATGAAGGCCATACAACAGGGTTGTAGAGGGGCATTGGATTTCCTAAGACACAACTTTAGTGATTAGAGCTGGTTAGTTGTCAGATTTGGGCTGGAACAAAATGCATTTAGGAAGATATCAGACTTTTCATCATGAATAATAATAGGGTAACGATTTCTCTACTAACAGCTTTCTTTTGAAATAAATGATTATCTGCATAAAGACAAATACAAAATATTCTCATTAGCTGAATTAATTGATTTCAGTTAATTAACTGAATTGCTTAAATTTAACTAGCCACCCTCTGAATGAGTAGTTCTTATCTTTTGGAAGAGCCTTTGAAGAATCTGAAAATGTGTGTATCCTTTCTGCAAGAAATGCATACATGTTCTGCATATGATCATCAAAGTTGATTAAGTTCATCACCATCCTCATCAAAGTTGATTAAAATGCAGCTAGAGTTCTTTTGCAAGCCTGGTTTTAAGTTTTGGGTCTCCTGGGGGAAAAGAAGGGCCATAGGAATATTTGCAAATGAGCTGACCTCTGGGTTGGCACCTCCGAGGAATGGCCAGGGATATTCCCCTTCCCTTCCATTCCTTGGCCTCATATTGAAAGTAGGTTTAAATGCTTATCCTTTAAGAATCCTGGATTTGCAGACACACATGCCTGATAACACCTTGCTTCAGCCTGGCTCCAGGAACACAAAGTGGAAGCAAGTGTCCTGCTATGGCACCTGGTTGAACTCATCCTTTGTTTTGACCCCTGGAGAGCAACCCTAATGCAAGTAATTTGAGAACACAGCCTTCCACGTGACAGGAGGATGAGACACCGCCTCTTCTGACAAGGTCATGGTGGAAGCCCCACAACCCTTTCCGGGGGTTCTGGTATATGAACAAAGAAGCAAATCTCAAGACATAAAGGATGAGATGGATTGTAAAACCTATTGTAAAATAGTGATAAAACATTAACATACAGGATTTATCCCAAGGTTTGAGCTTCTAACCAAAGACTTGTGTCTTTGGATATGTGTTTTCATCTTTGTCATCAGTTCATAGCAGGAAATCCTTTGTCTTTCCTTCCTAATCTGTTGGCAGAGGCTGTATGGTCACATGAGTTCATTCTAATTTGAGCCTTCAAAGATATTTCTACTCTCCATTTTGGCTTCTTCCTGGACCACTTCAGCAGGTTACTGGGAACTCACTCTTGTTTCTCCATCTGAAGGTGATGGAAATGTTAGAGTTTCATATTTATATGAACTTATATGAACTTTTTGAAGTTTTTCCTACTTATGCCCCATTTCTTTCCACTTAGCAGATGGGAAAACTAAAGTGCACATAGATGAAGAGAAGGAATATTAACTCCTGACACACAGTAATGATAATAACAAGGAAGCACTAATTGGTTCTTGTGTGTTAGGCAGTGTGTTTAGCATATCACATGTATTGTCTCATTTACTCTCTCCAACAGCCCTATAAAAAGGTATGATTATGATCCCTTCTTTTCAAGTTCGGAAACTGAGAAGAGATTCAGTTAGCTGTTGCCACAATAATGCTGTGTAACAAACAGCTATGTGTTACCAGGAGTATGCAACAGTAAGCAGCTACTGATGTCCTGCATTTCTGGGTTTTCGGGATGTTGGCTGTACTAAGCTGGGTTCAGCTGGGATGGTTCTGCTCCCCATGTCTTTCATTCTCTTGAATCAGGGGACTAGCTGGGGCATATTCTTCCCAGGATGCTAGATGTAGAGATGAAAGCCCCAATGTAGAAACACATGAGGCTACTACGTCGTAGGCTCAGGACTAGTGTGGGGTTAATTCCTCCTAAAAAAAAATTAACCAAAGCAAGTCACATGGGTGAGCCCAAACTCAAAGAATGGGGAAGTACACCCTGCCCAGGATGAAACCATTGCAAAAGCAGACATAGGGAAACATGAAGAACTGGAACCCAAGCTAGCTAAGGGGCAGGGTTAAAATTTGAACAAGACTTTAAACCCAAGTTCTAACTACTGTGTTACATCACAGGGACTTAACAAAAGGCCACTATTGTTATCTTAAAAATGCAATTTGTCCCTTTATAGATTGAATGGATTACTATAAACAGACAAGAGTAGGGGAGAAAAGCTTTTAATATGAAGCAATGGTGGAAGAATAAAAAATGGGACAGAGAAGGAATCTGTAACAATAAATCAATTACTCAGTGTTTACTATTTACAGAACACTTTGCTCCTATTTTATATCATCATTTCATAACAAATAAAGAGAATGTCTTATTTTGTCTTCTGTCTATATTGGCATGGGTCAAATGCTTTGAGATTCAAAGTTGCTTTTAAGTAGTGATTTGGGACATGTGCCCCATTGTAGTGGCATGCTTAACTTTAGATAAGTCAAGGACACTGTTCTCTCCTGGAAAGGATGCAGGGGCCAGAAACATCAGGCTCTGACCTCAAGAGGAGCAACAGGAAAGCAAGGCAACATCGATGAACCAGATGAAGACAAATAGAAAGGAATGGGACAATGGCTTAAAATGACTTATGATGACTAATGAGATTGGAATAAAATAAAGGCATGGATAAAAAGTAGATGAATGACACATAAGAAACCTTTGCCTCCCAGGAAACTAGGATGACCTAGTTTCTGTAACTTTGTAACCTCAATTTGGAGGTAGATTGCTGGTGTTAACCACAGATAATCTCATGGACGATCAACCCTTGTCATAGCCAGTCATTTAAATGTCACCCTTCAGCAAGAAGCCAGTGAAAGCTGAAGAAGAAATCATTACAAAAAGAGCTGACTGACCCCTTAGCCATCTAGTACCTTCTCACTGGATTTTTCTTTTTCCTTTTTTTGGAAGTGATCTGTTTGGATTACCTTAGACAATGATTCTACTTTCCATCTCCTATTCTCCTCATCCAAAAACACATTTAAGGAACTACTGATAACCTGCTCTTTGCTGGACATGTGTATGCCTTGTTGCTGTGATATGAAAACTTGTCTTCTAGAAGGAACAAGGAAGAGAGCCCAGAGAGCCCATAGAGAAACAACTCTGGGGTTGGCCAAGGAAAAAGGCCATAAGAGGGAGAGAGACTCACAAGAGAAGGGAGACAAACTTCCCCTTCCTGGTGACATCAGTGAGGTGTGAGTCTCAGAGTTGGTGCTGAGGCACAGCAGGTAGCCAAGATGCAGGAGACCCCTGTGAGGCATCCTGGGGTCATTCACTTATACTTTGCCTCCCTCCTCCACCACATCCTTCCATGCCAGGTGTCCTTGAAGGGCAAAATCCTCTTCAGTGATGCCACTGAGACATCTTACTGAGTCCAGAATAACAGAGTGCTGACAAACCAGGAGACAAAACAGAGAATATTGGGAAAATTTAGTCATTGAAAATCACATCAGACATATCCTAGGCAAGTCAGGTCAACAGCAGGAAGGACAGTTAACAGTTCAATATACCCCAAAATGCTTTCCTTCTTATTGTTACTCTGTGGTGAGAGTTCTTTTCCTCTACCTTGGAATTTCCCATGAGAGTTGGAGACTGGGGACTAGAAATTACAGTTAGTCTCAATTCCTTACGTTTAGTGAGCACTTAGTCTATGACTAGTGAGGTGGCCTAGGGTGGACAAGTGACTTTGTGGTGGAAAATCAGCACCTTTCCAAGTGTTTTACAAACATTACCTTACTGAATCTTCTCAACAACTGTATAAAGTAGATTGTCTTACTATTCTCATTTTATCAATAAGGCAGTTGAAACATAGGTTCAGTAACTTCCCCCAGATATACAGCCACGAAGTAACTGAGCTGAACTTCTGACCTGTTCAACAAGGCTTCAGAATTTTTGCCAGTAACACCGCCCCGTATTTTCTCCTATACACAAAACCTGGGACTCGTCCCTGAGGGCAGTTACCTGTAGAACTTGTGTGGAGGAGCAGAGACATTGTTGCTACAATTAAGTAGACATTATGATTGGGCTTTGCTTTGGTCTGGGGGACCTTGAACCTAGTTTTGAATGTATGCCCAGCACACAGTTCAAGAAATAGTTCGACTTGCATCTTGGGAATATGATCTTCTGAATCTGTTGGAACAAATTCTGAGATTGTACAAGGCCCTGCCCTCTCCTTGGTAGAATGGTCAGCTTTGCTTTTTGACTGATCCGTGTCTTCTTCCTCTGCAAGTGCCTGACTTCACCCCTTGTCTCCATCTACATGGTTTGAGAGAGCTGATCTATGAGTACACATGTAGCCCAGGCCTGGACATCAGTATATTCCCATTTCTTGACCCAAGAAGGCCCATTCCTGGGTCTTACTGGAACTTCTGGAAAAAAGAAGCACTTTTCCTAGTGGCAGAGAGGCTAGGATGCAGTCCTAGTGCCAGTAGGGGTCTCTTGCTCTCAAATGGGAAGAGTCTGCTTCAGTAAAACCAACAGAAAAAAAGCTGATGCAAAATTAAATATGAAAAAATCACCAACCCTGAAAACATATTTGGAATTCCCAGATCCTTCTGTTCCTGAACTCCTTAGTCTAGACATTTCTGTTGCACAAACCAATAAATTGTCTTTTTAAAGTTTTAAAGCCAGATTGTTTGAGATTCCAGTCTCTTGTATAAAATATATATATAGATATATATATATCTGGCTAGGACACCTGTGGACCCTTGGAGGAAAGCACACCCCTTAGTCCTAGGGCTTAAGAACTCCATTCCTTCAGAAGCAGGGTCCTGGGAATTTCCTTCTCTTATCAGGGCCAGCAGCTGACCTCAGATGCTTGAGGCAAAAATCCAGAAACAACCAGATGTTTCTTGACTGAGAGTTAATTCCAGCCTCTTCTTCCCTGCTTGAGAAAGAGTTTGTTCAGGCTTATCCCCACGGCCACTTCTCCCTGGGCGCTCCTGGGCTCCCAGTCCTACTCCTCCACCCCATCCCACCCAACCCCATTCTGCCTCATAAAAGACTATGAGAATATTTTTAATTATAAAAGCATAATTGAATGGAAAATCCATAGCTATTATCAGGATCTCAAATTAAAGAATGTGTCTTGTATGAACTATAGATCATTTAAACAATCTGACCATTTCCAAGTTCTGCTCAAGATTTAAGACAACCAAGTGAGGGGCACCTTGGTGACTCAGTCAGTTAAGTGTCTGACTCTTGATCTCAGCTCAGGTCATGATCTCACAGGTTTGTGGGATCGAGCCCTCAGTTCTGGCTCCACACGGATAAGGTGGAGCCTGTTTGGGATTCTCTGTCTCCCTCTGCCCACCCCCTGCTCATGCACACACATTTTTTTTTCTCTCTCTCTCAAAATAAATAAATAAAGTTAAAAAAAAAATAAAAAAGACAACCAGGTAAAATCTTCCCTGGCCCTCACCCAACCCACACAGAGACTGACTTAATGGCTCTTATTTTTAACTAGTTCCATGTATATGGTCTCTATTTCAGTACTTATCCTTAAGTGAGTGTTTACTTTTCTGTATTCTGAACTAGACTCAAGATTTTGAGGGAAGAGACTTGTTTTCCACATTTTACCTCCTTTCACTCAAAAAATAAATCAAGGTACTCGCTGCTTATCTAGTGGCAATTCTATCCTGATTATGAGCCTACAGCTCTAATTAAGTGTTTCCCAGAGTGTATTCCTTGAGCAGCAGTATCAACATCACCAGGGAATCTTTCAAAAATACAAATTCTCAGGCCCCACTTACTGAATCAGAACCTGAGATGGGGTCCATCAGTCCATGTTTAACAAGCCTTCTGGATGATTCTGATACATGCTAACATTGGAGAACTGCTGCTCTAGCCTCTTGCTACTCAATGTGTAGTAGGGTACCAATAGGATCAGCATCACTGGAGAGCCTGTTAAATATGAACATTTTACGTTCTGCCCCAGATCTTTTGGTGTGGCCCAAGAATCTGTGTTTCAACATGTTTTCCAGGTGATTTGTGTACTCTAGAGCTGTGTTTTCTAAATTTTCAAGGTTATTAAATTACCTGGGGATCTTGTTAAACTCAAATTCTGATACTCGAGAATCTGAATTCTAATAAGCTTCCAGAAGAGACTGAAGCCTCTGGGGTGAGGGACCACACTTGGAGTAGTAAGGGCCTAGAGTGGAGACAGGAAGTGTTTCAGGACTTTGGGGAAATTGTGGAAGGGGGCTGAGGGGTGTCTCTAGACCCACTACTATCCTTCTCCCTAGATCAACAGAGCAATTCTGTTTTTGTCTGATGGATACATCATCCTGTAAGGTACTTTTTTATTTGAAATAGGAACTCTGCTGCAAAACAATCTTTGAAACAACTGCGTTAGAGAAAATAGTCAACCTTTAAAGTGATAGACTTGCAAACCTAATTATAAAATAAATGTCATAGGGTACATTAGCGTATGTGCAGGAAGAAGCTGGTGGATATTATGGGTTTTTTTTCTGACTTTTTAAAAAAGCTTTTATCAAGTTTCCATATTGAAGAAAATTTTGAAACATGAGATTGAAATGAAGGTTGTCTATGTCTAGAGTCTTGATTTAATGTTGGAAAATGAACCTAAGTTTCAGCTGACATGTCACCATGGCAATTTTGTATTTCCTACTTCTTGTCTGAAACTCAGTGGTCTCCACATTTCTCCATACTACTTCCCTTTTGGCTTCCATAAACCCCTAAGTCCATTTTCAATCTATTGCATCTTTCTAGGTAGGAAGGGAGGAAACAAATTTGACTTCAGACAAGTTCTCATGATCTTATAGTTCCATAGCTCTTCTAATCATCCACTCACAATAATTGCAATGCTCCTTTTTCACATTTCTGTGTTCAAATAGACCCCACATTGAATCTCTCTGAATAACACCTCTGATGTCTGTCCCTTGTTTCCATTTTTACAGCCACCCGCTCACTTGGGTCTTATTTAGTTTATATGTGCACAGTATATTTTCTGAACTGTTTGCCTCAGATTTCTCCACTCCAACTGTCTACTTCTAATTCATCCTCCTAGACTTATCTTTACACAACATGTGTTTATTTATCCTCCCTGTGCAAAAGCATTGGTATTCCCAGCAGCCTATAGGGATGCTATCTGAACCCTTTGACATTCAGGATCTTCAACCGCCTGATTACACCTCAACTCTCTACCTCACTTTCTCTGGATCCTCTATGTAGTTAACTGGGTTTTTAGGGAGTTGAAACCTATGAATATCTATTACTCTTTGCCTCCTCTGTGTTTCTGTGGTTGTTTTTGCATTATCTATGTAACAAGAAACGACTGTTTGCCTTTATTTGCACTATTATTTTGAAGCTGAGTTGCTCAATTTTTATTTCTTTTTTTCCTAAAAGAACAAGTTCTTTTAGGAAAAAAACCTAATAAGGAATCCATGAGAAAAACACATGCAGCTTAGGAAGGAGTTAGTACACTCACCATATAAGCTCTTTAGAGCTTTACTTTTTATTATTATTATGTTAAATGAATGTTTCCTTAGAAAGAAATAAAATTCCTTTTTCAGGGTAGCTAAGAAAAGACTATGCAGTTTTGATTACAGTAGAGTGGAAAACTGTTGTATGTGGCCATTATTTTCTCATACAGTTTTATCATAACGCCTAATACTTCAAAATTTACAAGTCCATATAGGCTACTCTTTTTTTTTTTTTTACTTTGCTTTCAATGAAGACAAAACTGGAAATGCATATGCTTTCCTAAAATAAAAACCTTATCTGAAACAAGATTCCTCACATTCTAGAATGATAACATCTTCAAATTAAGAATATTTCTGTTCATGTAACATTGATAATCCCCAGGCATATTCTGATTATTAAATCGTAGTACGACTTTTATTAAAGGTCATTTTAGGAAATTAAGAATATATTTTGCTTGGGTAACAATTCCCCAGTGGCGTGTCTTATGTTGGGTTCCCTAGATGTGGACACTCAAGTGAGGGTTCATATACAAATGGTTTACTCAGGAAGCGCTCCCAAGAGAAACTGGTAAGGGAGTAGGGGGAGCAGGACAGGAGAAGGGAAGAAGCCGCCCGCCACTGTAACTTCAGAGGAAGTTCTTTGGAGGATAACCTAACCTTGTCCCACAAAATCTCTGCAACACGAGTTACACATTAGAGTTTTCCCCCAACCCACTGCAAGGGGACAGAAGCTTTATACTCGTGAATTTAACAGTTCTCATCTGGGCAGTTGTTAGGGGTTTCTGGTGATAGATACAAATCCCATACATGTTTCACTCTGTGTGGCTCCAGGAAAACTTTGTCCAGTAACCAAAGTGTGGTCATCAGAGGAAGAGTCATACATGTGTGAGCTGTTGGAGGCAAAAAATACCTCTAAGGCAGAGAGAGATATAGGAAAAGGGGCCTGGAGGGATATGCATGAAGCCCTGGTGGTAGCCACTAGACAGTGCTTCAAATATTCTGGAGCCAGAAAATTCCTACAAATATGAAATTCTCAATAGTTATTTGATCAATCAACAATTATTAAGAACAGTGTGACCCCGGTCATGCTACTTCTCTTCGTCTTGATTTCTTCATCAAATAAATAAAAGTACCTAACTCAGGAATCTCATCAAATAAATCTTCATCAAATAAATAAAAGTACCTAACTTAAGGAATACTTAAGAGTATTGCACAAGGTAATACACATCAACTATTTCGATCACTTTATAGTGAAACAGAAATGAATAATTATTCATTTTTTAATTATATAACTTCTTTAGAGTTAGTATTGTAATTTTATATATTGAGGCAGTGGCTTTTCTTAGTATCATGATACATGTATGTCAGATTAAAATATAGGCATAAAATGAGAATAATACTGGGGTGATGTGAAGAATACATTTTAAGCGACATATCAAAAGATGATTAAACTGTGTAAGAAAAGGACGGGAAACAGGAGCTTGGTCATACACAGTGAAAACAAAAATATAACTCATTTTGACACTGATGTAGGAAAAATAGGAATTAGAGGCGTGGGTACCATCTGAATTCATCATTTTGCATCACTTTAAACTCTAAATTTACCTGTAAGTCAAGAAGGTTTAAATCCTTTGTAGGAATAGTTATGGGGGGAGAAAACACCAGCAGAATTTGGTGGAAGGAAAGAAATAATAACAGAAAATGTAGTATATTCAAACTTTTTTAAAAATTAAAGAAAAGGTACCATGGAGACATCTTTATTAGGACTGAGAAATTATGTTGAACCACATAAAATCACCAATACTTGGACTTTTCAACCTATGAAAACAGCAAATTTCCTATGATTCAACCTAATATAATACCTGTTGGGAGACAGTCGTCTATGGTCTTCTCTTGCTCCTACACATCTTGTTGGCTATGTCAAGATGCAAGGCTCTGACCACTCTTTACCGGTCCCATTTCCTAGAGTTGTGTTTGTAGCAAGCAAGCACTTATTACTCCCAAGTAGTAAGGAAGTGTCTCCTTTTGGGATAAAGAGCAGGCTTGCTTACTACTTGCTATAAAAACAGTGAAGTCCTCAGGTTCAGTGTTTCTCTTCTGTAACACCATCACTGCAATAGTAGGTGTCATCTGGGCTCTTTTGGAACTTGAGAGCAAGAGAAACCAATGCAAATATGTTGATGCTCAAGCTGCTTATTGTGTTGTGAGTAATGTTGTCCTTTGTCTCTGATTCAGGAGTCTCATGTCTTTCAACATCTGTGAAATGGTAACAAGCTAACTTCTTTTTTTAATGTTTTTTATTATTTTATTTATTTTTGAGAGACAGAGTGAGACAGTGCAAACAGGAGAGGGTCAGAGAGAGAGGGAGACACAGAATCTGAAGCAGGCTCCAGGCTCTGAGCTGTCAGCACAGAGCCCGACGCAGAGCTTGAACCCATGAACCATGGGATCATGACTTGAGCCAAAGTCGGACACTTAACTGACTAAGCCACCCAGGCACCCCTAACTTCTTAACTTTAAAGTAGGATAATATCAAATCCCAGACCCAACAACATCATAGTACAAAACACTCTCGAGACTGCATTAAGTGAAGTTTTCCCAACCTATTGCCCTTTAAGACATAGAAGTTGAAAGCTTCCTTAAGACAGATGTGTGTAGGGGGCGCCTGGGTGGCTCAGTAGGTAGAGCATTTGACTTCGGCTCAGGTCATGATCTCAAGGTTAGTAAGGTAAAGCCTTGCATCATGCTTGATGCTTTCAATGCTGAAGCTGTCAATGCAGAGCCCTCTTGAGATCCTCTGTCCCCTGATCACTAGCCCTCCCCCTTGTGCATGCATGCTCTCTCTCTCTTTCTCTCTCAAATAAACAAATATTTTGGGTTTTTTTTTTTTTGCTCTGTTTTTTAAACAAAGATCTGTATGGTTGTTTATCACCTTTCCATCATTGCTCTTAGGATCCTTTCACAGTAAGTAAATAACATCCAGAAAAGGTGAGATACATGTCGTGGCCCTCAGATCTCCCCATGCTCTCAAAGCCATGAAAAGTCCCCAAAGAAAGCTATGACTGTGTCCTAGACTCTTGGGAGAATCCATGTGGGAAGTTTCAGGCAAGCTAATAGCTTGCATTTCCATATGCTCCCTTCTAATTTTGTTTGTCCATAGACTCAATCTTTAGACATAAATTAAGCTTTGTAGGTCAGTTTCTATAGTACTTACTTAAAGGTTCAAATTGTTAAAAGACAGCCATAGAAACTAAAACACAGGCTAGATTAAAGCTGATAACCTGTGTCCCAAGGCATAGCTCCCTCTCTTTCATGTTGAATATGGCATTGGTGGTCACACTAGGTTTCTTCCCTCCTGGGCTGACTACTGATGAGACCCTACCATTTTCTCCTGACAACACCACAATTGTGGAGTTGGCATTTTTATGTAAATAGCTGCTCTCTGATTCATTAAGCCTTATTGCCCTTGACATTTTTTTTCTTTCTGACCCTTATTAGCCACACACTGGCAAAACAGGAAGAAAGAAAGAGGGCAAAGAAAGACAATAAAAGGGTTACAACCAAGAAGTGTATTGTGACTGTGACCAACCAGAAAATTTGGAAATGGGTGACTGAACACCCAAGGATGCTCTGTCAGCTCGTTAGAGCTACATTTGTTCAGCCTGACAAGTGCTTAGCACCATTTCAAGGTGTCACGTAGAGATACATAGGAAATGACAGTCATAGACACTACATTATGAGCACTTACAGTTTAATAGACAAGATAGTACAATTAAATGCCTGTATTCCTGTATATGTACAATCTGGCCTTTGCTTACCTCTCTACTTATTCTTTATTTCTCTCATAGTATCTGTCACAAGCTGCAATATTCAGTTTATTTATTTGTATTCTTAATTATTATGGCTCCCCTGAGCTGAGATTTGCCTTGTATGCAACAGTGTGTCCATTCCAATTATTGATGGCTACCATCCCCAATCTCACCCACTGAAATGAAAATTCCCAGAGGACAGGGACCATATCTTTTTTTTTATGCTTATTTAATTTTGAGAGAGAGAGAGAGAGAGAACATGAACAGGGAAGGGGTAGAGAGAGAGGGAGACACAGAATCCAAAGCAGGCTCCAGACTCTGAGCTGTCAGCACAGAGCCTGATGCAAGACTCAAACTCACGAACCGTGAGATCATGACCTGAACTGAAGTCAGACACTTAACCGATGAAGCCACCCAGGTGCCCCCATGTCTATTCTATTAACCACCGTAACCCTGCAGCTTAGCAAAATGTACCTAGCAGATTCTCAAAAAATTTTTCAATTAAATAAATAAAACCAGCAAAAGCGATAGAGAGAGATTATGTGGCATCTTCTGAGTGCTGCTAGGAATTCGACAGTGTGAACCTGGTTCAAAAACACTAGCAAATTTCTCAAAATATTTAGATGAGAAAAAAAAACTCTAGGCCCCAGGGTTGCTGCCCTGAAACTAAGCACAAATGCATAAGTGAGCATGGCCAAGATCAGCAGACCCTTCTAGCTAACCTATAGATTTGTGAGCCACTGAACTTTGGTTTGGTTGTAGCATTATTTTGGCAACAGCTAATTTTGTACTCTTTTAAAGTAATAAAAATTAATTACCAGCAAAACACACATTAAAATGCAAACATGATTCATAAGGATCTTTGGTTAAATTATCTGATTCCTCCTTAACTCCAGCCAAGTACCTTCCCTGCAACCATATTCTCATCACTGGGGCTGAGCAGATCTGGGTAGGATGCACTCAGAGACTAGACAGGAAGGAGACCAGCAGGCCCAACACCACAGCGGA
Source organism: Suricata suricatta (assembly GCF_006229205.1). Classification (NCBI taxonomy): domain Eukaryota; kingdom Metazoa; phylum Chordata; class Mammalia; order Carnivora; family Herpestidae; genus Suricata; species Suricata suricatta. Next base: position 27,884,751 of record NC_043702.1, read on the forward strand.
AGATGCCGCCTTTCCAGCACTGTCCGCATGCCAGTATTTCTCATATACATCATCCAGGATGGAGAGCACAGCCGCCATGCTTTCCTCGCAGGTGGGCTGAATCTGAGTTTCTGGCAGAACAAATCCATATGTACCATTGTCCCTCAGCTCAAACGTGAATGAGAAGGGGATCCCAATGTCCCGAGCCCAGTCTCTTGAAGACCCTGATGTGTCATCTACAAATGGAAAATGAAGGCAAAGGTAGAAGTTATACTGTGAAAGCACATGTCTCCATGGCTATTCAGAGAAGAAAAGTTCAGTGCAGCAAAATGAGTAAACTTTTCCATATTAAGGATTCATGGATGGTTGTCTTCTCCCTCTCATGGATATGAAGCCCCTGCAGGGCAGAATTACATCTCATTTAACTTCTCTGTTTCCTCTTGCCCATCCCCCAGAGTACTTAGCATCATGCCTGGCACATAGCAGAGGATTAGTTAAAATTTCTTAGCTGAATCAAAAACTAGATGACCTAGTACTACATGGCAAGTGAACTGATGTATAAAGGAATTGAGTAAAATGAGCAACAGGGAAAATATGATGCCAGTGTTAACCAGGTGGTCCTCAGGTGTGTGGAGGAGGCGGTGGCTGAGGATGGGAGGAAGCAGTGCACTGTCCTTTTAACTAAATTCTTTTGTGTGTTGGATCCTTTCTCCAAGCCCCACCTGCTCTGCTTTCTCTGCCTGATAGGTCCTCTGGGAACTGAATCAACTGACCAAGGGTCCCTGGAAAATGTCCTTCCTGTTAACTCCTGTACCTTCTCACTTGCCAGCTCTTTTTAACAGAAGCCAGAGGGAGTTCTGGTATGAGCCAGTGTATTAGTTTTTTTTCTTTTAGCTCACACCTTCTCCTTAGAGAGCATAATTCTAGATTTGTTCAGACTCCCTTTCATCCTCAGTCATTTTGATTTGTACAACTTCCTGTTGACCTCTGGAGCTCTTCTGTCCTTCTCTTGCCCATCCCACTCCCCAAAGTCCACTGGCTTCTTTTGTGCCTTAGATACTATTGAAGAGGCAAAAAAAAAAAAAAAAAAGCTACTTACATAAAATATCTGCACTCGATCCAACTCTATAATTGGTTCCATGCTTTTCTTTCAATGCATTTGCTGCCTTCTGTCCAACTTGGATCTGTAGGTGGGAAATGCAGAGACAGATATCTGGTGTTAAAAATAAATCCAACAATCCAGAGGGTTTCGTATTTTGTACAAATCCTTCTCCAGAGTTCCAGACCATCTTCCTAACTTCCTATTGGGTTTTTATACCTAGGTAGACTATTGGTACTTCTGACTCAAAACACTCACACCCAATTCCATCATTTCCCCACTAATAAAGCTATTCTGGCTTCCATATTTCTGATGTCTCATGCTCCTGCAAACACATGTAAAATCCTGCAGTCGCCTTGGACTCTCCTTCTTTCAAATGGTTACCAAATTACATCTCTAGTGCCATCACCCTATTTCAGTCTCATTAGCTCTGAAATCAACTATTGTCATCTCGAGTAAGTTTCCCATCCTTTTACAAATCCTTACCCCAACCGATCTCCTCTGGCTTCCAGGTGAACTTCTATAGAGTGGAACTATGATCATGATCCTGCTCAAAAGCCCTACTCTTAGCTGCCCAATGAATTAAGCACAAACTTCTCAGTTTCATATTTGAGATTGTAGGCTTATAGAATTTCAGACCTGGAAGCTATACCCTTTCACACACCTACCACCCTGTTACCTGACCACATGGGAAATCCCTCAGAACTGGATGATTTCTAATGTTTCAACCTTGCTCTATGCAGACCTTTTCTGAGATCAGAGCCACCAACACTGAGAAATCAAGTGTATTGACTATGTTTATTAACCTTCTTTTTTTTATAGTTTAATGATGGTTTATTTTTATTTTTAATGTTTTTTAATTTTTTATTTTTTGAGAGAGTGAGACAGCATGAGCAGAGGAGGATAAGAGAGAGTGGGAGACACAGAATCTGAAGCAGGCTCCAGGCTCTGAGCTAGCTGTCAGCACAAAGCCTGACACGGGGCTCGAACCCTCAAACTGCGAGATCATGACCTGAGCTGAAGTTGGACGCTTAACCGACTAAGCCATCCAGACGCCATTGTTTATTAACTTTCTGATAAATCTCACATACCCTTTCAACAGTCTTCTCTAAGTATTCCACACCCCTGACTCCCTAATGTTTCCTCTTAGATTCTACACAAACACCACCCAAATCCTCTTGCTCCCTCCTTGCCTAGACTGGGTTCTGCCTTGGCTTTGTTTATCTCTTAGGGCAGCTGACTGCTCTTGCAGGTGCATCAGCTCCCCTGCCTTCTGATTAGTGATGAGTCTAACTTTAAATCTTGTCTTTTCCTTTTGTTCTTGCATTGTCCGGTTGAATCCTAATGTATGACAAGGGTGCCTGGGTAGAGTAGGGATAGGCATGGTGACCTTCAAAAGGAAGAGTAGAAAAGGTAGTAAGTGGTGGTGGGTCATACACAGCAGTTGTGAGCAGCATCCTTAGGGCATTTGGGACTTTCTGTGTGTGGTGAAGATAAAAGAAAAAATATTCAACTGAACAGAGATATTTAAGAATTTTGCCTCAGGGGCACCTGGGTGGCTCAGTTGGTTAAGCATCCGGCTTCAGCTCAAGTCATGATCACACGGTTCGAGCCCCAAGTTGGGCTCTGTACTGATAGCTAGTTCAGAGCCTGGACCCTGCTTTGGATTCTGTCTCCCTCTCTCTCTGACCCTCCCCTCCTCATGCTGTCTCTCTCTGTCTTTCAAAAATAAATTTAAAAAACATTAAAAAATTTTTAAATATTTTTGCCTCTTTATTTACTACTGAGAATTCTGTCTTGGGCCATTAACCTTCTCCCTCTCTTCATAAAAGAGATTCCAAGTCTGGCTTAGTTCCTGGTCTCACGCTACCCAGAATGAAAATGATGGGTAGGAAGGGCTAAAGAAGTACAAGAAATAAAGCTGGTTTTAATCATTAACACTGCAAAGGAGTATAAGAGCTGTTTGTAGGGGCGCCTGGGTGGCTCAGTCGGTTGAGCATCTGACTTCGGCTCAGGTCATGATCTCACAGTTCATGGGTTCAGGCCCCGGGTCAGGCTCTGTGCTGGCAGCTCAGAGCCTGGAGTCAGCTTCCAACTCTGTGTGTTCCTCTCTCTCTGCCCCTCCCCTACTCATGATCTGTCTCTCTCTGTCTCTCAAAAATAAATAAATATTAAAAAAAAAAAGAAGAGCTGTTTGTAGAAAGAAGAGAAAATGATAAGAAGAAAGTCAGGGGATTTCTGGAGAGAAAAATCCTGCTAAGGAAATAAAGATGAAGGGTGAAGAGAAAGAATCAGGGTAGTTGTTATCTGTAAGGGAACTGAACAGCCAGGAAAACAATTGCTATGATTTACCAACTACAGTTCCTTTTAAAGTTCTTTCAATAATTGCTTTTGCTTTTAACTATTTGTAATTCCTTTATGTTTCTGCATTTCTTTGAGTGGAACTACATGCTAACTGGTCCATGAGGGCCTTAACTTTTATTTGGGTTATATATGCACTCTGGAGTTTCCTTCCAAAAGCACTTGCCTTTTTGTTCTTCTGCAGTTCAACCCAGATGATTATTTCTTTCTTCTGATTGCCAGCCATTACATATTTTATCCTATGTAATTCCTTTCCCTCAAATCTTGGCTGTGAACTTCTTTTTTTCAATGATACCATTAGCAATTACAATGGGGAAGTGGATAGAAGTAGAAAAATAACATATATGAGAAGTATACAATGGTGGCCCTAGCTTATAGGCTTGGTCCTTTCCAAGAAGATAAAATAAAATCCAAAGATTCTGACTTCTATCTTTTGGGGTGGGACTCCTGATTATTTGTCCCTCTTCTTTTGACACTATACCACAAGGCCATAAAGAGCCAATTTCTCTGCTGTCTTCCTCTTAGCCTAAAGGAACTTTAGTCAAAATAATAAAAATCTCTGCCAGTAGTACATAGTCTACATTTCTAAAGACCTCAAGCCTCCTTAATAACTCCTCCACCGAGCCCAGAGAATTTCCTATAAGGGTATCTGTACAAGCAGACACACAAAAAGGTTGACAAAGGCCCTGGGGTATGTGTGGGAGCATGGAGCTTGGGATGGAATCTAGAAGTTGATAAGGAAAGGGTTCACATGAAAGAATGTCAGCATTTAAAACATTAGAATTTTTATAGCTATTCTAATTTCCAGAGCAATTTAGAACAGAGCTATATATAGTTATGTTTCCCTACATAGTGATGGCCAAGTTGTCTATCATGCAATATAATATTTATCATGATTTCTACAAATTTCTGATTTTGTAAATATATAGAGATTAATTGCTAGTCTCTGGTAGTTGTAAATAGTACCAAAAATGGAAATCTCCTTAAACAGTTGTTCTGATTCTGTGTCTTTGTGCACTCTATGAAAGCTTACCCTTAGGTTCTTAATACAAAACCACTACTAGCTACAAGGTTGACACAAGGTGGCAAAAATTTCACAGTATCTTTTTATTGAAAAGTCTTGGAGATGATGGTCTAGGCTAACTCTTTAGCTCCTGAGACTATAAGAGATACAAAATTGAAGCAACTTTTCTCAATTCATCGTCCCAGTTTCTGCATATAGTACTAAAGCATTCTCAGTAATTCCCACCTTGGAGTTAACGTCCAGTAGTGGTGATGTCTGTGTGATACATCGCCCTCTAGCCTGTGGCCAGAGGGCTCCAACCAGAGAGCCAACAACACAAGAACCTCTCACCTTCAAATACAAGCCTTGCAAAATGGTCATATAGTACCTGTTTACCTAAGCAAAGAAAGCAACAAAATTCCCTAAAATTATATCAGGAGTTACAGGCTGCTTTTTTATTTTTTGCTGGTGGAAGGCCTGTCTTTGGTGGTTCATTTGTGTTTGTCATAGATTGTTTTGATGTATACATCTACAAAAAATGCCACAAAAACTAGGAGATAAAGAGGGTTCTGGGCTTCTCATCTGAAAGCCCTGTTCCTACAGTTTACTTTATAAAAGAAATGAGATTTCTAGAGCTCAGGAATAGGAAGAAATAGGACACTGCAGTCTGAGCATCCTAGGAGCTCCTAGAAGTTGCAAGCCTTTTCAGAATAGGCAGGGAGTATGAAGTGACTAAATGAATGTAGCCCCTGGAGTCTGAGACGTGAGTTCCAGTCCAGGCTCTACCAATCACTGCCTGGTCCCCAGGCCTCTGTAATCTCAATAACAAACGTTGATAAGCATGTGGGGAAATCGGAACCTGTGTGCATGTTGGCCGGAATAGAAAACGGTGCAGTCCCTATGGAAAACAGTTATGATTGTTCCTCATAAAGTTAAAAAGAGAACTACCATTTGATTCATCAATTCCATGTCTGGATGTATACTGCAGAAATTCAAAGTAGGATCTCAAAGAGATCTCTGTATACCTATGTTCATAGAAGCATTATCTGTAATAGCCCAAAGGTAGAAGCAATTCAAATACGCACTGATGTATAAAGAAAATGTAATACATACATATAATGGAATATTATTAAACCTTAAAAAGGAAGGAGATGACACCACATGGATGAACCTTGAGGGCATATGCTAAGTGAAATGAGTCAGTCACAAAAAGAAAGATATTGTATGATTCTACTTGTATGAGGTTATCCAGAGCAGTCAAACTCCTAGAAAATGAAAGTAGAATGGTAGTCTACTGAGAGCTGTTTTTAATGGGTAGAGAGTGCCAATTATGCAAGACAAAAGATTTGGAGATTAGTTGCACGATAATTGAATATATGTAACCCTACTGAGCTGTCCATCTAAAAACGGTGAACTTTAGGTCATTCCAATTTTACCGTAATTAAACATTGAAAACAATAATGCTTTTAACAAGCTATCAAAAATTACAACAATTCTAAGTTTACTCTCCCCTTCCCTTGTGTTTATTGTCCTCGGGTTCCTGAAAGGGCAAAGAGACCTGTCCTTTGCAGCAGTCTTGCCTGGTGTTTAGGTAAAGAGAGCTTCGGAAGAGCCAGGTGAGACAAAGTGCACTTTCCCTGCGCTGGCCTGGGGCGCGTGGGCACTCTTCCTTACAAACATTCCTAGGCAAATACTAGAAGAAGAGTTTAGAAGAAAATAAAGCATTGTGTTTAGCAGAGAAGAGAGCAGATATTATTTAGCCATGTTATTTTAGATATGCCATATTCCACTAACAGCTGGCAAGTTCTTTAAAGCACGGTTCAAAAGCTATAATTGCTGAACGGAGCTTCAAGAGAATTTACAGAAATGAAAGCACATTCCTGCAGATTATTAACATAATCGTCTCATTTATATTATAGACGAATACCTAAGATGTCTCCCAACTTGACACTTTACGAAACAGGTAGTTAATTAATGCAGGTAAAGCAGCATTTAACCTGAAGCCTTCCCAGCAGGCGTCTGGCAAGGTGTAAAAGGCAGAAGAAAGAAAATAAGGGAGAGCAGGGAGAACAAAAGCAGGACTGGAGCCAAAGTCTTGAACATGGAAACCAAGGAAAGGAAGGCAGGGGTCCCTTGGAGGCTTTTGGAAAGACTGTTGCTGTGTCTTACCAGTTCCTCGTAGTTACTGGGCTTATTTTTAGTGTAGCCATACGGAGTGAGAATGAGCTGCCCATAAGAGTGCATGGTCAGGAAGCACATGATGTTCTCCTTCTTGCTCTCTATAAAGCTGGAAACAGCTTTTGTCTCTGGTTCCGATACTGGTCCTGTCCCACAGAATGTTATATCTTGGCAGTTTTTAGATGCGCCGACACCTGGAATGTACAGGAAACCACAAAAAGGTCAACATGACACCAGTTGAGAACTGACTGAGGACAAGGCATCACCCTTGCTCAGGGCAACCTGTGGGGGAAATCAGGGCTTGTCCTGGCTTGTCTAAGTCAGTTCTGGTTACGTTAGTGAATGAGGAGGGTCACTCTAGGAGGAACTCAGAAAGGCAAGAGGACTGACTTTCAGACCTAGAGCCAAACTCCATGCTTACATGGCCTGCAAATGGAGATGCAAAATGAAATGGCATTTCAATAATCTTTTACTTGAACCTGCAGTGGTTCCTGAAACTGCTGCTCGGGGACCAGTTCCTGGGTTCCTAGGTCAGGCTCAGACATAGTCTTATTGGCCTAAGTCTCTTTTACTGACTTACTGATTTCCATCTCATGGGTGCTATTTTGCAAGGACACAGTAGTCTGTTCTCCTCACTGACAAGGACCACCAACTGAGTACCATGTACACAATGGGCACTGGGGTCAGCCCCTGCTATGTGGAAACTCATCAAATCCCCACTACAACTTACTGATTGTATGTTATGACACAGACCACATTTAGTTTAGCTTAATTAATTAATTAATTAATTTATTTTGAGACAGAGACAGCAGGGGAAGGGCAGAGAGAGAGAGAGAGAATCCCAAGCAGGTTCTACGCTTGGTGCAAAGCTCAACTTGGGGGTTTTGGATCTCAGGAACCATAAGATCATGATGACATGAGTCATAACCAAGAGTTGTATGCTTAACTAACTGAGCCACCCAGGTGCCCCCAGGCCACATTTTAAGTAAAAGAAAACTAAAACAGAAAGATGAAGTAATTTTTCCAAGACCACATGGCTATCAAGTCTGAATATTAACCCTTACCATCTGGTTTTCAACCAGACTGCTCTTAACTCTTTCTACCTCTTTATTTGCTTCTGATTCCTTGGGCATGTTGAGATTTAGGAACATAAAAATGCCTTAAGAAGAAGGAAATGCATTTCTTACTTACTTCTGCCTCCCTGCTATAAAAATAATCTGCACGGATAATTCTCTGATTTTTCCTTTTTTATGATGATTCATATATTTAAAAATAAGGTGTAGAGCACCTGGGTGGCTCAGTTGGTTAAGTGTCCAACTCTTGATTTTGGCTCAGGTCATGATCTCGTGGTTCATGGGATCAAGCCCAGCATTGGGCTCTGTGTTCACAGTGCATAGCCTATTTGAGATTCTCTCTCTCTCTCTCTCTCTCTCTCTCTCTCAAAATTAATAAATAAACTTTAAAAAAAGAATGGAAGTTTAAAAAAATAAAAATAAGTAAAAATAAGGTGATAGATTTCAAACATATTCACTTTGACCTATGTCTCCTTTGCCCTTGCTTAGCCAATCCCATTTGATGAGAACCCTTCACTTGAGTATTGCTGGTTCTGACTGTATAGGTATCATTCCTTAGAGCAGAAACCCTGGTCAAGAAGTCCAGAGAGTTGTGCAAAATTAGATATTTAGTTTTGCAAATTATATCTCTAGTAATTCACCTCGGTCCTAGCTTCTCTTCTCTGTGTTTTGTTCATCAGGTCATCTACTAAACATGTACTTACTACACCAGGATACATTGAAATTTCGATTGAGATCTGTCCCAAAACATGTGCCACCATTGTGTGACGAACGGGATTTCCTCCAAAACCGATCCTGTAACAGACAACGTAGAAAGGCTGCTGTTCTAAGGTCTCATAAATCACAGCGTTGGTGATGATTGGGTGGCCCTTGAACATAAAAAATATCCTTTAGGATTGTCTGGAAGAATTTGCCTTTAACATAATGAAGCTTGCACATGTAATTTTTAGTCTCACAGATGGGCCAGCAACCCCCAATAACAGGAACATCTGTACAATCCAAGCGTACCTACATGTAAACCATCAAATTGGAGGGAGTATGGCCTTTTCCTCATGAGCAGATTAGCAGTGCATGGTGAACGTGATCTGCTTAATCAGGGAAAGCTTCAGAGAGTCATTTTTTATGTCCAAGTGATACAGGATGAAAGGTAAATAGCTTGGCAGATGGGAAAAGGCTGTTCCAGGTGTAGCAGTGATGGACTCTGCACATTTCTGGAAGCAAAAGACAGATGAGTGGAGATGAAGATAAAGACACGTTTCTCCAGACAAGCTCAGAGGGAAGAATTTGATTCGCACCCAGGTCAAAAGGCTGTTGCAGAGAAAGGGGTCCCAGGAACAGCTTTTGGGGGTGCAAAGGGAGAAAGGGAGGAATGGATACTCTTTAGAAACAGGGCTTCTTGTTTGTGGAGTGATATGTTTTAGTAAAATGTTAAAGAGGAAGCTTTCCACTCACTAAAAACTATGAGATATTTGCTCTCTGTGTGAATGATCACGTTAAGATGAAAGTTGCGTTAGAATTTATATATCGTGTGCCCTTAATGCTTCAAAACTGGGTGGATACAAGGTAGCATAGGAATTTTATACTAATCTGGAAGGCAATCCCCAAACTTTAAGGAGGTGGAGTTGTAGGAAAGTGGGAATACATTAAAAACAAACAAACATAAAACCATGTGTTGGATTTCAACTCTAAAAAGGCCTCACTCAGCTCTCTCAATCCTAAACTTGATGTAGACTGTTGGCTTAACAATAATGAGCTGATTTTTATCCCAAATGAGGTTTCTTTCTTTACATGGCCACAAAACATTTCGGTTGCTACAATGACTAAAGTCAGAAAAATAAGCCTGAGTCAAGATCTAGTTCATGAACGCATTCCAGAACCAAATTCCACATACTCACAGTTGTCCAAGTGTAGATATAACCATCTATGTTCAGAACGGGAAGCACGTAAAAGTCCAGGTTTCTAAGGAACTTTTTTATCCTTGGGTTGTCTTTATAGTTTTGGAGAATCTGGAAATTTAAGAGAGAAACATTAGGAATGCTCCCGGGAAGAGATATTTTCTCTCAATTTTCCAGCAATTTCAACTTCCTTATAAGAGGTGATTGCTCAGGGAAACTCAACCCTTCTACCCTCCACCCTGCCTCAGTTGTCCTATTTGTTATCATAGTGGTTCTTAAGTTTTATTGTGCATTTGAATCACCTGGAGGGCTTGTTAAAATAGACTTCCGGCTCTCCTCCCTCACTTCCACCCCTCCCCCAATTCCCTAGGTCTAAGGTGGTAGGGGAAGAAAGCCCAAGAATTTGCATTTCTATCAAGTTCCCAGTTATATTGATGCTGTTGATATAGGAACCACACTTTGAAAACTAGTCTTTGTGGGTTTCTTTCTACTAGTTTCTGAAGACTTATAGGGTACAGCTAATATGTAACAATTCACTGAGCAAGGTAATTTCCACATGTTAAATCTCTCCATCCACACAACAGACCCCCCCTCAAGCAGCCACTCCATGCTCCTTCTGCAGGTGAAAAAGTAGAGATCTGAGTGTTAGAAAATTTGCCGGAGATTATTTGAAAAAGAAAGACAGCACCAGGCTTTACTCATCTCTGACTTCCAAGATGCATTGTCATACACATTTAGGTATGTTAAGCTTCCAGTAAAAATTATTTTGGATCCACTAAAAAGAGATCAGAATACCTAACTTAGTTTTCAGTAAAGCTACTTATACATTCCATTTCCCTTGGGGTGAAGGAGCAACTCATGCCTACATATGAAAGAAGCATGCTTTCTAAATAGCTAAGTTGTGACAGATATTTTGTTGGGTGGTTAACCATTTTAAGAAAGCTAAAAAGGGGCACCTCGGTGGTTCAGTCAGCTGAGCATCTGACTTCAGCTCAGGTCATGATCTCACAGTTTGTGAGTTTGAGCCCAGTGTCTGGCTCTGTGCTGACGGCTCAAAGCCTGGAACATGCTTCAGATTCTATGTCTCTCTCTCTCTCTCTCTCTCTCTCTCTGCCCTTTCTCCACTCACACTCTGTCTTTCTCTCTCAAAAATAAACATTGGGGAAAAAAAGGAAAAAGAAAGCTAAAGACACTTACTTCTTTCACAAACCATTGGCAAAAAGCTGGGGCAATCCATTCCCTGGCATGAATTCCACAGTCCATCCAAATGATCTTCTTGGGGTTGCTGGATGGTTGGCTGATCTGGAGGGACATTCATGCTCTGTTACCAAGCAATTGCTTATAATCGTAAGCCACTGTGCAAAGTTTTCAGGTTTTTAAAATTTCCCTACAGGTCCCTTTCTTCCTCAACTCTGTGGATCCAAGCATGAGGCAGGGATGATGGCAGAGGCATTTACCAATATGACCTTTTCCATGGCTGCTCTTGCTCTTCTGCCAGGCACCTTGGCTGCTATCTTTAGGAACATATGCTGCCTCCCCATGCCCCCCACCCAAAGCCTGGTCTTCCCTTCACCCCTATTTCCTGATTATAAATAAAGGCAGAAACCCCCAATCTACAAACCAGGAGACCAAATCTCTATAAACCTTATAAACCCTTATCACATAGGATTCACTCAGAGTGGTAAAATACCTACAAGAGGTAAGGTTCAGGTAGTTAAAAATGAATTTGTGTCTTCATTTAAACTTCTTGAAACTGTGAATGGATCCAAATACATAATCTCCTGCAATATTACTAAATTCATTAAATTTCCCTGTTTCTTAGAGACTCTTCCACTCTTGCTCAACCAAATCTTCTTTCCTTCCTCCCTGTGCCATTCTTGTACATCAGTTCAGCCTTACTCCAGCAAGAAAGATCCACTCCTCTCTCAGAGGGATGGTGTGGGTAGAAATTAACCTGGAAAGTGTGGAGAAAAGGTTGTGAACACTCCCAAGTCTGTAACAGTCACGTCTGTTTTGAATGTAAGTAGCCTAGACTCTATTCATTGAAAGCTTTTGGAAGAGGTTGAAGAAGACTCTCCCTCTTTATCAATGAGAAATTTACAACTTGAGATAAATACAGGACTGGATTCATCGTATTCAAGAAATTTTTTCCCTTTAACCTCACCCATTTTCAAAACTGGCATATTTCCTAATCCACCCTTTACCTTAATTCTCTTTTATAATTAACATTTTTATGAGTACATGTATTTGATGATGTGTTTCTCTTTATTGTTTCCTTATTATATACCAATCCTATTCTTTAAAATGTGCCCCAGGCAGAAGATACTTAGATATCTTTTTGGCTGATTTATTTCAGAGTTTGCTGGCCTATTGAAAATCAGGTTGGTAGGTGCCCCATGTTTAACATATCAGCCAATCATTCACTCAACTCCTGAGTAAATTCTATTTTAGAGCCAATACAACTTTTTTTTTGGTAGTTATAGATAACTCTCAAATTTGGGAACGTGTTTGTAAATTCATATGTCTACAATAAGTGGTAATAGGGAAGTGAGGCAGTCATTAAGGTGATTCTCAGCCTTCTCACTCACCTTCAAATAATACATGGGCCGGGTCTCATAGGTCATTCCCAAGAAATGCTGTGTCACGACTTCTGAGTACTTCTCACTTATCTCTGTCATCCACTGGTAGATCTGAAACAGAAAGGACTGTGGATATCAATCCGAAAATCGTTTGCTTGCCTCTAATTAAGATAACTGCTTCTCTCATTAAGACACTGAACTCTGGACTATTTGCTCTATGTTACAGCAACTGTGTGCTAAACAAAGTACAAGACTAAACCAATGACTATCACTGACTGCCTCCCATTTTCTTTAAATATCCACTCTGCCACCCAATCTTAGAACACCCTATTGAACTTTACAAATTATTGAGAATTCAAAGTTTCAGTAATCCACTAATAACCCTTCAGAAACATCGTACAGGTGTGCCTGGGTGGCTCAGTCGGTTGAACATCCGACTTCTGTTCAGGTCATGATCTTGGGGTTCATGAGTTTGAGCCCCGCTTCAGGCTCTGTGCTGACAGCTCAAAGCCTGGAGCCTGCTTCGGATTCTGTGTCTCCCTCTCACTCTGCCCCTCGCCCGCTCACACTCTGTCTTTCGATCTCTCTCAAAGAGGAATAAACATTAAAAAAAAAAAAGATTTAAAGAAATATCATATAATAACACATCCTTCAAGTCATCACATCCTTCTAGACTTCCATGTGGCACCCAGTTGTGCCAGAAGTTTCTGGTCAGGCATTTTGGAGCCCAAAAATATCCTTTGCTAATGCCCATGGATCGTAGATTAGAGAGGAGCTGGATATGCCCTTTACAGAACAAGTCAATAGAAGTTCCTGAATCAATCCCAAATTAATCATTTTGATTCATTTGAGGAGACCTGAATGGATATTGATTTAACTAGAAGTCTTATACCATGCTTGGAAAACAAGGTCTTACACCTTCACCTGTAAGACAGTAATATGGGATTCTATAATGGTGAACGGAATAAGAGAATTCATAAACATAAAATATATTAGGATAGTAATCATCCTATTGAGTGTGGGGCAGTCCCCCACTCAATAACTGTATAGTTGAAACATCTCTATTATAAGAGTTATGGTAAATAACCATAAATAATTGGGGATAATAGATATTCTTTTGAAGATTTTTGTATCTCAATTGACAATCATCTTAGCATGAAACATCTGTAGATAAAATGCATTATAACAGTACTAATATGTCAGTGGAGTTTTTTCAATTCAGTTCTGCTAACTAAGAAATCAGCTTATCACATAGGTATTTTGCATGCTTCCTGATGGCACGGAGTCAGATCAAGGTGTCTGAAGCTGTGGGGGGCTCAAATAGCAGTGCGGCATCGGCAATTGTTTCTTTATTGTTTCATCAGAAGTGCTGCAGTGTTTTCCATTTACTCTCACAGAAAAGCTGCAAGATGGGTACTGATTTCCTGTTTTGCAGATGAGGAAACCGAAGATCAAAGAGATTAAATGTTTTGGTCAAGGTCACAAAGTAAGTGGTCTGGTAAGGTGTGACCTCTCTTGATACCAGAGCATAATCTTTCCATGGGCCTTACTGGACCTCTTTCAAATTTTTAGAATCTTTACTACTTGAGGGTGATTGTTACAGAAGAATGTGTAAATGTTTCCTGCATTCTTTGAAAAAAATTCTGGAAAATGTTAATACAACCCCAAATGCTGAGAGAGTTAATGATAAAGCCTATGTGGAAAGCAACTTGTACATTCCTATAAAAATATTGATGTGCTTATCCTTTAACCCCCTGATTCTATTTCTAGAAATTTAGACTTCAAAAAAAGCTTTGCATAAAGTCACATAGAAATATGTATATATATATGTATATATATATAATAGCCAATTTTTTCCTGTGTCCAGTTTCAAAAACTACATCTTAATAGCGATACAAATATGTCTTTAAAAATGTTTTCCCCTCTCAAGAACCAGTGCCTGCACCCCTTGCATCAGACAAGAAATATCACATTTTCAGCTAAATATAATTCAGTCAGAAGGCTTCTCCACTCCATGGCCCACACCCATATGCACACTGGCCTTTCCCTGCTTAAACTGGCTAAGAACTCGACGAACAAGAGTGAGAGCTGTCCGTGTTCACAGGAGCAAAATTGGTCAGAAGGCTCTTTCTCTCCTTTTCCTTTCTGTTGTGGATTTGCCTTTTTATTTCATGTGACAGGATTTATAACTTTGATTGTGGTCATCAAGAGGTGATTTTCCTCAAACCCTTGAACTCGGTGAACAGGCACATCTCAACCTCTCGTGTTGAGCCTCTCTAGTCTATGGAGAGTAACCGTGAACCATCCCTCACCCATCCTAAAGCAGGCTGTGGTCTTGCTTACCTCTCCCATGGGGTGATATGTGGTGTAGGAATAGGCGTCTAGGCCCCTCCTCTGGCTCACTGTCTCGTCCACAACCTCTTGTCTGTGTTGTGCTAGGGATCTGCGGAAGAAAGCCAGGCTGAAAGCAAGGAAGAAACCTGGATACCGTGAGGAGTGGAAAGCTGATAAAAAGGACAGGATTTGGAGGAGAAAAGTCAGTGTTTGAGTCTTCTCACTGTGCCCTACTGACTTTGAGAACTTGGGCAACAATGAATCTCTCCAGGCTGTAGCTTCTTCATCAGCTGACTGAGGGGAGGACAGCCACTCCAATCTTGCAGGGAGGCTGAGATAATTCAGTAAGATGGAGACGAACATGCTTGTAAATTTGTAGAAGAAATAATGGCTAAGATTTATTAAATAGAAACTTACTATGGGACACTCAAGCAACTTACATTTTTTTAATGTTTATTTATTTTTGAGAAAGAAACAGTATGAGCAGGGGAAAAGCAGAGAGAGAGAGACACAGAATCCGAAGTAGGCTCCAGGCTCTGAGCTGTCAGCACAGAGCCTGACACACACATGACTCGAACCCAGGACCGGTGAGATCATGACCTAAGTGGAAGTCAGACACTCCACTGGCTGAGCCACCCAGGTGCCCCATGATCAATTTAAATCTCATTCGCTTCTTTTGAAAACTCTAAGGTAAGTATTCTTAGTATCCCCATTTCAGAGATGAAAAAAATTTAGTCACAGGGAAAGTGTTATTGGGATTGATAACGGACAGCCTGATAGAAGAGCCTACGCTATTTTCTAAATTATTTTAAAAATGATTTTGAAGTATGATTAACATACAGTGTTATATTAGTTTCAGTTATACAATATAGTGATTCAACAATTCTATACCTTTTTCACTATTCATCATCTTAATCCCTTTATCTATTTCATCCATACCCCCATTCGCCTCCCCTCCGGCAACTATCAGTTTGTTCTTTGAGTAGTCTGGTTTTTTGTTTATTTATTTATCTCTTTTTTTCTTTGTTCATTTGATTTGTTTCTTAAATTCTACACATGACTGAAATCATGTGGTATTTGTCTTTCTCAGTCTGACTTATTTCATTTAGCATTATGCCCTTTAGGTTCATCCATGTTGCAAATGGTAAGCTCTCATTCTTTTCTTATGGCTGAGGAATACTCAATATATGTATTATAATAGGAAAAGATAGGGTAAAATAGGCAGAGAGGAAAGGATTAGGACCTGAGGTCCCAGGGTGGGGAAAACCACAAATTTTGGAAGAATGCCGGGGAGTATCTGACCACAGTAAACCCCCTCAGGCTTAAGGTTCCTCCTAAGAATGTAAGAGACCCCACCCACCCCCTCAGATTTCTCTCAGGAATTTGCGGGAAGAGAGTTTATTAATTCCAGGAGGGCTTTTTTGTCAGGTCTTTCAGATTCTCTACGTAGATGATCATGTCATCTGTGCACATAGACAGTTTTATTTCTTCCTTCCCAATCTGTATACCTACTATCTCCGTTACTTGTCTGATGGTTTTAGCTAAACCTTCCAGTGCAATGTTCAAAAGTAGTTGTGAGAGTGGACATCCTTGCCTTGTTTCTAATCTTAGAAGGAATGTTTCTAGTTTTTCATCATTAAGTATGATGTTAGCTGTAGATTTTGTATAGCTACTCTTTATGATGTACAGGAAGTTCCCTTCTATTCCTAATTTACTGAGTTTTTATCATGAATGGGTGGTGGTGGTTGTCAAATGCTTTTTCTGTATCTCTTGATTCTCTATCATGTGATTTTTTTATTTTTTGCCTATTGATGTGATGGATTACATTAATTGATTATCAAACATTAAACCAGCTCTACACCCTTATGATGTATTTCAGTTGGTGGTTGTGGTGTATACTTATTTTTATATATTGTTGGATTCAGTAGGATTCAGATATTGGTCTGTAGTTTTGTTTCATTTTTTTCAAAATGCTTTTTTTCAGATTTTAGTTATTAGGGTAATGTGGATCTCATCGAGTAAGTCAGGAAGTAATCTCTCTGTTTACATCTTGTGATAGAGATTGTACAGAATTGGTAAAATTTCTTCTTTAAATGTTTGGTAGAATTCATCAAAGGCTCCATTTGGGCCTGATGCTTTTTGTTTGGGAAGGTTATTAATTATTAATTCTATTTCTTTAATAAATATAGGCCTATTCAGATTATCTATATATTCTTTATCTTTTAATAAACAGTTTAATACAACTATTGAGTTCCTCTCCTCTATGCCAGACATTGTGCAAGCATTGAAGAGAACAAATTCATGCACATTATATAATTTATTCTCATTACAACCTGTGAAGTGTTATCATCCATGTTTTATAAATAAAAAAACTGAGGCCAAGAGAAATTAAGGAACTTGCAAACAGTCACAGAGCTAGTAAGTTGTACAGCTAGAATCCTATCTCTAAGCCATGCAACTGTTTGATGAATGTTTTAGTTTCCTGGCTAAAAAGCGTTTTTAAGCAATAGGATTATATTTTCATTATGGGCACATACTAACTGATAATTCATTTACCCAACAAGTAGGTATAGAGTGATTACTGTGTTAATAGCACTAGGATGTGAGCCTTTGGAGAAGCTGAGCTGTGAATTTTTGGATAGCGACCTTGCGTTGCAAGGGTATGTGCCAGAGATGGAATTAGTTACTGTTTCAATGACTTTTATCTATTTTCTCATTTTTTTCCTCTCTGAACATTTGTGGTATTATATTTGCCTTTTCCCTAAACATTCATTTCCTTATCTGTAGAATGGGAATAACCATACTTTCCCAAAAGATTCTTATAAAGACTAGATTAATTAATCCATGTGACAGTAAGCATAATTCTGACAACTAGTTAATCCCTAATCAGTGTTAAGACACTAGTAGTTCCAAACAAAGCAAAGCCAAATGTTATTTAGCTGCAATAGCTTTAAAAATAAAAATTGTATGAAGAATAATTTAGCCACCTAACTGGTATCGTCTTCACACAATACTAAGCAACAAAATATTTGGATAGAATTAATTAAAACTCAACTTCCATTCATAGCTATAGAACTCCAGTAACTGAGGTGACTAAATTTTTAATTTTTCAATCTGGTTCATTTAGCACCATGCACCATAATTACCCACTGTAATAGAAATCAATCTCTCTAGACTATTGAATGCTGAGAATGAACTGAGGGTTGAAGGGGAAGGGGGAGGGGGGGGAAAGAGGTGGTGGTGATGGTGGAGGGCACTTAAGGGGAAGAGCACTGGGTGTTGTATGGAAAACAATTTGACAATAAAATATTGAAAAAAATGAAAAAAAAAAAAACAAATAAAAGATCTATCCATAAAAAAAAAAATCAATCTCTCTAACACAATTCCATGGCTTTTCACTTGGGACTACATTTATTATTTTTAATTGTTACTAATATTTAAATATTTATAAGAATAGCTGATATTAATAAAAATTAGTATTCTGAATTTAATAAGTGTAAGTTCTTTATCCTCAAAATTATAAATGCTTTATTAGTTTATTGAATGAATTTTACCTTATTTACTCTGTCCAAATGAAAATCTCATGAGAAAGGATTGTCTAAATAATCAGTTAAAGTAATGAAAATGAATTTTAGGAGATTAAGAGAAATGTTATTAAAATTATAATAGTTGAGAAGCAGTATGTTTCTACATGTTATTCAGCGATTTGTTTCTAATATTTATCATTCCTTTGATTTTTTTTTTTTTAGTCAGCAAAAGTGCTTCATTCAGGGTGAGGAATCCTAATATAAAATACATATACTGGTGCAAGCAATATGTTGATGCTGATCGACAAAACATATTATCATCTTATAAAGAAAATATGTACAAACCGGGTGTGTTTAATAAAAATTCAGTCTACACATAAATGTTCAAGAGCACATTTCATGTCTTTATCAAATAAACAGAAAACATCTATATATTATGATACCAATGCTTTATTGAGCACTATATGCTAGGCACTGATAAAAGCATTTATTTAATTCATTCAGCAGCCCAAGGGGTGGGTGCTTTTGGTACTGTGTGCAAAATTAGTAATAGATAATAATAAGAGAAAGTAGATTTCTTTTTTACAGACCTTAAAAGCTACTTAAGAGAATGACATACTCAGCCATTAAATAGGCATAAAGTGTGAAAAGGAAAGCACTTTTAATTGACTACCAGTTAAATGGTACACTAAGTGTATTGGGGACAAAGGAGGGAGAATTCTTAACCCGAGCATAGCCAGTAATAACAACCAACTCTGTGCTAGCAATTATGCATGCCAGCACTGTTCAAAAAACTTGACATATATATATGCTTATTTAATCCTGACAAAAATCCTTAAGGTAAATACTATTATTCCAGGTTGTTGTTTTATTCCAAAGATGTTGTTACAAAGGTAAATTATGCATTTATTATACCGCAGAGAATCAGCATAAAATATTTATTCGTCCACTTAAAACTTTATCTAGCTCTGATTTGGACTATGAAGAGAGCAAAATAAGTACCAGCATTATAATGTCACTAGAAAACAACTTTAGTGCTTTTCCTGGAAGGAGGGAAAGAAGAAATGAAGCAAAGTAGGATATTTTTTCAGCCTTCTCTTCATTCTTCCTCGCACTGGCTGCCCTGCCTGTCCAGTCGGGCCCAGAAATGAGATCATCAGAGAGGCTTTCACAACACTGTTTGGGACAGAGATGGTGGCTATTCAGAGAGACTCTTTTCCATCCTTCATATAGTTCAGCAAATGGATGGCTGCTTATTGGTCATAGTTATCTACTCAGTGGGGTCGGAAAGTGAGGACGCAAAAAGCAGGGCTGGTCCTGGTGAATTCCTGTTTCAGTTGGGTTGGTGTTCCCTGGCAATTCCACAACAGAGAAGGGAAGAAACTAAAGGAAACTGGACACCAGAGAGAACCGATATTTGGCTTTCCCCCAGCTAATGTCTGCCAGATGTGTGAGAGCAATGCCTACTAAGCCCAACATTGAATGACTGTGTCCGTGTAATATGCAAAAAAAAGAAAAAAGGAAAAAAAAAGAACCATATGGAATCTGAATGAAAACATCCGATATTAGGAGTGCTTATCATTTTTACATGAGATTAAACACAATGCCTAAATCTCAGAAACCCAAATACTTAGTTCGAGCAATGTTTAAACCACATACTTAGAAAAAGCAATTTGTTTCTAGGCAATTTCTTGGGTGATGCATAATGCATGCAGAGAGAGAAGAAAAGCTGGCTAATCTCCCAAATTATCACCAGTCTCATCTCACCGATCAAATGAAAAGATTATTGTACTTTGTGTATTCTTTTTGAATAGGAATTCATAAAATGTTTAACAGATAAAATGATCCTTTTGGGTACATTATTAATAAATACTGTGGATCAAAGATTGTCTAGTGGAATTTTGACTGGAATGTATAAAGAGGCAAAAATCTAATGAACACTGAGGCAAATTTTGTATTTTCAATACTTAGTAAGCATACAGTTACATGAATATTTCATGACAGCAATGGATTTTCAAACTTTTTTTCGCTTCTTATAAAATTAGCATACACTTGCCATAGAAAATTTAGAAAGTATGGAGAAGAGAAAAATAGGAAATAAAAAAGAAGAAATAATCCTTAATAATCCCACCTCCCTGAGTCTATTGTTGATATTCTGGCATATTTCTTTTTTAATTTTTTAAATCTTTATTTATTTTAGAGAGAGAGAGATAGACAGAATGCGAGTGGGGTGAGGAACAGAGAATCCAAAGCAGGCTCCAGGCTCTGAGCTGTCAACACAGAGCCCAAAGCAGGCCTCAAACTCACGAACTGCAAGATCATGACCTGGGCTGAAGTCAGATGCTTAACCAACTGAGCCACCTAGGTGCCCCAATATTTTGGCATATTTCTTATCTGTATTTTATTTGTGCACATTTTTTTTTCTTAAACACAGTGCAGATTATATCTACATAAAATTCTATTTTTCTTCTTTGTATTGCATATTCTACCAGAATCATTTCCTGAAACCAATGAAAACTTTTAATAAACATTATTTTTAATGACTGCATAATATTTGACCATAGGTATATATTATCTAGCACTTATTTAAACATTGTCATCATGCTGGATATTAAATCTATTTCTCTTTTTGGTGTTTGGCTATTGTAAATAATTCTGGAGTCAATAACTTTTTGCATAAATCTTTGTGCTTTTTTCTGATTATTTCCTTAAGCTACATCCCAGGAAGAAGAATTAGTAGGTCAAAAGGATGAGTATTTTCAAGCATTTAGTTCACATTGCTAAATCTCAAATGATTTTACAGATTGACACTTTTATTGGCAGTATGCAGTATATAGGAGTTCATGTCCCTAAATGCTCAAAAGAAAGATTACAAAGCTTGTAATCTTTGTTAATTGTAAGTTTCCTAGACTCTTATTACATCATATAATGAACAGAGTATCAAAAATGGCAGATAATCTATGTTTTCAGTTGGTAAAAGTCATATAAAAACGAACATTATTTTATTTTAGTAAATAATAATGAAGATGCAACCAGCCAATAAGGGCAAAGACTAGCAGGTGTAAAATTCTCCTTAAGTGTAGGCATAGCTGCACTTGAGTTACCGATGGAAGCCATCTCATCCGAGTCCCATTGCCTGAGCCAAATCATTCCCCTAATTTAACCTGGGCTTTATAAAAGTGTTATGCATTGTCATTGAAGAATATTCACAAAATGAATAGTCAAAGGTAAAGAGGGAAAAATCACCAACCAAAGATAACAATGACCATATTCATATATATTTTTTCTTTTTTTTCTAAGTATTTTATTACCTTTTCTATTTTACCTCTTGCTTTTGGCATAAAACATGCCTTTTCTCATTCTATTAGAAGATTTTTCATAATCATTATTCTTATGGATAATATTCCATTGTCATAGATCATATACCAATATTTATATATGGGACATTGGGTTTTCCAAATATTATAATATTTTATACAATATTTATATTATTAATAAAGCTACATATCAGTGCATAAAACTCTTTCTGTACTTGGCTTATTTTCTCAATGTAAGTTTTCAGAGACAGAGCTACTACCTCAAACAATGTGTAAGTTTTAAGGCTTTTAATATTTTTAAGCAAGTTCATTTTTTCCCAAAGTCCCAAAATTTATTTAAGTCTTTGTCTCTAATTTATGAAGGAAGAATCTTAGATGGTAAGATAAATGCAGCATATATATATGAATCCAAGTAAACTGATAGAAAACATGAGATGGCAATGTTCAAAGAGGTTTTGGCACTGGAGAGATCCTGGACTCTATCTATCTGAAATAAGACTGTCTATCAAGCTAAGAGATAAGCTGAGATTGCACTGTTCATCTGGGGCAAAAATCAGAGTGGATTTCTCTGTTCTATGAGAGTGAGTTTGTTGCAAGATTCTTTTAACCATGAAGCAAAAAGAAAAATATTATCTATAACCACACATGCTTGATGAGATATGTCAAAATGAGCAGGATGAACCATGTGCGAACAAAGAAAAATATATACTTTACATAAAAACTGTACCCCCCCCACACACATACAACACATAGAGTTTGATATACCTTATATATTTTTTAATGTTATGATTCATTACGAAGAGGGAAAGAACACAAATATAAGCAAATGATATGAATAGGCAATTTATAAACTAAAAAAATGAGTAATAAGACAATATGTATAACTTTATTAGAAATCAACAAGGCACAAAATAAGTCAACTGAATATTTGCACATGTGTGGGGAAGAAGCTTAGGAATTTCCTGAGCCAGTACTGATGGGCGAACAAGGCACAAAGAATTAAAGAGCCATAGGATGAACACACCCACGTTTGGGTAAACAAGATTAGGTAAATAAGGTTAGGCAAAGGCCCCCAGGATAGGACAAAGGTATAGGACAATAGCAGAAAGCTGCTTTTGTGGGAAGGAAGGACCAAAATTGGTAAACAGGTAAATAGGGCTATAGATAGCAGCAGTTAGAAGTTGCTTAGCAAAAGAAAGGTGCCTTGTTGACCCTGAGGTAGCATGCTCTGTCTTCCTTGCCCCCTAGACCAGTTTAGGTAAACAGAGGTGCTGTAAACAACCTTCCACCCAGCATCAGAATCTTGTTTTGTATTGACCCAAATCCCTAATGCGATATACCTCTAAAGCCCCCTTTTCCCCACTCCCATGAATTAATGTTCACGGTTTCAGTGTCTCTCTGTGCACGCCTATCATGCTTGTAAGCCTTCTGATCTTAATAAAAATGAAGTAAGGACCCTTATTCAAGGCTCTTGTCTCCTCCCAGACATTAGCTATTCTCACATTTTCAACCCTGCATCCCACTCTCTTGCTGGACAAGAGAGAACTCCAGACCCAGAGTCTATGACACACGTGTAAACTGATGCAACTTTTCTATTTGGCAATAGTAGTATGATTCTTACATTATCCTCGGTTTCTAAATGAGGAATTCCACTTCTAACTTATATTAAGAAAATAATCAAAGACTAGCAAAAAAATTTTTATGTGGCTGGGTGCTCACCATGGCATTATTTGTAAAATAGACAAAGTAGAAATCAACCATATGCCCCATAGGGTACAAATGATGAAATATTATTAATGATTGTAATATGTTTTAAATGAGTTATGAATGTCATAGGAAATTCTCAATAATACAACTTAACTGAAAAATTCTGGCAATAGTACTGAATACACAATTATCTATCTTCTATCCAAAAGATTAATAGTAACTATATCTTGGTGAAATTTTAAACATTTTTAAACATTTTCTCAAATAATTAGAATATTATTTACCAATTATGAAACTGTAAATAAAAGATATAGAAATTCCATTATAATTTCCTTTTTTCAATCACACATGACATATCAATTGGTATTTAACATATGTTATGTTGGAAAATGTTTGTTAGATATTTATCTATTTATTCAAAGATTATTAGAGTAACACTGAATGATAAAACCCCCACAATCTTTATTATTCTTATTTCAGGGTGGTGCATATGGGTTGGAGGAAGGGAGAATCCAGCTATACTGATCTTGAAAAATCTTTCCATTTATACCATCTAAATCAAGATAGTCAGTTCCTCTTCCCACTTCCCACTCACCCATCATATCCCAGCACCTCAGGAACCAGGATCCCCAAGAGGTAAAGGGTCCCAAGCAGAGGCTTCATTCTTCTGCAGAAAGAACTAGATAATCCTGGGCTTCTGCAGGTCAATGGACCAAACACCTCTGAGAATGCATAAAGGCAGAGGTTCTTACAATCATGATAAGATAAGTCAGTTAATGGATGTCTCAGCAGAATTCAATGTGAGCAGTTGCTTTATTAACCCTATCATGTCCTCAAATATCTTTTTTTCTTAAATAGTGGAAAACACTACCATTTGGTTTTTCATTTCTTCTTGAAAACCAAATTCATACAAGCTCTTGACTCCACTAGATCTGGAAAGAAGTTAGTTCTCTTTGTGAAGTTCTCATTGCTAGGGGTCCCTTTCACCTGTACTTACTTGGAAACTGATTATTCCTGCTGTTCTCTCCACACAAGACTCTGGGCATAATGGGTTGTATGTTTTCTGCTTTGGGTATGGCGGGCATAGTTATTATCAGGATTTCCACTCCCCTCTTAAAGCTTTAATTTGGGTCAAATTCCTTCTATTGTTCCAAGAGATCACACTATCAGCTTCTTAAACAAATCCAGATTTCTCAGAATCTGAGCAGTGAAAACATTTTAAGTCTTTTCCCAAGTGAATTTTCCCACATACCCCTCTCACATAAATAACTCTGTCAGACACCCCACCATGTTTTCAGACAAACTCAGGATATGCCTGAATCTCAGTGATCACTAAAAAGTAAAAGTTCAAGTTAAGGTTGTTGCTAAAAAGTCTAATTGAGCAAGGCAAGCTTTAGTGCAGACAAGTGGAAGATTTAGAGTCCTTGGCATTTGGGGGCTCAGCCTAAATCCTTTGCTCTGCATTCATTCATTTATTCGTTCATTCATTATACAAAAATGTAATAAATACCAACTATATACTAGACATTAGTACAAAGATGAAAACATACAAAGATGAATGAGGCAGATCATAACTCTGCTTTATAGAACTCACAACAGAGTGTGAGAACAATGATAAACAAGTGTACAAACAAATAATACAATTTCAAGTAAAGAGAATCAAATTAAGAAGATAAGGAGTGATCATGGGCCAAGACTGTGCTGAGATGGAGAGGTCTGTCCTGATTTATGTTAATATTTTCTAAATGTTTATTTATTTTGAGAGAGAAAAAGAGAGAGAAAGTGTGAACAGGGGAGGAGCAGAGAGATAAGGAGAGAGAGAGAATCCCAAGCAGGCTCTGAGCTGTTAGCGCGGAGCCCAGTGTGGAGTTTGTACCCACACATCACAAGGTCATGACCTGGGCGGAAATCTAGAGTTGGATATTTAACCTACTGAACCACTGAGGTACCCCTTCTTTAAGGTGATTTTTGAGTTACGTTCTAAGTAAGGAAAGTATGCTAGGTAAAGGGTCAGCATGTGTAGGGGGCCTGGGGAAGAAGTAAGCTTGGTGCCATCGAGGAACTGGAAGAAAGCCAGTGTTTGAGTGAAGCAGAACTGTGAGAGTGATGGAAGATGAGGTCAAGGAGACAGGCAAGGGGGCAGGTCTGTAGAGACCATGGGCCATAGTACAGACTTTGAATATTATTCTGAGAAATCACTAAAAAGGTTTTGCTTTTATATCTTAGTTTGTCTGGCTGTCATGTAAAGAGTAGGCAAGAATGGAAACACAAGGGCCAGCTGGGAGGACACCACAGCATTCCAAGGGAGAGATGATGGGGCCTCAGGTTAGCCAGCCACAGTGATACGGTGTGACATGGGAATTTATTTTAGAAGCAGACTTAGCAAGTTTGCTGATGGAATAATTATGAAGTGTGAGGGAATTAGGAAATTCAAGAACAACTCCTAGACTTTGGGACTATGAAATGGACTGACTAGTGGTGACTTCATATGAGATGGGGAAAATTGAGGTTGGATGAGACTTGAAGAAAGGGAAACTCAAGAATTTTGTTTGGCTCTGATAAGTTGAAGGTGCTTATTAGATATTGAGGGGGGTGTCAAGTGGGCAGCAACTATGGCAGGCTGGGCCCGAGGAAAGCTGGAGTGAGGTGCACAAATTTGTGACTCTTCAGCTTGCAAATGATGATGTCTGAAGCCACATGAGCTCCTCTGGGTGTGAATATGGATCACGAAAGCAAGAACAAAGCCTGAGCCTCGGGCTGGTCTAACATTTAGAGGTCTTGGTAGAAGAGAGGAATCCAGCAACGGAAATTGAGAAAGAACAGCCAGTGAAGTAGGTGGAAAACTGAGAGACTGTTGTATCCCAGAAGCCAAGTGAGAAAAGCATTTTAAGAAAGTGGGAGTTACCAGCTGGGCCAAATGTTGTTCAGAAATGGAGTCAGATGAGGACTGAGAACTAGCAGTCTTATCCAGCAGGATAGAGGCTCCTGGAGACCTAGAAAAGAGCAATTTCAGTCAACATGTGGTAGAAACAAAAGCCTGACTGGAGTTGGTTAAAGAAGGAAAGCAAAGTGAGAAAGTGGAGGCAGTGAGTATAGAAAACTCCATCAGCATAGCTCGCCTTAGTGGAAACTTCATTGTTATGGTCTTCCATCCTCCCTTTGGGATGTTGTCAATTCAGAAATCTTGAATTACTATTTTTTTAAATTTAAATTCAAGTTAGTTAACATACTGTAATCCTGGCTTCAGGAGTAGAACCCAATGATTTACCTCTTACATATGACACCCAGAGCTCATCCTGAAAAGTGCCCACCTTAATGCCCATCACCCATTTAGCCCATCCCCCCCACCTCCCCTCTATCAGCCCTCAGTTTGTTCTCTATATTCCAGAGTCTATTAGAGTAGAATAAGATAAAAACAGAGAGGAAGGCAAATCATTGAATTCAAATGTTGATGATGTTCAGAAGGAGAGGTAAAATGCAATACCCTGACACTTTTCCCCTCACCCAAGCAAGGGACAGAGCAGTCATCTCAGAGTCTTACCTCTGAGGCAAAGGTTTTAATGGAGCTGTGTCTTCTACAGACAGACGGAGACTGGAAGGGAGAAGCTGAGGTGTTTTCTTTCCATTCTCCTCTCTGCCCTGAGGCAGAGAGGCAGAGAGCAGTATGGGTAGTTCAAATAAAATGTGAGATTAGAATAGGTTTCCCTGTCCATTAGATATATGATTCTACGCAGTTATTCTGAAGCTAAAGAACACAAATAAAAATATGACATACATGAAAATGCACAAACAATATATACAAATTGTTTTTAGAAACCTACAAATAATTTTTTAAAATGTGCTGTGAGACTTGTGTGGCTCAGTTAAGCATCCAACTCTTGATTTCAGCCTAAGTCATGATCTTGTAGTTCATGTGATAGAGCCCCATGTTGGGCTCTGAGCTGATAGCGTGGAGCCTGCTTGGGATTCTCTCTCCCTTGCTCTACCCCTCCCTAACTTTCTCTCTCTCCTGCATTTGCATTTTTTCTCTGTCTCTCTCTCTCAAAATAAATAAATAAAACAAACTTTAGAAATATGTTGTGAGCACGTTTGGCATTGCTACACAGGATTTTCCTAATGGTCACTGATAACTGTATTTTCCTCAATCCTTGTGTCCAAATGCACTGTAATATGTGGTTTCCTGCCAATTCACTGGCCAAAGATTATGTTTTTGCAACCTTATGGAATGAAACCAGTAACCTAGAGCACCCACACCCAGTGAACTGGAACCACGCACTCCTCACTAACAAGGGTGAATTATTATCACATCTTTCCTGGTGATTAGATTATTCCTGATCGTTGTGTTTTATAGCTTTCTAGTTAGTCATCTCAAACAATTTATTCACAATAATAGTGTTTTTTATTATTGCTGTTTTATAGGTCCTATAACAGTAAAATTTATCCTCAGCTCTATTATTACAATATTCAACTACGAATGGAATTCTTGTTTTTATTTGATTGTGTTTTAAAGCCATAACAATAAAATTTACTCCCAAAAATATGACCACAAGTTTTATGTTCTTTAAAGTACTTGAGAGCATGCTTCAAAACACATGTGGTTCTTCACGCCCACCTGAGAGAAGACCTGCCAAACCATAAACATTGTTTTAGGAAAAAAATGGGAGTTTGTTGCTATTATGGTGAGACCCATGTTCTTTGACAGAATAAGTAATAGGATGAAAGAAATGAAAGAACCTCAGAGGCTACTGATTTGAAGGAAGATTACATCGTAATTGGCAGAAATATTTGTTTAAAAAATTAATGTCCTTTTATTACATGCCAAATGCTAGACATTCCCACCATCTTCATCCTCCAAAATAATGTGGTCTAAACTGAAGCCCATGATTTCTCATGGCTGATAGCCCTATTTGTTGCAAAGAAGCTCTACGAAATATTAATAACAAAGGCCAGGGTCATTTGGCAGGTAAACAACTTGAGTGGCCTAAAAATTGAAAGTTACCCAGCCCAGGCCAGCTCACCGTCTCTGCTGCTCCTTATCTTTTCCACTGACTTTGAACCCATGGACATTGCAGTGAAACTCGTCACTTGCCATGCACCTTTTATGACTGGTGATGTGACTATTATGACTGGGTCAAAGGGCTAGAATACGAATTATCATCCACCCAGTGGAATAAAATACCAGTAGGAACCAAGAAAGAGGCGTGTCAGACAGGCTGTAATTAAGGGTGTGTTAAAGAGCTTGGTCTCAGATGGATAATAGATTGACTTATGGTCAAGCAAGGATGCAGGCAGATTACATGGAGACACAAGCTAGTTGTCATTCAGAGATCATGACCTTAGTAGCAGAAGAGGCAAAATCTAGATTTGGTTTGTGTGGCTGCACGAAAGATACGTTCATGTTCCAACAGAAGCTTCAGAGAATACTGCTATCACCTAAGACAATAAATGAGTGGGTGGGTGGAAGGGTGGACGTGTGGATGCATGCATGCATGAGTAGACAGATAGATGCATGAATCTATAGGCATGTTATTGACAGATGGCATAAATCCATTGGCTAGATCTAGCCTCTCACCTTTACAGTGAGGCCCTTCATTTTCTGTGACCATCTGCTTCCCTTCTCCCAGATGTGGTAGCTGTGATTATGCCCCATTGAGATCTACTTTCAAGAGAAGAACTGCTGCCTAACTCTGGCTGTGAGGACTTTCAGAGTCAGAGTCAGCATTCAAGCTGGGGCTAAGTAATTCCCTAACCAATGACTGAGCACAGAAGTGGCACAAGGGCTCACTATTGTACCCGTGCAGAATTCCTTTATTAACAATCTCTTTGGAGTTGCACTACAGTCTGAGACTTTTCTTACTCGATGCCTCTTTCTTGCCCTTCATTTTTCATAGTTTTCAGATCTGCATCATGCTATGAGGTTCTCTTTGCCTTTTCCTGTTTTCGCTCTCTTTTATCTTTCACAAGGATTACCCTCTGTAAATCTCTTCCACTTCTAAATTCATCTTGGTACCTACTTCTCAGATGATTCAGCCAACACATCAACCAGACTCCAGGACAAATGAAAATAAATGAATACAAGTGTCCTTGAGTCAGAGAGATCTTTCTGGACTTTGCAGATAATTAGATGCAGAAACAAACAAAACTGAAGTTCAGAAGAGCAGGGACAGTCCCACACAACCAGTCTTTATCAGGCTTCCAGAACACAGCCAGAGAACTACAGAAAATCACATACTGGCTAGATAGCACATCATACTAGTTGGCTTAGAAAACAAGTGTTTTCTATCTCATTGCTTGCTTGCCCTGCCTAAGGCATTCACAGTACTGTAGGGCAGGGTCCTCAACCTTTTCATGGAAATGATAAACTTCACTCTTTCCCTCAAGCTAATGTATCTTTCATTTAGATCATCATGAGAAGGAAAAAGGAACAGAGGGAAGAAATACATGCTCTCAGGTGTCAACAGGAGAGGCGGGTGGGCAAGGAGATGGAAGAGGTCCCAGAGAGGAGCTTGGATTTCCTCCTGAAACCTCTACCCCTTGTCTGGATGAGGGCGGGGTGTAGAACCAGTGTGTGATAAGAGTACTTGCCTTGGGAATTAGCTCTTTGGATACATTTCCATCTCCCCAGTTGGACAGTATCTTATTCAGTATTAACCACCAACTAATTTTCAAAACAACAACAACAACAACAACAACAACAACAACAGAACACTTTTGATTCATCACCTTGGATCATCACTCTGGAAAATTTGTTAAAGAGAGTTATCATTTTGGAATCTGCTTCCACTGATTTCTCAATCATAAAGAAAAGGCAAAAGATATGGAAACAACCTAAGTGTTCATCAATAAATGAATGAATAAGGAAAATATAACATATATGTATATTTTATTATTATATATATTTAAATGTGATACATAACATATATACAATAATAGGATACAATATTATTCAGCTATGAGAAAGAAGGAAATCCTGCTACTTGTAATAGCATGGACGGACCATCAGGGAATAAGTCAGAGAGAGATAAATACTGAATGCTATCTCTTACATATGAAATCTTAAAAAAGCCAAAGTCATAAAACAGAGAGTAGAAGCGTGGTGACCAAAGGATGGGGGGTGGGAGGAATGGGGAGATATTGGTCAAAGGGTACAGACTTCCAGTCAGAAGATGAATAAATTCTAGGGTTCTCATACACAGCATGGTCATTACAGTTAAGAGTATTATATTATATAATTGAAAGTTGCTGAGAGAGTAAATCTTAAATGCTCTCACCACAAAAATGAAATAGTAATTATGTGACATGATGAAGGTGTTGGCTAATTCTATGGAGGTCATTGGTTTACAATAGATAAGTATATCAAGTCAACATGTTGTACATCTTAAACTTACACAATGTTATATGTCGGTTATATCTCAGTAAAACACTAAATACATGGATATGTATACACACACATATTTATGTATGTATGTATGTACATGTATGTATAAAAGAAAGGCAACACAATTAGAACAGGCTTTCTTCTCTTCTCTGGATTTTCCCTCAGGTTCATCGCTCTAAGCTTTCATTCCTATTGACTATATTTAGCAAAATCATTACAGAGTATTAGAGATTATTATATTCATTGTCAGAATCTCAGTGCAATAGTAGATAAACCATGTACAGAGCACTGGGTTAAAAGTCAGAAGCCTTGGGCTCCAATTTTTGCTCCCCCATTTATTAGCCATGGGATTTGGGGCGAACCTCACCTGTCTTCCTTCATAAACAATTGTAACTGTCTGCCCTCCCACTCAGAGTTGTGGAGCATATTAAATGAAACAACTTATGTGAAAGCCCTGGGAAGATTGTAAAAACTGTCAAAAATATATGGTGTAATTATCATTGACACTAATAACAAGGATCTGTAACCAGATTATAGTTCTGCACAAGATTATTCCTGTATGATAACTACACTCTATAGAAGAGAAAAATCAAACTCACAAACAGTAAAATGTAGAACGGTTTTTTCCTCTATCATGAATTTCTTAATAATATAAAGTTCTTTGGAGAAATTTTCTAAAGGTGAGGCAGAGTGTGGAGGGATTCTCAGCTTTACATCCATTAGAAAAACATATTTTTGAAAATGAGGATCTGCTGGAAATGAGCTGTATGTTAGGTACTATAATGAGCTAGATTTAAGCTATATAATCCTAGCTTTCTGTTTATGACCTAAGAACATACTAATGAAAATGTCCTTAATTTAATGTAATTCCTATATTCCTATTCCCATGAGTTTCCTATATTTCTAAAATAAAAGCATAGGAGTAAGACTCCTACTTTATTTCATATATTGAGATTCATTTTATACAGAAAAGTAGCTACTAAAATTATTATGGGGGTTAACAAGCCCAAATGCATTTTAAAAAGTTCAGTTCCACACTTGTACTCTGAGACCACCAAATTTCACAAGACTCATACCTGTTATTTCCATATATGGAAATAATGTCAGCAAAGCATGCACATCACTTACCCTAACTGTCCTGATCACTTCTAGTAGCATTTCCTTAACCCCCCAGAGGGATGCCATGATGCTCTGATGGGAAGTCTTTTAAAAGCTAAAGCAAATTATGAAGTTATAAGTTAAAAATTTAAGTGATTACTATATTTCCAGACACTATGCTTTAGTGCATAAACAACCTTCATGTAGTAGGATCAATTATTGACCCCAATTACAGAAAAGGAAACTGAGACCCAGGGATCTGCATTGATCATGCTATCTAAAACCAAAAATTACAAGTCAGACTATGGGCTGGGAACCAGCATCATTAACATTACCCAAGCAAGGTCAGAAAGGACAAATATTCATCCCAGACTCTCCATTTTAATAAGGCTCCCCTAGGGGCACCCATGTGGCTCAGTTGGTTAGGCTTCCAACTTTGGTTTGGTTCAGGCTATAATCTCAAGGTTCATGAGTTCAAGCCCTGAGACAGGCTCTGAGCTGTCAGCACAGCCTGTTTTGCATTCTGTGCCCCCACCCGCCATCTCTGCCCCTCCCCTGCTCCCTGCTCGGACTCTCTTTGGAAAATAAACAAACATTTAAAAAAAACCACTAATAAGATGCCTCCAAATGAGTCATATTTTGTTACTTTTGTATTCATTTGCTTATTGTGGGTCCTATTTTCTTCTATCCTCATTTCCTTAATAGCTTAGAGGAATGTTATGTCACCACTGCGCTTGCTTTTCTCTCCACCTGAACCATTCTTCACAAACCACCCAACGCGAAGCAGGATTTCCCTCGTTCTCTTAGCACCACGCCCCAGGCTTCCATCCCCATTCCCCTCCCCTCGCTTCCCCGCTGAGGCAAGTCACCCAGTCTCTCTGAGCTCTTGTTTCCTCCTCTAAAATATAAACAAGGATGAAAATCTCCCCCTTAGGGGGTCACCAGGAGGGTTAAAATGAAAAGATCAAAGAGCACTTATAAATTGCCTAGCACTGTAGTTTGTTAGCTTAGTTTGCTAACTTAGTTTCCTTTAAGAATCATCTGGAGAGTTCTGACCAGGGGGCCCAGGCAGCAGCATTTTTACATTCCCACAGGAGATTTGAACACGGGCATTCAGGTTTGAGAATCTCTGGCACCCATTGCCTTGTACGTTGTAGATGCTGATACAATTTAGCCTCGATTATTATTTTTTCTCTCCTGTCCTTGTCAAAGAGCAAATCTCTCTGAACAGGCCATGCTGATTTCCTCCGTATCTTATTACAGCAAACTCCCTCTTCCACCTCTTCCGGGCTTTCTGATGTCCTAGCTTTGAAATCAGATCTTTTCTCTGAAATCTCTTTTGGTTACTCCAGCCCTAATCTCCTTCTTTTCTCAAATCCAATGGCAACCTGAGGTCTCTACTGTAAAATCTACTCACTTGGCCACCTCTGTTAGGTGTCGTTTTTAACTGCTTCATGTGTGTCAAACTGTGTGTTTCCCAGTCCTCCAGCTCAATGATAAGGACACCCAAACTAGACACTGAAAAAGGATACATTTTTTTTTAACGTAAAACCAAGACTTTCATATGAAATGAACACAGGTCAAAGATTCTATTTATTGGGGACTACGGGTGACTCAGTCGGTTAAGCATGCAACTCTTGATCTTGGCTCAGGTCATGATCTCACCGTTCCTTCGTGAGTTCCAGCCCCACAAAGAGCATCCATGCTGATAGCATGGGGATTGCTTGGGATTCCCTATCTCCCTCACTCTGACCAACCCCGTGCGCCAAATGTATAAATAAACATTAAAAAAAGATTCTAATTACTGCATTAATTAACAAGAGAGCAAATGGGAAGTTAGAACCAGTTCAAAGGAGAAGCCAATGAAACACAGATATATAGGCAACAAAGAATACTAATCCAAATGTACAAAAAAAATGCGAAATTAGTCATTTCTTTCCACTGAACATTTTTCAATGGTATTTCTTTTTTTAAAAATTTTTAACGCTTATTCATTTTTGAGAGATACAGAGCATGAGTGGGTGAGGGGCAGAGAGAGGGAGACACAGAATCGGAAGCAGGCTCCAGGCTCTCTGAGCTGTCAGCACAGAGCCTGATGCGGGGCTCACACTCACAGACCACAAGATCATGACCTGAGCTGAAGTCGGATGCTTAACTGACTGAGCCACCCAGGCACCCCTCAGTGGTATTTATATGGACAGGAATCATTTGGATTATGATTTACTTTTCACAATGTATAGAATTGTAGAATATATCAAAAACAATGAAAACCAGAGAGCCACAAACTGTGCTCTAGACGGTGTCTAGTTTTACCATTGTAGATGCCCCATAATCTTTGTGGCTTTTCACAATTTTTCCTGACAACACTGCATTGTTAATGGTCTATTCATTTCAAAGGCTGTTAGAAAGAGTATTTGAAAATCAGGTAAAAAGCTTCACTTAAGTAGGAATTTGTGTGAGATTAATTCAGCTATTGGTATCTTCAAATAACTGCAGTGAAGATAAAGCCCATGACCAAACTTTATCTGGAGTGACCGAGACTTTTGAGATGTCTGTACAAATTTTACTAATAAGGAGGTCAAACTTTCAATGTCGCTTGGAAAGTTGTTATCAAGCTGGCCCAGCTGGGAAAGACAGGTGACTTTTAAAATTGATAATGAGAAAACAATTATGACTGTTAAAAATA
The DNA here is from genome assembly GCF_006229205.1 of Suricata suricatta. NCBI lineage: Eukaryota > Metazoa > Chordata > Mammalia > Carnivora > Herpestidae > Suricata > Suricata suricatta. The sequence goes on from NC_043702.1 coordinate 27,918,965, forward strand.
CATATGGATTTTAACACTGACTTGGCTGTTCAAAACCCATTTATTCAACTTTATTCATTCTGAAATGTATGTTATTAGTCTAATGTTAGTTACTGATCACTTCTGATGAACGTACAAGTATCTGGGGTGTATTTCCTCAGGACTTACCCAAGTAGAATGAATAGGTCTACAATTACTCTATGGAAAGCTAAATTATAAATTACAGGACCCCTGCAATAATCTCCTAATTCATCTGCCTGAAATCACTCTTTCTCTCCTCCGATCTGTTCTCTACTCTGATTCCAAAAAATCTTTTCAAATCCCAACTTTGTTTATGTCTTTCCCTGACTTCACATTGCTTTGAGGGTTAAGACCATCTAGTTGTCATTTTTCCTAGAACCATGTGGTTTGACCCTTTTCAATAACCCTACTCTGGTTCAGATGACAACCACCACGACCCTCTTCGGACCTCAACCCATTCATTTCTCAAGGAGGTCTTCCCTGGCCCCTCCCACTCCTCATTGGGTTACCTCTTCCTGTTATATGCTCTTTTGTTAGCACTAATCAAGAATCTTTTATAGCACTAATTAAGGCCACAACTTCATACTTGCTGATGTGATGATTTGGTTATTGTCTATCTCTGCCATTAGACTATCCATGAGGTCATGGATATATTTCCTTTGCCTAGCATGGGGCCAGACCCAGAAAGGTATCTAATAATGAATGAAATTAGTAACTGTACAAACAGTCACCAGTTATATACAAATGTAGCAGTTTCTTCTTGGCCCCTATAGCTTTAGCAATTTATTTGCTGGTGTGTTTCGCTTGAGCTTTTCTTGTTTTGCTTTCTTTTGTTGCTGATCTTATAAGATTGCATCATAGAGAAGGAAAGGAGGAGGCATGAATCCAGCAGGTACCAGGCCCTTCCCAGTGTATTTTCACATCATCTCATTTGACCCTCATAATCTATGTGGCAGGTATTATTTTTCCAATTTTATAAAGATGAAACTGAGGCTTAGAGATATTATACAAGTTATACAACCAGGAAATGGTGGAGTTGAGTTTAAACCCATATTTGCCTTCTCCTGCTAGACTTGGCATCAAGACTCTGTTTACTCAGTGGGCTGGGAGGTCATCTTCTCTACCGTCATAGCAAAGCTTTGGGCCTCAGTTTCTTCCTCTACAAAATAAAGGCAAGAAGCCAATGTTAATGTGCATTTCTTGAATCACTAGTACCAAGGTCAAGTTTCCACATGATGATCTGCTATTCTGTGTGAGAGCGGCCAATCCTCTTTGCCAATTACTGATGTGGAGTAGATTACAAAAATGGCCACCCATCTGCCTCTTCCCTGATTCTATGTACTTTGGCAGTGCCCGCCCCCGTGGCTCTGGGACTGATCATGTGATTCTTTGGGCTCATGGAACAGTAGCCAGGGTGATGCAAGCAGAGACATGTAAAGCACTTGTGCATTGGGGTTTGCCCCTGGCTACACTTGGAACCCGTCGGCCACACCTGAACAAACCTCGACAGGACTTTCAGATGATAGGATCCGGTGCCCCACTGCATCAGCCAACAGCTGGCCGGACCACCTAACTGACCCCAGATGCCTGAGAAAGCCAGTGTAGACCAGCAGATAGCAGTCAGTCCAAATTACCAACCCATGGCCTCAGGCGCTAAATAAATGGTTATCATATTAAGTCACTACATTACAGGTCTGACTGTACATATATATATATATATATAAAATTTTATTTTTAACAGTAAGTTTGTATTATACAGTGATCTTACAATTTTCTCATTCCAAGAGAAATGTGTCATATTTCCTAGATTTATTCTATTAAATGATGTAAAATGTATAACCTAATAGGCACATATCTCTTCTTCATAGGTGGGAGAAATAGACTCTTTTATTTTCTTCTGATTGTAATACAATTTAACCCACTAATTCATTTGGAACTTAATGAAATTTTAGGGATGAGGCATGGATTTAAATTATTTTCTTCCACATTAATATTCAAGTTGACATCCCTTACCATTTAATAACTCCTTTCTCAACCACTGTATTGCTTCTTGATCCTCAAGTATTAATTTCATATAATATATTAGTTATATTCTCTGGAATTGCTGTGGCATTCTACCAAGTAACTTTTCTTTTTATAATTTAATACCATAATTTTATTACAAATTTACTATTCATCAATATAAAATATATTAGTAATATGCAACTTATAAAAGTTGTTTGTTCATAATAGTGTAATTAATAAAGGCCTTTTATGCACCACAGGGTGCAGTTTCTTTCTCTCTGCTAATTTCCATGACCTCTTATCTTCCCTCTGGCCCCTTGACAATTCTGCTTCTCTGGTAGTTGTTTCTGTCATTCCCAGCATTCTCCACTTGACTGTAAACTTCCTGAGAGCAGGAAGAAGAAGAATGCATGTTTTCCTTGTGTTCAGTGTTTTCCACAGAGAAGATGTCCAGTACCCGTTTGCTAGAGCGATGTGCAATTTCATATCCTGGCAGACATTCATTCTCAATGCCATCTTCCTGAGCCTCCGAGCATCCCTCGCTCATAAAGTTCTGAAACCTGTACATGCTTGTTTCCATGCCCTGCCTGGTATTACCGAAACAGAGTATCTGCAAGTGAGAAAGGGAAACTCTTGGTTAGCTCAAAAAAACAGGCATGTAAATTTAACTGATCAGGACATCAGTGGAAATAGGTTCTAATTATTAGCACAGTAAGTGAATGCAAGACCTGGGGACAGGGTTTAGGTCAATGCCAACCTTACTGGACAATACTGCCCTATGCTGGGCCCAGGGCCTACGAGGAAGACTCGGTATGGTCTGTGGCTTCCAAACCAGCATAATAATACTGACCAAGGCTATGAGAGTTGCAAAGTTTAATAACATGGTTTTGCAAATCTTATTTCAACTACTTGAAAGAAAAATACTGTGTAAGAATTGAATGTCAAGACTGTCATTTAAAAATCTAGTTCTCATGTCTGTTTTCTTCTCCCACTCACAAATCTGTTTTTCGAGTAAGATCTATTTGTTGTTTAAACTTTTTCCTCCTCCTTATTCTTGTTGGTGGGAGGCTCCCACTAGGTTGTGAGGAATGCACTGAGAAGGAAAATGTCAAGGCCAGGAGCACATCTGGACCTGCCAAGGTCATATCTCAGCCCTGCTTCATCTCTAATAATTCCCATAAACACTCCACTCCCAAGGCCTCTCCCCAGACTTTTCCTCACCTTAGGATGCACCACCTCCCAAATCCTGTCCAACCCCAGTCCTCAAGGAGCATGTGTCCACAGGCTCTTGCCAGCACTCTTAACATCTTCACCCCCAACTACACCCACCTGAAAATCTTCTAATCACTCTGGACCATTTACCCCCTCTGCCTCTTCTGCTTCTCTACACCAGCATTTTAGAGTGAATGGAGAAATCTCACATCGGCCGTATTGCTGATGCTTATTCAGCCAGTTTTGTTGAGTACCTGCTATGCACTAAAAACAGCAGAAGAAAGTCTCTTAGACTCAGAAAGAATACAACAGGGTGTAAGAGGAGAGTCTCCTCCTTCTCAGAGCAGGAAAGCTCTACAACTACACCATAGTGTGGTGAGTATTATCATACGGAAAAACCAAGTACCACGGAAACCTGCAGAAAGGCACCCAACGAAGAGACTTAAGGGGCCAAGGAAGGCTATGCCACTTCAAATTCGTCATCTTCAATTCCAGGGGGGCCCTTGGCACCACTCAGCAATTATTTTATAATTTCTAGTCAAGTGAAAATTCCCAGAAGGAGTCACTAAGCTTTCATGGCTCTGCTAAAGGCCCCCAATCCACTCTTGTCCCTCATCTCAGCAGACGACCAGCCCCTGCCTACGCTGCAGAAGTCCAGTCCATGTTTATGAATCCATTTCCACCACTACTCTTCCCCTCCTGTCTTCGTAGGAAAGGTGTGCTTTTTAAAACTCCTATCTCTCCACCATTATCCCCAATTCTGGGACCATGGCCCCGACAAAGTGGTTGATTTGACTCCTTCACGTATATTCTTTAATGGTCAATCTCTTCCTCTTAATTACTCAAATATAGCTAATAAATACAAGGCTCTATGACCCAAAAAGTACATTATAAATAGATAAAAATATAATGCAACCCAAATACTCTCAGGTTTCATCAGCTTCCAAAATAGATCCAAAGTGTACCAGGTTAAAAAAATATATGGTTTACAAATGTTTTCCTGCACCTTGCCAAGTATTCTAACCCCAACCTTCACCCACATCTGCCTCCAGCTTACGTGAGACCCCCAGAAGGAAGGGGGACCTTCCATATATTCATGAAAATACTGTGTTCGTTGCACCTGCCTTGCTGGACACCGACCTCTCCCAGCCCACTCCCAGCCCATGTCGGGGTTCTGTCATCCACTGCAGGAGAGCTATTGGTGCTCTTCAGCCTCTGAAGATTCCAGCTGAATCTGCAATGTGCCTAATTGCTGGCCTCACATCCGCTGAGCGAGGGCTCCATGCAAGGGTGCAGAGTCCTGCTGATGGCTCTGCCCGCCAGCATTCTCGGCGTGGACACTGGCATCAGGACCTTGCGTGGTGCCTGGACAACTGCAGTGCAGACAGAAGAGAAGGGAATGGATCCCACGTGTCTGCCCTCACTTCTTTTAAGCAAGATGGACAGCAAGTCCCTGACAGACCTGATGCCTTGTACAACTCCAGAGGGCTCCTTGCACACTATTTGCTATGTGAATGACAAACTCAGAATGTGACTCCTAGGGTTCTCTCCGTGGCATTTCTGTCAAATATTCCAGTCTCTGCCCCCCCCACCTCCATTTGGGAGACGTGTTGCTATCTCCTGAATCCTCACTGGGGATGTGACTCAAGATTTCCCAGGAGGATCTCAAGCCTCCTGTAAATCACTGGGTATCCATAAACACCTGGGTGGAGAAGGATGTCACAACTCAATATAATAGCTGTAGGGAACGAACAAGATTTCCTTGACCCTCTTAGTGTCCCTGGCTGGATCTAAATATTCATCGGACACAAAGACAGGTTAAGAAAAGAAAAGCATACACATTGTTTAAATACAAGTTTTATGTGACCAGAAATACTTCACAAGGAAATGAGGAACTGAAGAAACAGTTGATTTTAGTATTTTTATGCTCATGGTGAAGAGTAGGCAGTCGTGTAGATAGGTCAGAGAGTTTGAAGGAAGTGTAATAAACTAGGGGAAATTAGCAAGACTTGTTAGGATTCTTCTCAGTATCTGTTTGTTTTTGCAGATAAGAGTGGTTCTTTCCTCCAGGTATAAAGAGGGCACTTCTCCCATGAAGGTCTTATGATCTCTTGCAGGGGAGACTGGTGGGGGGAAAGTCAGAGTGACCTTCCTGCTTCTGGCATTTTCTCAAACCCCTTTAGCTTAAAAAACTCAATATGCCAAGGAGTCATAGTTTAGAGTAGCATTTCCCAAACTCCATCATCATTTTATACAAATCACGGAATAGCCATGACTTTGCTACAAAGAACAAAACCTCACTCCTCAACCCTGCACCCAGTCTTGGCTTCTACTCTTGTCTTTTCTTTTGTCACAGCCAAACTCTGGAAAGAATCCATTGTAATCTTTACTTTCTCACTGTGCATGCAATTTTTCAATTTAATATTAGCTTCTTTTTAAACATAATTATATATTCACTTGGTTTAAATTTCAAAAAGTACAAAAAGCTATCCCTGGCTACCAAAGATTCCTCCCTAGAGGGAACCAGTTTCCTGTGTATCCTATCAGAGATATTTTATTAAACACAAGCAAAAACAGATCTATTTCCACTTTTTTAAAAATAGCAATTGCATCCTGTATCTACACAGTTCCTTTTTTTTTTTTTTTTTTTTTGCTTAACATTATACTTTAGGGATCATTTCAAATCAACAAATAGTGTCCTCATCATTTTGGGGAGGGTGGGGTGCTATAAGCTATCATCTTGAATCCTTGTACCCCAATTTTATTTATCTATCCCATATTGCTGGACTGTGGGTCATTTTCAATTTTTCATGACTTCAAGTAGAACAGAATTTTTTTTTAATGCAAGTTTCCACTGAGACACCAAGATGTTACATTTTGTTAAAAAACAAAATCCAATGGAATAAATTTTAAAGATCTTATTGGCTTTACTTAATGATTCATGAATCATCCAGCTTCTAATCTAGCAGATAGAAAGAAGCTCCAAAAAGCTGTTGAAATGAATGACTTTCATTGGCGGAAGGGAACAGGAATAAGGAAGTTACATTAGAGAAAAACGGACTGGTTATCACTGGGTTACTTTCCTTTAGGGGATCGCCAGGGTCTCCTGGGTGGATACCTGACTACTGCTGGCCTCGTGGTTCCTGGTTTAATATTCCATCTGTGGCAGAGCCAAACTGTAATTAAGTGAAATTTTGCTTTGATGATATGGGGCTTAGCATAAGCCACTCAATTTTGGAGGTGTTGTCTAGTTTTTAACAATCCCAAAGCAAGGTAAAGGTCATATGATTTTCTAAAAGAGGTAAAAACCCAGTTTTGTGCCTCTAAGCTTTTGACCCACAGTAAGGATACAAAGAGGTTGAGATTTGGAGATGGGCAAGTATTTTGGAGATCGTAGTCTTGAGTTGTGAATCCTAGTTCCCCAGAGGGGAGCATTGGGGATCCTTACTCTCCATTTCATAAGAAAGAAAGATGCCTCAAGATGGCTGCCTAGAGAGTTTAATACATGACCACACCTAAGGGTGAGGGTTGTGAGCCTAGCTGCTTAGAAGATAAACAAAGAGATGGTCCAGGGGAACCTGCACTCCTAACGTGGGGCAAAGAATGTGTGTTTCCTCAGGACTGGATGAGGACCCCAGGCAAGGACAATGTGGAGTGTTTTACGTTCTGTTAAATGGGAATGGCTGGAAGAAAATTTCATAGCCAAACTGAAGCCAGAGTACTAAGAGCTGAGGAAAACATAAAAGACCTGTTGCAGGGGCTCCTGGGTGGCTCAGTCGGTTGGGCATCTGACTTCAGCTCAGGTCATGATCTCATGGCTCATGAGTTTATGCCCTGCATCAGGCTCTGTGCTAACAGCTCAGAGCCTGACGCCTGTTTTGGATTCTGTGTCTCATTCTCTCTCTGCCCCTCCCCCGACTTGTGTTCTGTCTCTCTTTGTCTCTCAAAACTAAATAAATATACATATTAAAAAAAAAGACCTGTTGCAATAAAGATGGATCCACCTTAATGGAAGGTAAGTCAGATGAAAGATTCCCTGAAAATGAGGAGACAGACACAAGTCTCCAACAATCCATGAAAGATCTCAAGGAAGAGCTGAGTAAAAAAAAAAAAATTCCATCCCAACCAGAAATTGGTGTTGGTCAAGTGAGGCATTTCTGCTTCCTCATTCTTAGCTCTCCCCAATGTTTCTACTTCACAGGGGTCTGAAGGGATATTAGAAAGACAGGAGGAAAGACAAAAGCACGGGGTAAGGAAGATACCCCCTCTCCCACTGCCAGTGTCCAGCATGCAGGAAGCTGAATCCGAGAAAAGAGGACTTAAATGAAATTTTAAGTATTTATAATTATAGTGGACTAAATATCTGAATTGTTGACTATAAGACCTTTTTATTAACTGAGAGTGATCACAGAAGTCATAAGGCTTATACCAATTTTCACTGAGGGACTGAGTTCCACAAATAAATCTAAAGTGACATCGGGTGACTGCCATTTCCTGTGAGGATGTAAAAAGTCATGAGAAACTGTTGCTTTTATCCTAGCAACAAGAACACTCCAGAGAAGTTACTAAATCATAGCTGTGGGCGTTTTTTTTCTTCATCTGTCGGAGAGATAAGGACACAAAGAAATCTAAATGAACCACATTCCAGAAAGTGACCAGCCCTTCTTAGGGCAAAAGAGACCCATGGCCATATGCATCCCCAGCAGAGTAGGAAATTGGAAACTGATAGGGATAAGGAAAAACAGGCAAAATCTAAAGGAACTTTTAATGGCCTACGAGGGATGTTCTGAGACTAATTTCTAATGTGTGTGGGGTTCTTCCTATACATCCAATGATTCTCTACACATTGTCTGGGTGTCCTACAATTCAACTCAATTCCGATACTCTGCCCCTGGAGATAGAGTCAGATTCCACAGATTAAGGGCTCAGTCCTACAAGACTGCCTCCCGGCCACTTCTGATACCACTCGCAGGCCCAGGTGACTGCCTGTGTTTCTGACTTATAGGCTGTAGACTGAAGATCTTGTTACCGATGGGACAGTCTGAGCTGTGCGGAGTTCTCTGTCCTTGGATTGCTACGCAAAGATTTATGTGAGGATCCGTGCTCAGAATAGACAGCCAGAAGGAAAGTACAGGCACGAAGAAGCAAAAGTACACTTTCAAGGTGGGAGTGGGGTAGGTTCCGAGGTGAACCGGCACTGGGTTGTTTTGGGGTTAGAGATTTGTTGTCTCTCTCTGGGCTGGGGAGGAGATGTGACATGCAGTGGGGTGATCTCTGACTGAGGCTGCTTCTAATCTTTTGGGGAACTCCTCCCACAGGTTGGGAGGGGAATTTTTGACCCTACAAAGTTCATACCTGAAGGGCCCTGGCAGCCTTTTTCCATGGTGGTGGTGGGGGGGTGGTGGTAATATCTGCAATGCAAATGTACTATAATGTGTCTAGAAGTTTCCTTGGGCAGAGGTGGAAGAGGAGAGTGCATGCTCCACACCTATGCCTCTCCATCTGTCAACCCCAAGGTTTTGGAAGCCACAGGTTGGAATGTTGTGACCCCAGGCTTTAATGTGTTACCTATTTATCCTGGCCTCCAGTTCCAGTCTCTGTTGTTCCCCTTTAAGGACTTGGGACTCTGCCTCAGGGTGTTCCTTCCACTGTGCAGGTCTAGCCTCTATCTACTCTCTTAAACCGTTAGCAGTTAGCAGTCTCAGTAACCCCCTCCTTGGGTTCAGCTAATTTGCTAGAGCTGCTCATGCAACTCAGAGGAAGATTTTACTTGCTAGATTGCTGTAAGGATAGAAGAAGATATAACTCAGGAACAGCAGATGGACGCAATGTCTAGGGCAAAGTGTGGGGCAAGGGCACAGAACTTAGCTGCCCTCTCTCAGATGTGCCACCTTTCCACATCTTCATGCGTTCACCTGTCCAGAAGTTCTCTGAACACTGTCCTTTTGGGCCTTAGTGGAGGCTTCATTACACAGACGTGGTTGATTGAGTCAATGGCTATTGGTGAGGGTTTTAAAGTCCAGTCTCTCTCCTCTCCCCAGAAATCAGGGGGTGGAGCTGAAAGTCCCAGCCTTCATTGGTGGATGCTCCGGGACACCAGCCCCCACCATTAGGTGCTTTCCAAAAGTCACCTCATTAACATAAACCCAGTTGTGGTAGAAAGGGGCTTGTTATGAATAACAAGACACCCATTTCACTTTTTAGTCCTGAAACAACTTCTGGAACAAAGGATAAGAGGCCAAATGTAACAAATGATGCTCCCATGGCCCTTATCTCTGGAAATCCCAAGGGTTGTGGGAGCTATAAACTAGGAACTCATTTTGTGGAGAAGGACCAAATGTATTTCTTATAAATGTATTTCTTATAAATCACAATAGCACAAAGCCACATAGCACAAAGCTATATCTTGGAATAGTGGGTTTGAACTCCAAAGTTCTCCAGTCACAGAGCAAGTATGCATTCAGCAAGTCTTTCACACAACCCTTCACTAAGTTTATAGAGTCAGTATTCAGAAAGCTAGGGGCATGGCAAGAAAATTGAGAGAAATCACCTCTGGATCTGTTAGAAAAAATGAGGAGCAGTGAAAATGGTAAATATGTTTATATATATCATGCATATATAATAATTGTCTAAAACAAAAATAATAGCAACATATTTGTTTAAGTAAAACTTATGACCACAAGAACATAAAGGGTTGGAGGAAGGGATAAACTTTTTTATACCGTTGTAGGGTTCTTTACGCTGTGTGATATAATTAAATATTGTTTGGGGGGGACCTGGATGGCTCAGTAGTTAAGAGTTGGACTTTAGCTCAGGTCATGATCTCACGACTCATGAGATCAAACCCTGTGTCTGGCTCTGTGCTGACAGCTCAGAGCCTGGAGCCTGCTTCTGATTCTGTATCTCCCTCTCTCTCTGCCTTTCTCCACCTCAAGCTCTGTTTCTGTCTCAAAAATAAATAAGCATTAAAAAAAAAGTACAACTAAAAGGTCAATGGAGCAGATACAGGTAAGTAAAAAATCACTTTCAATTCACCCAATAGAAGTCATCAAAAAATGAACCGAGAAACAAAGAGTAGATGGAACTATCAGAAAAAAATAGCAATATGGTAGACTCAGACCCAACATACTAATAATTACATTAATTTTAAATTAACTAAACATTCCAACTTAAAAAACAGAGATTGTCAGACTGGATTAAAAATACAAGATACAACTCTACACTGTTTGCAAGGAACTCACTTTAATAACTTTAAAAAAAATTTCTTTGAGTAATTTCTGCAGTCAACCTGGGTCTCAAACTCACAACCCAGAAATCAACAGTTGCATGCTCGGCCAATAGAACCAGCCAGCCGCCATGCGAGAGATCCACTTACAATATAAACACACAGGTAAAAAGTAAAAGTGTGCTAGATAAACATGCAAACACCAAGTATAAGATGGGTTGTGTGACTATAATATCAGACAACGTCAATTTCAAGACCAAGGGTATTATCAGGGTTTAAGAGGGACATTACTTGATAATTTAAAAAGGTTGAGTCATCAAGAAAACATAATAATCCTCTAAATATTTCAAAACACATGGACAAAAATCCAAGAGAATGAAAGGGGAAAATGTGTAAATCTGCCTTTTTTTTTTAAAGGTAGAAGTAGGAAAATTTTATATCCTTTTGTCAGTAATTGATAAAACAAATAGACAAAATCAGTAATGATATAGAAAGTGCGAAAACTGCTATCAGTCCCAAAACTAATTGATATTTTAGAATAATACCCAATAGCTGCAATACTGAAAAGATATATTATTTTCAAATGCAAATTGAGCATTCACCAAAGTAGACATATGGTGTAGGCTCTCTGACCAATATAATATAAATTGGAAATTGAGAATAATAAGACATCTAGAAAATCTTCAAATATTTGAAAATTCATTAGCTATATGCATCTAAATAACCCATGGGTCAAAGAAAAAATTGCAAAGGAAATTAGAAAATACTTTAAAATAAGTGGTAACAAAAATACCACATACTAAAATTTGCAAGGTAGTTTAAAATAATCTTAGAAGGCAATTTATTATAGTAAATACTTATATTAGAAAATAAAATAGTATAAAAAATTGATCATATAAGTTTCCTCTTAAGAAACTAGCAAAAGAAGAGAAAATTAAACCACAATAAACACAATAAAGGAAATAATATATATGAGAGCAGAAATTAATGATATAAAAAGACAAAATTCAGAAAAATCAATGAAGTCAAAGTTGTCATTAAAAAATTAGTCACATTGATAAACCCCTAGCAAGATTGATGAAACCACACACAGACACAGACATACAAACAAACACCCACAGAACAATAAAGTGAATGAAAGAGGCAGTTTTTTTTCCTAAACTGTATTCGAATGATAATAAGGGATGTTATAGGTGATTTATGCCAATAGTCAAGAAATGCAAGGGTCCTGAATTCAGGAACTGTGAGGATATCACTATATTTGTAACCTAATAAGTTAGCCTGCCACTTTTAATTATGCTGGCAGAAGACACAGGACTCCTAGGTCAGAGACAAATGATGGTATTCCTCAGAGCAAGTCTACGAGTTTCATGTTTGAGTGGGTTCTCCCTTGGTCCCTAAGTTCCATCAGGTGACGCAGTAGTTCAGGTGGATGCTGCTCATCAGTTGATTTGTGTCATAACTGAAGAACCCCAAGGTTGAGAAACTCCGATTTTTGGAAAGGAACAGCAAGCAAGCCTGTTTGACGTTCGCCTCAGAGGAAGACCTTATCTTTATTATACTGGACAACAAACAAACCTGCCTGCTGGAGTCCTGTTCCAGCAAGTCCAGGGGTCCCTGAGGGATGGACGGTGTCGGCACGAGAGAGCGATGAGAGAGCCATGAGTTTCTTTCTTGATCACCAGGCAGGCATCTCTGCCTTGTCTGCTTTGGTGTCTTTTTTTATTGATCAAGCAATAACAGGACATCAGAAAATAGAATTTTTTACAGTGCCTAATTTCTTGTGATAAGATGCTTTGATAATCAAAAGTGTACAGAAACAAGTTTTACAGAAGTATTTTTGTAGAACCATCCCATTCATTCTTGGCATCAGTCCCCAAGATTAAGAAAATACAAACCTATCTTATTTTGTACGGGTTGTTTTTTTTGCCAATAATTATGACTTTGTTTTTAATTAACAAGTTATAACCGAGTCATGTAATACACTTACAGTGAGGTTGAGTAAATTTTATAACCAAGAGAATAACAGGATGTTTTTAGTAAAAAACAGGATAATATACATATTATTTAAGTTAGTAACGCTAAAATTAAAACATAGGTTAAATTGTATATGGGGCGCCTGGGTGGCTCAGTCAGTTAAGCCTCCGACTTCGGCTCAGGTCAGATCTCACGTCTGTGGGTTTGAGCCCCGTGTCAGGCTCTGTGCTGACAGCTAGCTCAGAGCCTGGAGCCTGCTTCCGGTTCTGTGTCTCCTTCTCTCTCTCTGCCTCTCCCCCTCTCATGCTCTGTCTCTCTCTGTATCATAAATAAATAAAAACATTAAAAAAAATTTAAATTGTATATAGATAGGCTGGGAGTTATTTTATCTAGCTCATTAACCATAAGAGAAAGAATGCTTGTTAGCAAGTTGCTAGAAAAAGCCCTTTCTTTGATGTAAGTACAATGGGGGCCCTGTGTGTGTTGGCCTTGCACCTGGAGTTTTACTTTCCTATCCATCCTCATAACTGAAGTCAGTACAAGGGAGGGTTTTTGTGGCTCCAGTTAGCAAAGGTATATGCAGCAACTTATGTCCCGTCCTTGCTGTTTCTTGTCTCTAAGTTAGGCTCTTTCTCTCAGGTCAGAGTTAATTGTAACTCTTGTGTTCTTAGCCCCCCTTATGTCTTGGATCTGCAAGGCTCATTAGAAGAGCCTTTCGGCAAACATCTGCAGCGATTTGATTTAAAATCTCTTATACAGGGGCAGGAATATGCTTTTTCTTATGGGGTAACTGTGTGGGGAATATCGGTCTGATTTGGAACATTGTGAGGCCTAATCAATAACAGTGGTCCCATTCCCAATATGAACCAGTAATAGAAGGAGATACGAGTTTCGCATCATGGCAGGAGCTGTGCAAACACCTGCAATTTCTTCGCTGTGACTGTGTCACCCAGCGAGGCCGATGCGGCTGCCAGCACTGTCCTCTACTTTAGACAGAGGCACCATTTCTCCCTTCCAAGGCTATTTGCCATATAAGCATCTTCAAAAGACAGTCCGAGTTTCAGTTCACAAAACATGCAAATCCATGGACAATTATTTCACTACACCAACTAGATCAACTTGGACAAATTCCTTGAAAAATACAACTTATAAAACAAAAACTTCCAAAAAGACATACAATGTTAAAGAACTCTGTATCTAATAAATAGAAGTTATAATCAAAACATTCCCACAAAGAAATTCCAGGTTTTAGCAGTTTATTCTACCAAAGATTTTAAGAAGGAAATTCTTTCAGAAAACAGAAGCGAACGCTTATATTTTTTATAATGCTAACATAACCCCAGCAATAATATTTGACAAAAATTATTTTTTAAAGTTACAGGCCAATATCCCACATGAACATAGATTTGAATAAACTTAAGAAAATATTAGCAGATTCAATCCAGGAATGCATGAAAAGCATGCGAAAGTGGATTTTATTCCAGGAATATAAAGTTAGTTTATTATTTAAAAAATCAATGATTGACACTATCAGAAAAAAAGATCAAAAACATAATTACCTGAATAAATGAAAAAAAGCATTTGACAAAATTCGTTGCCTATTCATAATAGAAATTCTCAACAAATGAGGCATAGAAGTGAATTTTTTCAATGTGATAGCTTTTCAAAGGTTATATATGGAAAACCTATAAGTGATATTGTATATCATGAAACCACAAACACCTTTTCTCTCTGACCCAGAACAAGGCAAGTATGTATACTGTTACCGCTTCTATTAAACACTGTATTGAAGGCTAGTCCAGAGCAATGAAAAAACAAAAGAAGTAAAAAGCATAAAGATTAGAGAGGAAAAAGTAAAACCGTCACTCTTTGCAAGCATGACTTGCATTTACAAAATTCCTTGAAAATTTGCCAAAAACGACTAGACCTAAAGTTAGTATGATTCACAATTTGCAAATCTATCATATTTCTACATACTAGCCATAATCAATAGGGAAAATGAAGTTAAGCTTAAAATGCTATATATATAATAGCATCTAAAAAAATTAAATATCTGAAAATTAAGCTAATGAAAGACATGAAAGATCAATACACTGTAAATTACAAAAGATTGCTGAGAGAAATTAAGGAAAACACAAATAAAGGGGGAGAAATATATGGTTTTCATATTTTTTAAATTAAGTTTTTATGTTAATTCCAGTAGAGTTCACGTAGAGTGTTAGATTAGTTTCAGGTGTACAATATATTGAGTCAGCAATTCTACACGTTACTCAGTTTTCATCATGAGAAGTGTACTCTTTTATCCCCAACACTTATTTCACTCCTTTCCTACCACCTTCCTCTGGTAACCATTAGTTTGTTCTATATAGTGAAGAGTCTGTTTCTTGTTTTCTCTCTCTCTCTCATTTTCCTCTGTTTGTTTTGTTTCTTAAATTTCACATATGATTGAAATCATATGGTATTTTTCTTTCTCTGACTGACTTATTCTGCTTAGCATTATACTCTTTAGCTCCATCCATGTTGTCACAAATGCCAAGATTTCTATACCACATCTTCTTTATCCATTCATCTATCGATGGAAACTTGGGCTGCTTCCATAATTGACTATTGTAAATAATACTGCTATAGGCAGACGGGTACATGCATCCCTCTGAATTAGTGTTTCTGTAGTTTGGGTAGATACTCAGTAATGTGATAGCTGTATCGTAGGGTGTTTCTATTTTTAATTTTTTGAGGAAACCCCATGCTTGTTTTCACAGTGGCTGCACCACTTTGCATTCCCTCCAATAGTGCACAAGAGTTCCTTTTTCTCTACATTCTCACCAGCACTTATTTCCTGTGTTTTTGATTTTAGCCATTCTGACAAGAGTGAAGTGATATTTCATTGTGGTTTTGATTTGCATTTCCCTGATGATGAGGGATGCTGAGCATCTTTTCCTGTGACTGTTGGCCATCTGTGTGTCTTCTTTGGAGAAATGTCTGTTCATGTCTTTTGCCCATTTTTTAATTTGGTTAATTGTTTTTGGGTGTTGGGTTGTATCAATTCTTTGTATATTTTGGATTCTAACCCTTTATCAGATATATCACTTGCAAATATCTTTTTCCATTCAGTAGGTTGCCTTTTAGTTTTGTTGTTTGTTTCCTTTGCTGTGCAGAAGTCTTTTTTTTTATTTTTATGTAGTCCCAATAGTTTATTTTTGCTTTTATTTCTTTTGCCTCGGGAGACATATCTAGAAAAATGTTGTTACAGTGGATGTCAAAGAAATTACTGCCTGTGCTCTCTTCTAGAATTTTTATGGTTTCATATCTCACATTTAGGTCTTTAATTATAGTGTTCATTATTGAAAAATTCAATGTTGTTAAGATATCCATTCTCCACAAATTTATCTATAGATGCAATACTCTCTCAAACAAATTCAGCAGTTTCTTTGCTTTTTTTTTTTTTCAAGAAATTCAAGCTGATCCTGGGTTGCCTGGGTGGCTCAGTGTTAAGTGCCTGACTTCAGCCCAGGTCATGATCTTGCAGTTTGTGAGTTAGAGCCCCAAGGCTGGTTCTGTGCTGACAGCTCAGAGCCTGAAGCCTGCTTCAGATACTCTGTCTCCCTCTCTCTCTCTCTGCCCCTCCCCTGCTTGCATTCATTTTCTCTCAAAAATAAATAAACATCAAAACAAATTTTTTTTTTAAAGTCAAGGTTATCCTAAGTTTTTTTCTGAAAACACTAATGATCAATAAGAGCCAAAATCATTTTGAAAATGAACACATTTGACACTATGGAAGACTTAACTACCCAATATCCGCAATTACTATAAAACTATAATCATCAAGACAGTTTGATATTACCATGAGGACAAATAGGTCAATAAAAGAGAATATAGAGTAGAGGCATTGACCCACACAATTGACTTTTTTTTTTATATTTGAGAGACAGAGAGAGAAAGCGGGAGCAGGGGAGGGGCAGAGAGAGAGAGAGGGAGACACAGAATCTGAAGCAGGCTCCAGGCTCTGAGCAGTCAGCACGGAGCCCATGCGGGGCTTGAACCTACGAACCGTGAGGTCATGACCTGAGCCGAAGTCAGACGCTTAACCGACTGAACCACCCAGGTGCCCCAATTGATTTTTGACCAAAGCAGCAAGTCAGTTTAACGGGGGAGAGAAAAGTCTTTTTAACGAGTAGTGAGAGGAGATTGAAAATAAAACAAAAATAACCTGGCAATGGCTGCTGTGGTGCACAGTCCCAATTCTCTCTTCAGACTCGTTTCTCTGCCACTGGGGTGTTGGCTGCTGGTGGCTCACAGCTGAGTCCCTTCTGCAGAAACTGTTCTCATCAGCCAATGTTGTAGCCTCTCCATGGTAAAAGCTGGAATTCAATAACTGGCTAATGTAGAGGTACAAAGGCCCAGGCCTCTTGCATCACTTGAAACAACGCTGAAGCGTCATCTAAATCCTGAGCTCCTCATAGGGTTGCCTGATGCCTCTTTTGCATCACACTGTAATTTCTCCCTCTGCCCAACCCTGCTTCCGTCACCACTCACAAGCACTTTTCCTGTGAACCCTCTCCAATAAACCTTCTGTATGCAAATGCGTTTTATGGAGAATTCCAGATATGGCAAACTTGACCCTACTAATTCCACACCAAAAGGGATAATGTGAGATGGATTATAGAGCCAACTTCTAAAATAACTCATGGGAGAATTTCCTCATGACTTTGGGGGGAAATTGAAGATTCTTAGGACACAAAAAGTGCTACACAGGAAAGGGAAACATCGATAAACTGGACTTTATAAAAATTAGAAATCCCGGCTTCTCAAAAGATACAGAAAGCAAGCAACAGACTGGGGGAAAAGTACAGCATCTAAAAAAATGCCTTGTATTCATAAATATAAAACAGTCTATAAATCAGCAATATAAGGACAAATGGCCCGATAAAACTGAACAAATGACTTACAAAGAGATTTATGAAAAGCATATATAAAGTTGTTTAACATCATTGATTATCAGGGAAATGAAAATTAAAACCAAAAATGTGATACTGTTTACAACCACATAATATGGCTAAAATTTTAAGACTGACCATATAAGGCAAGGATGGGAGTACCTGGAACTCTCCTACATTGCTGGTGGAGTGTAAAATTCTATAAAAACTTTAGGAAAATGTTTTTTTAGTTTCTTATAAAGTTAAATATACATCCAATCTGTGACTCAATAGTTCCACTTCTAGATAAGAAATGAAACCTTCTATCCACAAAAGGATTTGTCAGTAGTGTTCCAAGCAGCCTTACTCATGATTGCTAAAACCTGGAAACAGCCACATGTCCATCAACAGAAGAATAGATAAGTAAATTGTGTTATGTCCACTCACTGAAAAAATAAAAAAAGAACTCAATCAAAAAAAAAAAAAAGAACTACTGATACACACATCAATATGGATGAGTCTCAAAAAGATGTTGAATGAGAAACACCAGACACAAAATAATCATAGTGACTGATTCCATTTATATGAAGTCCAAGAAGAGAAATATAAATCTATGGTGATAGAAAGCAGAAAATAATTGACTCTAATTGTAAAGGAGCATGATAAAATTTCAGCTGTGGCTAAAATATTCTAAAGTATTTTTACATGAAGAGCTTTAAAAAGAGTTCAGAAAGATTGGGATCTCCAAATAAAAAACACTACAGTTTTGGAGAAAAACCTCACAAGTTTACCAAGATTAAATTTAGTCTTTTTAGGGTGAGATAAACAGCAATTTCTTCACACAATTATTCTATCTTCAAGTACCACGTATCTGCCAAATTCAGTATTGCAAAAATTGGGGATAACTTTTTCCAAAAGTGTAAGCAACTTAATAGAGAAGACTCTAGTCTACATTTATTTTGGAGATTAGTGCTAAGCAGTGTACTTACTATTCTCTTTTGTTTTGGTTTTATTGATCTCAAGGCAAAGAAATTGGGGGTTTTCTTTTAGTTTTTTCACCGATATAATGATGGGTTTTTCATTCTGGCAGCCCGACATAGAATCACTTTTGCTTTCAGAGACCCCATCTTCAAAATAGTAAGATCCCATAGATTCTTGGAAAGAATATTAAGATTTTTCGTTGTTATATCACATTGTCTTACACTTGATAAGCAAAAGCTCTCCCCTACAATTGCTAACAGATCAGAATGAAGTATGATGAGTCCTATTTTAATTATAGTAGTCTTCTCTATAGCCTCCTTTTGTGGTTTCCTACCAGAAACATTACAATCCCCCACTAAGGGGCATTTGGAGTGGTGTGGGAGCACTTTTCGGTTGCCATGGTGACAGAGTAGTACTACCACTATTTCAACTTTGGGAACTAGAGTTACTAACTATCCTGCAATGTACTCGAGAGTCCTATATAGTAAAGGATTGTTCCAACCTTGGCAGTACCTGTCTTAGCTTGCTTGGGCTGCCATAACCAAATATCAGAGACTGAGAGGATTAAACAACAAGGATTTATTTTCCTATAGTTCTAGAAGTTGGAAGTCTGAGACCAGGGTGCCAGCATGGTTGGGTTCTCATGAGGGCCCTCTTCCTGGCTTGCAGATGGCTGCCTTCTAGTAGTGTTCTCACATGGTGGAGAGAAAGAAAGAGAGTGAGAGAAAGAGACAGAGAGAGACAGAGAGAGAGATGGGAGTTGGGGGCTGGGGTTGAGAAAGAGAGAGGAAGGGGTGGTGGAGAGAGAGAGAAAACTCTGTCTCTTCTTAGAAGGAAACTAATTCTATCAGATTAGGACCCACCCTGTGACCTCATTTAACCTTAATTACGTCCTTATACAGGTACAATCACATTGGTGATTGCCGTAACTAAGGCTTCACCATATAACTTGGGAGGGACACAACTCAGTAGATAGCACACTCTTACTGAGAACAGTAAACATGAGTGTTCCAGCTTTTTTTTTTATGTTTTTTATTTATTCTTGAGAGACAGGGAGAGACAGTGCGAGCAGGGGAGGGGCAGAGAGAGAGAGAGGTACAGAATCTGAAGCAGGCTCCAGGCTCTGAGCTAGCTATCAGCACAGAGCCTGATGCAAGGCTCGAACCCATGAACCGTGAGATCAAGACCTGAGCCGAAGCCGGTCGCTTAACCAACTGAGCCACCCAGGCACCCCGAGTCTGTTCCAGACTAAGGTTATACCAAGAAATTAAAATTAACATTCTTGCTTCAAGTTAAAAATGAAAATTATGCCCTCAGGATAAATCTAAACTCCTAATCATAATGTCTAGGCTTCTTATATCCTAGCCCTAAACTATTTTTCCAGTCTCACTTCTGCCCATTTTCCTCATTCCCAAATTGTATTTTTATTTTCACACCTCTGCCCTTGCCCTGTTATTCCCTTGTCATGGAATGTTCTTCTCTTTCCAGTCTGTCTAGGAAGTGCTTACTCACCTTTAAAAAGCCTAACTCACATGACTTCCTCTTTGCAACTTTTCCTCACCACATCACTCCTGTCAGAATTAATTTCTTCTTTGGATTGTACTGAAATTATTTACAGCCTGTCTCTTCTGACAGTTTGATCTTTATATCTCCAACATCTTAAGAGTCCAACGTACATATGTGCTCCACAAATAGTTCATGAGTTGCATTAAAATTTAATTGATGTAATTGTGACATCATTTATTTTTATCTACTTCCAACTCTGCCATGTATCTCCTTTTTTCCTTGACTTCCTGCTATAGAAAATTATGATTTAGCACCAGAACCACTCTCATGACTTCCTTTCTTCTCTCCCCATTCTCCTGATTCTTATATTACAACTTTTTGTAAGGTGAATAGTCATTGTTTATAATAATGATGCCTGTATAGTGATGAATAATTATCATATTTCTTTTTTTCTTATATATTTTGATTACCAAATACATCTTCTACCTGATTCATAGTTAGTCCTTGTCTTGGACAAGGCACATTATATTTTGTCCTTACCACTGAAGTTTCAGTAATGCCAAGAAATCGTCCATCAATATAGTAGCGCCCCTCTTATTTCTGCAGTTTCACTCTCCACCATTTCAGTTACCCAGAGTCAACTGCATTGTGTATGCAGATGATTCTCCTTCTGACATATCATCGGAAGATCAATAGCAGCCTAACAGTACATCACAATGCCTGTGTCATTCACTTTACTTCATCTCCTGACATAGGGATTTTTATCAACTCACATCATCACAAGAGGGTTGAGTACAGTACAATAAGATATTTTGAGAGATCACATTCACATAACTTTTATTATGATATACTAATGTAATTGTTCTATTTTATTATTAGTTATATTTATTAACCTCTTACTGTGTTAATTTATATATTAAATTTTACCATAGGCATGTATGTACGTACAAAAAAAAAGCCATCGTATATGTAGGGCTTATACTACACAGTTTCAGGTATCCCCTTGGAGTCTTGAAATGTATCACCCAAGGATAAGGGGGAACTACTGTACACATTTAGACTTTCTCAAAATCACCAATAATTTTTGTTATTGATGGATGAAATTCTTGATCACCTATACGTAAAACAAAGAAGCTAAGTTTATTGCTTACTAAACTATTCTTATAAATCTTATTCTCTCTGTACAAAGCAAAATTTGATATCATACAGGGTTTGAGGAACCATGGTGTTCAAAAATGGCAGACTCTCTAAATTGGGCGTGTTTGGACATTGGCTGACTTTCAGCTGTGAAGTTCAGGGATAGCTGACTTTCAGAAGCAGTTCCCGGAGTGATGCTGTTGCTGATTGGCTGACCTTCAAAAGCATGTGGCCACCACTAATTGATTAGTATGGGCTTAATACTGTTCTGTGGTTACTTGTCTACTACTCTGGACTCAGACTGAAGAACAGTCTTTTAATCTTGATTTTCAAATTAGGAAGCAATATCTTTCCAGTTAGGGCATGCATCAGAATCACCTGGCGTGCCTGTGAAAACACAGATTGCTGGGCACCACCCCAAAACTTATTATGTCATCAGTCTGGAATTGTACCTTGGCACATTTCTAACGAGTTCTCAGGTGATGCTCCCGCTGGGGCAGAGACCACACTTTGAGAACCACTGAGTTAGAGATGAAAGTGCCACAAAAGTAAACAGTAAGTAGAGTTGGCCAGGTTTAAGGACTGTTATGTGGTGGTAACCCAGAAGATCAAGCAGGTTACAGTTGAAAAGAGGAGTTAAGGCGATGGGCAGAGGCATGGGCAAAGCTTGCCCTGGGGCTTTCTCGGGGGCCCATGGATGGCAGAGTTTATGAACTGTTGGTGTGAAACACCTGCTGGAAAGGTGTAAAAAGGACAGCCTTTGCTCTCCTCCTTCCACACAAGCATGACCGCCTTCTGTTTCTAAATTGTCAGTTAGACAAAGGAAGTCACTTTACCATAATTTGTTTTCCTTTTTGTAAACATAAAATACCTAAATAAAACAGGATTTTAATTTCCCCTTTCTTCTCAGTGTATGTACATAAATTTTGCCTTTGCTAATTAGCACATACATTCAAGGTAGTGGATACTTTATACATCTGAACAGGCAATTTAATGCCTTAAGGAAAAGAAGATCCCCCAAGGGTGGAAAAATGTGCATCATCAGTTCCTAACACATGGAAGATATATGTTGAAAAATCAAGGTCCATGCCCAAATGTGCAGTATATTTTTTGTCTTAAATCCATTCCAGCACAAGAAATATGATTCCAACTAGATGGAAGATTTTTCTTCTCCTAAGAAATGTGATAGTTGCCAACTAGTGATGAAGTTTCCAGATTCTTCTCCCAATACTTAACAGATGAATTTATTGGATGGAACAGTAAGAGCAAAATCTGAGCTTCTTTGGAAGCGTGCCCAAACTCAGCAACGGTGATATCAATAAGTGTCACGTGGAGACGTGTATAAAAGACAGGAAAAGAGCGAAGCAAACACAAAACCACCAAAAAGGCAGCAAAGTAGAGCACATCTAACCTTGATGGGGTAGCAGAGTCAGGGTGTGAGCCTTACCAATCCGTCAGCGTTGCTTGGTGCGCATCAGGGTAACCGTAAGGAATGGCTGTGTCCTCACTGGAGGAATGGGAAGCTCAGGGACCCTGAAGGTGGTGCCTCCTATTCTCTGTGATGGCTATGACAGCTCTTATCCTCCACAGTGGAGGTCTTCTCTACAGAATGTTACTGACCATCCATTTTTGGAAGTACCAAGAGCGTCAGGAGAAGCCTCCAAGAATCAGAAACTGTAAATGTCTGCATTTTGAAATGATAGACTCTTTCTTAATGGTGGGAGAATGCAAAGAATTGGGCCCAGACATTCATACATCTCCCTACTTTTAATTCTAAGCATCCCATAGTTGACGGCTCTTCCCAAATGGATTTTCTGTGCCTATTTCTGCCTCCCTAATAGAGTGAATCATTTACCAAATGTGCAAATTTTCAGCCAGAATAACATCTATTTTAACAATATTTTATTTTCAGGGGTTTTTTCATGGACGGTGAGCAAGCACTCTGTAGGTAGGATACTTTTTTTTTTTTAATAGTCTCACGGACAGCTCCAGAAGGCCCCCAGTGGCACAGATTCTCTGTGCGTGCACAATTTGTCTACTTTTTTTCTTTTCACTGAGGGATATGCTAGACAGATCTGGCTTTATTGATTCAACAAACATGTCTGTGCACCCACCCTGTCCAGGTGCTGTTCTCGGGGCTGCACTTCCTAAGTGAGTCAAGTCTCTGGTCGCCTACAAGTGTGGTCTCTTGTTTCCTTACTAGTTTTCTTATACCTGACATCATACAATTAGAGTTCTAGTCCCTTGTTTCAAAATAAACAGAGGCTTTGTTCCTTATTTTAAAACATAAACAATATTAAACAGGTCCCATGGTTATTTACAATTTTCTGCCACTTAACTCAGGAATGTGTATGTTTTCCAAGAAAGAGATTTGGGCTAAGGAAAGATGAAGAGCCCAGGATGTAAAGGGTGAGGAGAAACGCAGGCAAGTCTGGAAGAATGAAGACACTTGAGTCTCATTTACTTCTTTCCTATTCAGGGTCTTGGTGACAGGGCTCCATTTTGGATATATTTTCCATAACTTTGCTTCACAAAGTGTAGTCCCTTAGCAAATGCTATCAAAGTCACCTGGGAGCACTGATCTAGATACACAGAATGCAAAGTATAATAGATAACTTGCAAATCTATGTGTGATTGACTGCCACTAACCCCCCCCCCCCAATCTAGCACTTTGCTAGTCCCTCCATTAAACATTTCTGCAATGACTACAATGTACCCATCACCATGCCAAGGACCAGAGACACAGTAGAAGAAAACACATACATCTCTTTACCCAAGTCTACATTTTAATGGTGAAGATAGATGTAGAAAGTGGTCATTTCAGTATTTTGTGATGAGTGCTATTAAAAAAATAAGAAAGAACACGCCAATATAGCAGGTTATAATTGGAGCACCTAACCTAGTCTAGGCAGGGGTGTGAGGGAAGACAAGGAGGAATTAGCCAGGAGGAAAGGATTTAAGGTTAAGAATGGAAACATTATTTGAGGCAGAAGGGATTATATATATTACATGTATATATTATATATGTCATAAAATATATACATATAAAGGTCTACAGTAAGAATGGGTGTGCAATAATAAGAATATTTTGTTTCTAGCTCCTGGTTCCTGCTAATATTTGGTCTTTGGTCCTGGTTTCTGACACAGAGATTTTAAAACCCTAGCAATTTCTTGAGTAATGGAGTGATAGGAGCATTTACACAGGGCTCCCAAATCCCTTAGAATTTCCTAGGTGATAGGAGCATCTTTAGTTCTAATAAAGCAACTCTTAGTGAGCTCTTGGATGGGGGTTGGTCACTAGAAGGGCCAATCAAGACAAGAAATTGGAACTTTTAGCCCCACCTGCCATTTTCAGGGGATGAAAAGGGGGCTAAAGATTGAGTTAATATTGGATCGTGTTTACATGATGAAGACTTGATAAAAATCCCTAAAGACCAGAAGGTCATGCCTCAACCAATTTAGAATGCAAGTACTGTATGCACAGAGAGATGTTTAGAACTTGAAAATCGTAATAAACACACTTTGCAAAAAATCTGCTTACTTTATGATTTTGAGGTATCAAAGAAGAAATTAAAAGATGTTCTATTATGTTGAAGAGAAGGCTGTTACGTCTTTGCTCTTTTGCCCACACCATTTTCCAGTCTCCTTGGTCATCTAAAAGGTCTTCAGCTTTTCTAATGGAAACTAATTTGTATTCCTAGGGAACTGGAATTAAAACTCAGCTGAGTTCTGCCAGCTGAACCCCAACCATGGACTGTTCTTCCCTCCCTCATTTCTTCTTCTCCTTCTCCTTCTTCTTCTTCTTTTATTTTTATTTTTTGGCAATGTATGTCTTCCCTAAAGATGAAGCTGAATCTTATTAGGTAAAAGTAGAGTATCTCCTGGTAGGAAACAAATAGTTCACCTGTTACTTTAAAAGAAGGAATTTTTGGGGGTGCCTGGGTGGCTCAGTTGGTTGGACATCCGGCTTTGGCTCAGGACAAGATCTCATGGTTTGTGAGTTCGAACATCTCACTGGGCTCTGTGCTGACAGCTCAGAGCATGGAGCCTACTGTGGATTCTGTGTCTCCTTCTCTCTCTACCCCTCCCCTACTCATGCTCTGTCTCTCACTGTCTCTCAAAATTAAATAAATGTAAAATATTGAAAAAATAATAAAAAATAAAAATAAATAAAAGAAGGATTTTTTTTAATGTTTATTTTATTTTTGAGAGAGAGAGACTGAGAAACAGAGCATGAGCAAGGGAGGAGCAGAGAGAGTGGGAGACACAGAATCCAAAGCCGGCTCCAGGCTCTGAGGTGTCAGCCCAGAGCTCTCCCAGAGCCTGTGAGATCATGACCTGAGCCTGATCCAAAGTCAGTTGCATAACTGACTGAGCCATGTAGGCACCCCAAAAGAAAGGATTTACTATTAACAAGTGTTCATTAGATATAAAGGATTGCTATCTGTAAAAGAGAAAGCTAAGGTAAGAGGAAGTAGCAACTACTGGAAGCAGCTCTCCCTCCTAAAAATAAAGAGAAATAGCAAAGAGAGGTTGGAAATATTAAAACTTAAAGGCCTTTGGGGGAGGACCCCCTTTGTGGTGCAGGGTGTTACTCTGCTCGTGCTGTGGGCGTTCGGGACATGGCAAAGTGGATTCAACTGCAGCCACTGGAATGAACTGCTGTTGCTGAGATTAAAAAGTTTTTCTGTGTTATATTCACTGGAGAGAGAGCTGAAAGCAAGCCCATAGGAAGCAGACAAAAAGGGGAGAGTCCATACTTCCTCCCTCAGCCTGGCAGTTCCCTCCAGCACCTCCTGCTGGCAAATCAAGCAGGGAATCATCTGGCAAAGCAGGTGATTCCCAGCCTCACCAGCAGAAAGAAGCAGGTAGATTGGTGATTTAATTTAAGAGCCAATAAATGACAGTCTACTATTTTTTGTAAAAAAAGAGGTCCTTAGTAAAAAAAAAAAGGGGGGGGGGCTATAATCTGAATAGGAAATCAACATCAGTGTCCAGGCACAGGAAAAATAAAATATCAACTGTAAGTACAACAGATTTTGAGTTAACCACCACTTGTACAAAGTATAATAAATGATAATACAGCTCAATTTTCTCAAAGATGAATTTTACTTTAAGCCAAATGTGGTAGATGTAATTAGTGGTTCCAACTTGTTTCTCTCCCATAATAGAATCATATAGCTACACCCCTGGCTTTATGGTGGGCAGAATGTACTCTTCTAGCTCTTGATTTTGTGCTTGGATATGTGAGTTGCTTTAATCGATGAGACATTAAGTAATGTGACCAGGGCAGAAATGAACTTGCACATCTGAGCTCTTGTCCTTTGATGATCTACTATGAGATTAACATGCTCCCCATGTAGCTACTGTCCTTTCAACCGTGGCTCTAGAATAAGATACCTAGATCATTACCAAATACTCTGGGTAACCACTGGTCCAAGAAAGAGCAGAGATACACAAGGCAAAACTTGATCTCAGCTGGGAGCCTGGAGTCCAGTCTAACCCGTCTAAGTAACATTCAATCTATAGATCCATCAGTGTAAGAGAAAATCTGTTATGTTGAGCCTTTGAGTTTTGGAATTTGTTATGCTACATTATTATGGCCATAGCTGACTAACACATTAGGTTTTTCAGACTTCATTGACTCATTAGTAGATCTAATCAGGAAGCAAAAAACACCCATTATTTAATAAATAGACATTTAATGCAGAAAATTGATTATACAGGTGATAGAAAAGGCTAAGAAGTCAACCAGAGGACATTGAGACAAGCCAGAGATTGGTAGTAATAAAAAACTGCTTCTAGCCCTAGACTGGAGAGGAAATGAGAAGAATGAGTGGAGACTAAAACCTTGATTGGTCTTTTGGATGGTGACTAGAGTCGCTGAAGATACATAATCACTTCCAGAGATGCCACCTGAAGCCAGACAATGGGGGAGAAATACCCTGGTTTCTCCCTTATTTCCACCCTCCAGTCTCCTGCCAGTGCCTGTCATTGGGGGCCAAAGCCCCCAGAAACCAGGTTTATGATGCCTGAGAAATGTAGCCCGTGGGAGACCACGTGTCACCCAGAGCTGAGCCCAAGGGAAGGGCAATGAATGGATCTACGGGAGATTCTCTCATCAGTGGGAATGCTTATATTATTGCCTGACCACTGGAATGTCAGTCTTGTAGAGTCCCTTTCTTCAGGAAATTTCTAGAATGCCGCCCTGGGGTGCTTTCAGGCACTAATTAATCAGCCTTGATCACTGTCCCTGTGGTGACAGGTTAGAGGAGTCAGGCCCCAGCAGTGCACAGCAGTTTCCCTTCAAGCTATAACTCTGCTTCAGAGGCCATGACTGCTCTGCGGCCATGTCTCTGGACCTGGAACTCTGCAAGGCCCTCTTGCTGATGGAATAAGGTCGCAGCGGAGTTGATATAACACCACCATTCTTTACAATCAGAGGTCCACATTATTGATTTCAAGAAATAAAAAAGAACACATTCCTTTTGTTTTTAACTCAAAGAAGAGGAGGTCCCAGAGCTAGACTGTGTGAATACTCCCATCCAAGTACTAACCAGGCCCAAAGGACTGTGTGAATCCTAAAGCATGATAGCATTGTGAGAAAGCGTGGTCCATTCCCATATGTCATTTTCTCCTAGAGCATACAACTTATGTAAGCTAAGGCCAACTAGCATCAAATGAACTTTCCTTCCACTCACCAAACCATTGATGGAAATATGACCTTCCTTTAATAGTTAGGGTTTTTGTGTGCATCACATTTTTTTCACTTATGGTGAGTTCCCTGGGAGATTCCTAATGACCTTTTCTATAATATGGCCTTAAGTAAGAGTCCCCCAACCTATTAGACATGCTTGTACATGAGCGGAACTCCAAAACTAAAACCTTGGGTAGGGTTTAAATATTTTCCCAGGAGGGGCGCCTGGGTGGCTCAGTCAGTCAAGCATCTGACTTCAGCTCAGGTCATGATCTCCCAGTTCGGCGGGGGTTTGAGCCCCACGTCGGGCTCTGTGGTGACAGCTAGCTCAGAGTCTAGAGCCTGTCTTCAGATTCTGTGTCTCCCTCTTTCTCTGACCTTCCCCTGCTTGCACGGTCTCTTTCTGTCTCTCAAAAATAAATTTAAAAAATTTAAAAAAAATTTCCCAGGAGGCTGCTAAACCCCATCATAAGTTGGTAGAAGCAATAGTTAATGGAGTGGGGATGACCACATCCACTAGCCAGGGTGCCTGGGCCTCTCAGCTTCTTCCCAAATGAGTTAGCTTACTTTGCTCACGGGTTCCCACTAGAGGGGATCTAAAGGTTTCATTTAATGGTCAATTTAAATTTGAGAAAACTGAAGTTCAGAAACACAAAATTATTTGCCTGAGGCACACCGTTAGCTAGTGAGATCTAAAAAGGCATCCAAAGAAGCCAAATAAGACACAAACTAAGGGAGAGTCAGCCGCAGGCAAAAGCAGATGAGTAGAATGCTGGAAAAGAAAATAAGACCAGGGAGAAAGTAGCTTAATTTAAAGAAATAAAGTAAGAAAAATCAAAAGAGTCTATATGTATTATGTAAGTATCTACTCACCTACCTACCTTCCTACCTACTTACCTTCTTATATTTAGGCTATGATGAAGGAGCTCTATTTGCTTCAAGAGCCTTCCCATGTCTCTTCTTAATTCCTCTCTTCTTGAGTTATAGAATTACTCACTTCATATTTTCCCAGACTAAATAAAAAACTCCCAATGTATGTTGAGATAATAATATTGACTGAAAGTCCACTGTGTTTAGGAGAGTAGAACACAAAGCAAGAGAGGCAGGTTGGCCCCTGACATTTAGGAATGAGATAAGGTCATCGCAGTGACTCCTCTACTGCCCACAGAAGGGGTCTTCCCTGGAGCAAGTCTTCTTGCCTCACTGTGTCTGTTTCCCCATCTGTAGAATGTGATTAAGTCTGTGAGACCCCATCCCTCTCATGGAAATGCTGCTAAAATCTTGTTGATCTTGAGATGGTTTTTAATTCTTAGGATTGATTTGAGAATGCCAAAGGAAAAAGAAATGAGTTGTGGAAATACAGATGATTATTGTATTATATACATATAATTTTAACAATCAGAAAATAAAAAGATATAGAAAACCTCATCTTTTTGGAGTTTAAAACAATAATCATTCTCCTCTGTCTTCTTTGAGCTCAAATCCAATTATAGATAAAGGGGTTTAAAAAAATTTTTTGATTCATACTAGTAAAACTCTATTGAAGAACAAAGCTTGGACTTGAGGCCATTGTAGGCTTCTGAATACTCCTCCCTCACTTTTCATACACGCAAAGACCCAGATCTTCAGAACAACACTCACCCAAGTAAGTGCTGGAGGATCCTGGCCTTTTTTACCCCTTTGAATGCAGAGGGTCCTATTAACAGAGACAAAGCGAGGAGGCCCGCAAACTCTACCTAACAGCAGACTGCTCGATGCCCAACCTCGCCATCACAGCAAACAGATAATACAACCCCTCCTTTTATGGGAATGGCCCAGAAACAAAACACACACACACACACACACACACACACACACACACACACACACAATTCCTCTTACCTCATGCAGGCTGGAAATGTTTATTTTATTGGCCAGGAAGAATGGGAATCAAGGGAGAGGATGTTTCCTCTACAGGTCCTCACTGACCCAGTGATCCTGGCAAAGAAGGAAAAGGTTGAAGGCAGGCAGGCAGCCGACTATGGATAGCTGTGTCCCTGCAGCTGCCCGGATGGAGCACCCGAGTGAATAGCTGAGTGAAGCAATGGAAATAATGTTCATGGCTGCCTGGGTCTATGCTGACCCAACTGGATGAAGATAAGGCCATAAAATAAAGTGGGAAAGAAAAGCCAGTTGATGAAGTAGTAAGTGTTGAGAGACTATTCATTTCCTATATGGTTAACTGGAATTCAGGGGTTTGGAAATAAAGTCTTTTTTTTCCTTTTTGATAGATAAGAGGGTGGATCTTCACAATATTCAAGAGGAAGCAGCTGCATGTTTTGGCAACCATTTAGAGGAAAAGAGTGAATATATGAAATATTACTGCAAAAGTATAAGGGAGAAATTTGAGTAGACAGCCAAGAAAAAAAGAGTGAGGAGTGGAGAACAGTAAATTTAGGAGATCTCCATATGATGTGGTTTCTCAAAGATAGTGTATTTAAAAAAAAAAAAAAGGCAAGGAGAGAGGGATAGAAGCAAAGGCTTAGAACAGTGAGCACCAAATTGAGAATAAACTTTCCTGAGAGACACTTAAAAAGTAATCAGAGAAACAAGTTCAAGACCCAGAAAGGGCAGTGTGTCTGGAGCTTGAAATGGAAAGAATCACAAGGAGATTCCCCTCCTATATCAAACTCTCACTGGACCGAGAAATCTGCTGTGCTAATAGCTCTGAACCAATTGCTTTGCATGAGATCTGGACTAGTCTAAATGACTTTGTCAAACTTCAATTTTCCATTTTAAACGCAGAACAAATAATGACTTTGAGGTGTATATAGCATTAATGCTATCCAGTTAACTCCTTGCAAAAAAGCCAAGTTAAGTTTATATACTCGGGAGGTTTCTCCTAAGATTGATTCTGAGAAAGGCTGGAGTAGTCACTTTCTGTAACACACCTTTCCCACTCTGCCCTTCTCACCTTCAAAGTGTGCTTTGCTTCATCTCACAGCATTTCTGGAGAATGCTGTGTCACCATTCCAGTCTTCTCCCTTATCTGGCATATCTCCCATATCTGACGGACTTGACGTGGCTACAGAGAAATCATTGTTGATATAAATTTAAAGTTTATGCAACTTTATTTTTTTAATGTTTATTATTGAGACAGAGCAAAATAGAGCATGAACAAGGGAGGGGCAGAGAGAGAGGGAAGACACAGAATCTGAAGTGGGCTCCAGGCTCTGAGCCATCAGCACAGAGCCCGATGCGGGGCTTGAACTCAGGAACTGTGAGATCATGACCTGAGCCGAAGTCGGACGCTTAACCAGCTGAGCCACCCAGGTGCCCTGTTATGCAACTTTAGATGACTCTCTATTTTACACTTAACTTACCATGCTTCTTATCATGCTTGGATAAAGGTATGTCATTCTTATGTAATCAAGTGGTATATTTTGCTGAAAATATGTCATAGGGATCTAACATCTAGATAAAAAAAATCTCAGCTGATAAAAGCAATAATCATTAAAGGGTATTGACATTGAATTATAAGACCAAGTAAGGGGTCATTTAATCAAGACTTAAATATCTGAATTTCTAAGTTACACCACCTGAAATATATCTTTCTCTGCTAATCAGCCAAGTGGAGGGATGGGGAGAAGCGGTGGTCAAAATATTGTGGACTGCCTTCTGGAACCAAATCGAAAGAAGCTCAAATTTAAATGAGAGTCTTCTAAACTTTGCCAGCTGATTTTATAAACTTTATCTCATGGTGGCATTCGTATCACTACTTTCATTTTAAAGGTACATAAACTTGAAATCAAAGAGATTATGCCACTCACTCAGATTCACACCACTGTTACATAGCAAATCCAGACTCCATGCCCCGGACTATTTAACACTGAGTTCACTCCTATTCCATTCTTCAGAAGTGAGTTCTTAGAGTTGTCCTCCAGTGGTGGTGGTGGTGTTTTGTTTTGTTTTTTCCTCTTCAGGCCACAGCTCTGGGTCTCATCTAAAGGGGACTCCCAGAGAGAAGTCAAGACCCACTGGGAGAACAGATTCCTCTGTGGACCTGATAGAACTCGATTCGGTCCAGTGGAGAATATGTCTAAGACACTATGATAGGTATTGGGACGGGGAGGAGAGAACCTGGAATAGAAATACAAATAGAAGTATGACATGTCTTCAATGCTTTGTAACAGTTTTTCTTGCTATGAAGTCTTTTTTGCATCTCCCTTCCTGGACTGACTTCTCCCACTTGAGGCCGTCTCTACCAGGGACATCCTCCACCACTGCACCTTTCATGTTTCATTCCATTTGGAGTCTGTTTCACAAAGGAGAATTCAGCAGTTTGTCCTCCTTAAAGGGCTGGAGGAGAGGAGAAGTTTGCAAATGAAGCTAACACTTATTTTTCTCTGTGCATTCAACTGTCTGCTCCTTGCGGGCAGGAAATGCATCTGTACCAAGAGTTAAGCACAGGTTTTGGGACATAATAAAGTTCAGAATGGATCACTGCATGAACAAAATGGGTAATGCAATCCATAGTGGAGAGAAATATTTAAACGACTCAATAAGAAACAGCGCAGGTCAAACTAAGGGCCAGCTCAACTGATAAGATTTTTCCAAATAGAGGTTTGCAGCTGAAAAAAAGAATCTTCCTAAAACCAACCAACAAACATTGAAACATCAAAGAGAAGAACCCATAAACTGTGCAGCGTACATTATCTTTTCACCTTTTTCAAGATATCTTCTAAATGCTTCTATAGACAACATAATTTATTCTGCCCAACGTTCTCCAACCGCAAACTACAGGGAAGGTGTGCAACGTTCAGTGTAACAATATTTGTTTTCTGGTCTGTTCCCCTCAGCTCATCTTCCATTATCTGCTTCACATGCTATGAGACTACATATAGGACACACCTCATAAAAGGGCACAAACACCTTCTTGTATTCACAGTAATGTGAATGGCTTTTATTTATCGAGTACCTACAATAACTGAGGCACTCACTAGATTCCCGACAGACTGATTTTATTTAATCTACACAAATATCCTGATGAAGTGACTCTCAGGTTTCCACATTTCACAGATGAGATTTCTGAAGCCAGGTTAAGTAGTTTACCCCTGAACTCCATGGTAACAGGAGGCAGAGTAAAGATAAGAATTTTTATTTGTTTGACTTCAGAATCAGAACCCATAAATGCCCACCTAAGCTCAGCAGACTTGGACTTCCTTTGCAGGAAGCAAGGATATCAAACACTGCTCAACTTCTTGATTTCCAGAGAAAAAGGAGGCTCCTCATAACCGGTCCTACTGTGCTGAGCTGCCTTTCGAGGGTAAAGTTGCAACTCTGATATGCCAGTCCAGTCCAGCTCCACTGCCTTCAGGATCAACTATCACCCATGATACAGCTGGGGAGAAAATTGGGGCTGAAACAGAATCATACTTTATTTTGTGGGGTCGTTTTCTGCTCAGAGAACGGAATCTGAACACATTCTCTGCCAGCAACAGAACAGGGCAACATCACAGAGTCCCCAGTAATCTCAGGAGGAATCATTTCCCTTTCTCACAGTTGCAGATTCTCTGCTCAAATGCAGGCATGTAAATAATTAGACTAACTCGAGTCAAACTTGGAGCCTCTAGAGAGGGAATTCATAAGCACTGTGCAAAGTGGTTTATAAATGTCATGTTATTATTTCTTAAAATGGGTTAGGCAGGTGTTTATCCACACTTTTTTAGAGACCAAAATAATTTCACATTCTCAGATGTTTCTCCTGTGGACTAGAAATGGTTCCAGGCTATCTCTAAAGAAGAAACTGAATACATATGCGCATATGCGCATTAGGGCCGGAGGAGCCTCAGAGTTCAGCCATCTTCCTGTGGCGGCCAGGAGAGCCGTGGATAGCCCTCAGGACCCATCCTGGGTGCATCAGGAGACCAGCTCGGCCTGAAACCCACGCCTGCCTGCTCTCAGCTTAGGATGACTTTTATGACACCCCAGGGGAAGCAATGGTAATTCAGAGAAACAAGAGTCAGAATGTCATGTAATGACTTGGAAGGCTCATACCAAGTCAATCAGCACCAACGGTTTTTTAAAGTAAATATAAGGACGTTTACATAAATAATACAGAATTGATTTTTAATAGATAATAAAAAAGAATGGATGGGAAAAAATGAAACAATCATCTTATCACCCAGAGACAGTCACTTATTGAACCTCGGTATCAATGCCTCTGGATGTTTCTATGCTCACATGTGCTTATAAATGGATTCTTTTGTACACATGGGACCACACCATAAACACTGTTCTATAATTAGCTTAGTAGCATATTTCAATCGTCTTTCCAAGCGGATGTATCTTTATCTATGTTATTTTTATGGCTGACTAGCATTCCATGGCATGGCCGCTGCATAATTTACTAAGCCCATTTCCTAATGTGAGACTTTGACTATTTTTCACTAAGAGAAGCAAGGGAAATATGGTTTAATAACTGGATGGGCTCAGTCCCCTTCCAGTGGTGTTTCTTTAGAGCTGTGGCAGCACAGACAAACTACTACCCTCTCCAAACCTTTTCCTCCACCGCAGTCACGCCTCTCAAGCGGGCTGTTCGGTGTCTTAGAGGAGGGAGCGTGCATAGAAAGTGCTTAACGCTGGTTGGTTGCTTTCTTGTTGCTATTGAGTTGAAAGGTGTTATTATTAACAAGTCTCCCACAAAAAACTTTTTTGCTAAATTTTGTGCCCCCCTAAATTATTTCCTGAGAATAAGTCTTAGACACTGTATTCTAAATTAAAAAAATATTCCCAGATATGTCACAGTTAGTGCCAAGTTGCTCTCTGAAGACTGTGCCAGGTTACTGCCCCCTGAAAAGACACCAGTGAGCTCACTACCTCACACCTTCTCCACAACTGGCACTATGATTCTTTTTAAATCATCTTTGCCAAGTTGAGTTTGATAAAGACCATTGCTGGAACACTCTTTCTTTGTGTGTTAGGAAGGCCAACTGTTTCTATGCATGTTTTGGCCATTTACATCTCTTGTAATGGCTTCCTCCACCTCCTCCTCCTCCTTTTTGGACTTGTCTCTGGCACAATCTTGTCTCTTTGAAATTGTTCATAAAGTCCATTTAGCAGCTGCTATAGCCCTTTGGGTAAAAAAATCCTCTAGATCATATAAGCTCCATGAGGTCAGGGATGGAGACTGTCTTCTTTGCTGTTCTCACTCTCCATAGTGCCTGGATGTCAAATGGCCCCAGGAGACATTGATGGAATGACTGATTGAATGAATGGATGATGATTGGCGGGTGGGAGGCTGTGAGAAAGGTTCCCTAGAGCAGGCCAGCAGCCCTGCCAGAGTGACATAAGTCCCCAGGTTTGCCAAGTCCTCTCTTCAATCCATTCAAAGAAAGATACCTAGACTCAAATCACACCTCTAGTGAGACCCTCCCTATTGCCAGAATCTCCTTCCCATCTCGAGAATGTTCTTCTCGTGCTCATTTCAGCAGCACATATACTAAAATTGGAACGAGAATGTTCTCATGAGTCCGTGCATGTCACCAAACATGTAGGCAACTGACATTCACTTAATCTGAAGAGAACCTGAGTACGCAGTAAGCAGCCATCAAATAGATAGATGCTATCACCTTTGATTTTCATCAATAAATCAATATTGTGTACCTACCAAGTGAAGGCACTGGGCTCTGGGAGAAACAAACACGAGAGGAACTTAGAGGGAGGAACAGGGTGCGCTGTCTGTATCCTCAGGAAAAGTTCATCCAGGCCTTGCCACGTCGCAGGAGGCAAGCAGGTCAGTACTGTGGTAGCACGGCCACCACCAAGGGTGAGGGAGCACGATCTTTTTTGTTTCTAGATATTTTTTTAATGTTTATTTATTCCTGAGAGAAAGAGAGAGAGACAGAGACAGAGACAGAGACAGAGACAGAGAATGAGTGAGGGAGGAGCAGAGCGAGAGGGACACAGAATCTGAAGCAGGCTCCAGGCTCTGAGGCAAGTCAGGCACAGCACAGAGCCCGACGCGGGACTTGAACTCATGGGGTGTGAGATCATGATCTGAGCCAAAATCAGATGCTTAACCTTAACTGAACAGAGCCACTCAGGTGCCCCAAGGGAGCACGATCTTAAAGAGAGCTTAAAAAGTCACTTCTCAGCTCTAGTCAATTGCTGCCAGAGCACGGACATGGGTTTGGAGCTGCCAGAATCTCTCTGGAATGGGATGGGAAATCCTCCCGACTAAATGTTGGTTTGCTTTTCAAACACTATGTAGGTCCAACAAAAGGTTAGCTGGCCCATATGGGAGCAGCTCCTAGGAAACAAAACGGCCACACTGCAAATGAGGGGCGCAGGTGGTAAAATGCAAGAGTGCGAGGGAGGGAGTAGTGTTTGAAAGGGAAGCAGCTGCAGACAGAGGTGAGGCATGAACCTCATTTTGCAGGGCGACATTCAGACAGGCTGAAAGGGCCATTTGAATGAACACTGAATGCATTTCCCGATCTTTCAATTGCAAAGAACTGGTGTGCAGGGCATAAAGGCAGAGTCAGGGCAGAGCGCATTAAGTGAAGTGGATATACAATCCATTGTGAATATGGGACCTGGCGGCCTCAGCAAGACACTAGAGAGCTAGTTTGGGGAAGATGGCGAGCCCAAGTCTCCACCAGAGTCCTCTCCAGCCTCCGTGGCATTACAGATACGGCTCTTACCCTGCATTGTCCCCACTGCAGTGACCCGGTATGCCACCAGTTTTGGACCCCCACTAGCTGGAGTCCATGGCAGCCCCAACTGGCTTCACAAAAACCAGAAGACTCGTGAGCCTGACATTGCAGAATTTATCCTGGCAGACTCCTATTTTTCAAGCCGCTGCCCATCCTTTTTCTCTTTAAACAGCAGACTCATGTATGATGTTCTATTTTTCCATTTGAAAATGCTCCAGCTGAACACTTGCATGGTTGCCATGGCAACTATCAGGTAGCATCGTCTTGTGCCTGAAGCGGAGACTGCCTGCAAGAAAGCCAATGCAGTCATATATTGTTTCTTTCTGGACTAATCTTTTCAACTGTAGCCTATAGTGTTCCCATAATATATTCTATCAGAAGCTTGAGTGGTTTATTGAATTTAATGTGCCATGGCTCTCCTTTGACTGAGCAATCCATTCAGTAGTGGGTCTTTATTTTGAATTTTCTACTTGGCAATAAAAAGTGCAGGGTCTACTGTGGTGCATGTTTTGTGATTTCTAAGATTCTAAGAAAGAAAATGGATTTGCACACACAAACAGACTCTGTCTTTTTAATCTTGTACTAGTTGAAGAATTATTCATCTTATTTTGGCTGGGCCCAAGTGGGCTATTTGCCAAACATCTGATTTCTGGATACTGTATATATCACCGGGAGAGAGCAAATACATTTCTGTGATTAGTGAACACTATGAGGAGGCATGAAGTCAAAGCCAGCTGCCTCAGCCAGACAGTGGCTATCAATTCTAAACCCTCCAAGGTGGCCCCCTCCAACTATGGCCTTAAAGAGTGTCCATGCCTCCCCAGCCTCCCTAGGAGAGAGGGGTAAGGTAAGTAGAGAATGGGGGTACATTTACTGTGGAAAGGGGCAACCCAGTAGGATACCACGAGTGGTAGTGTTCTTTGGGATCAATAAAATGAGAAGCTCAATTGTTTCACAAAGTTTCAGAGTAGACTACAGGCTGGGAGAGAGGAGGGGATTTTAGGAGCTCTTGTACAACGGTGCGTGCAGCTTCAAATGGTTGAGAGAAGTGTGGGTGAACACTGGGATCATTCTTTGGGCTGCATTTCTTTGAATGTGAAACCACTGAGGCTAGGGCTGGACTGCACAGGTCATAGCTTAGTACACATGAACAATTTTTTAATTGGAACACTAATATTTCCAACTAATTTAACTAATAGTCATATCACACCACTGACTAGTTATAAAATATTTAACATTAGGCGTTTCATTCAATGGATGTCAGTTGGGCACCTCCCAGGTTTTGATTTTTTAAAATCAGACCTGAGGCACACACTCATCATTGGTCCAAGCATGCCCTTCTTTTGTAATTTACGAATCTACACATTGGTTTACTTGTAATATCTTATGGAAACCCATGAACCCATCATCCTCTATCCAGAGTTCTAGATGTTAAGGGAGGTACAAGATGAGGAAAATGCGTGCTCCTTTCAAAAAGCCTCTACTTTGGTGTGACAGGCTGATGATGGCTCACAAAGGCATGTTCAATCCTGCCCCTGACAACCTGTAAATATCGCCTTATT
The DNA here is from genome assembly GCF_006229205.1 of Suricata suricatta. NCBI lineage: Eukaryota > Metazoa > Chordata > Mammalia > Carnivora > Herpestidae > Suricata > Suricata suricatta. The sequence continues at coordinate 27,956,875 of NC_043702.1, forward strand.
TTGAAACCAGGCCTTTGCAGATGTGATTGAGGTAAAGATCTAGTAATGAGCAGATTATCCTGGATCCTCTGGCTGGACCCTAAATATTGTCAAAAGCATCCTTATAAGAGAGAGACAGAGAGCTGAGCCACCCAGACAAGAGAAGACAATGTGAAGACACAGGCAGAGATTCAAGTGATGTGGCCACAAGCCAATGAACGTCTAGAAAATCCAGCAGGCATCAGATGCTGGAAGAGGCATGGGATAGATTCTCCCCTAGAGCCGCCAGTGGGAGTGCAACCCTGCTAACATTTAACTTCAGACTTCTGGTCTCCAGAACTGTGAGATAATACATTTCTGTTGTCTGAAGCCACCAAGTTCATGGTAATTTGTTATGGCAGCCCTAGTAATCTAATACATTTGGTATGATAGTGAGGCACGCACACAAGCAGCCACAACTAGAAGTGCCAGCACTTACCTAACACCTTCTCTAGGCCAAGCATTCTACCTGCATTCTCTCTTTTCATTTTCCAAATGATTCTGTCAAGCAGATATAATCACCTCCGTTTTGTATATGAGCTCATTGAACCTCAGTGTCTTAGAAAACTTTCCCAGAGTCCTAAACCTAATGAGTGGCATTCAGGGAATTGAAACACAGGATTCCCCGCTGCTATCCGAAAGTAGAACATTCCTGTGAAAACTTTCATCTGCCAAAATGGAGTAAACTGAAAAGTATCCTCTGCTTTCTGAAAGTTCCTGTTGGGCCACCTTGTTGAAAGAAATCCAAAAGGATTTTTGCTTTTATAAAAACAGCCTTAACTATATTAATGTAGGTTTTTGTAAAAGGGAAGTGGCACATTTCAAACTCTTGCACGGTGAGGGATACTTGTACTAAGCGCTAAGTGCACCCTCTAACTCAGAATTGAAATATATGCACACCCTGAACTCTAAAGTGCAGATCAGCCATATGTGCCAAAATTAACATCGTTTTCTTCTAGATTTTCTAGTAGAAAAATTCTAGATAGCTTAATTGAAGCTTCCTTTTTCTCTGTATTCTGGGTCTTTACTTCACTGGTATTCTAAGCCATACTTCATCTGTCTAAGAAAATTACTATGTCTGCCTAGCACAATGTGTAGAATGCCTTTAGGAAACATGGGGTAGACTAGTTTTGCTGAAACAGAGCTGTTTGCGTCAGAGAGTCACGAGGGAGGCAAACAGAATTTTGGTCCAAGCCAGATTGTAAGAGGACAAGGGAAGTCTGATCTAAGGGATCTGGACTTGATTTCTGTCATCAGAAGTTGGTGGAGGTAACTATGAAAAGACAGTCAGTCTAGTAAGTAGGGAGTATTGGTGACTTTGAACTTACAGAGTGTGGGGTGAGGTTGATGGTAGATTGCAAGTACTTAAGGAGGAATAGAGCATGTGGAAATGGAAGCAGACAGTACAAATTTGTCATTGGAGGTGTTGGGCAGTGGAAGAAAGGAGACAAACAGAATGAGAGAGGGGTAGGTAGGTCCTGGCATCAGCAGGTCAAGTCTCTTCGGTGTAGGAGAGACTAATGGGTGTGGCGCTGAAGGAGACTGGAAAGGAAGCCAGGCCATTTTTTTTTTAAATTGAGGTATAGGTGACACAGTGTCCATTACTTTCAGGTATGTAACAGTAATTCCACAAGTTTATACTTTCGGCTGCATTCCCCTACAAGTGTGGCTGCCATCCATCCATTACCACACAAAGTACCGTTGACTCTATATTCCCTATGCTGTACCTTTCATCCTCCTGACTTACTCATTTCCTAACTGGAAGTCCGTACCTCCCTCTCCCCTTCACTCATTTTGCCCATCCCTCCACTCCCATCCTTTGGAAGCCAGTGATTTTTGTAAAGCCCAGGGTAAAAGCAGGGGCTCTACCTAGATTCCAAAGCAAATGGATTAAACTCAGTTCAGTAATTCTGACTGCTCCAGGGAGGCACTAGAGTGTATGAAGTCCTTTGAGAGTCTAAAGTCAAATTTCAGACACGCTAATGCTTTGATAATGTCTGTCCTTTAGTTTTCGCACAAATCAATACCTTCACTTAAAAATATTCTACTGATATGTAAAGTAGCTGAGAAAAGAAATTACGTTTCTTTCTCTCCCTGGCCCAACTCCGGTCCTGTGATGCCCAGCACAGAGGCCTTGTTTAACAAGTGTGAGCTGAAGCAATGAAGGGTGTTTACAGCATGACTCCACTGTATAAGTTCTATGACCTTGGGCAAGTTACCTAAGCCAGTTTCCCAACCTCTAACATGCAGATAATAAGAGCCAAGTCACAGAATCATCGTGCATTAATGGAGATAATGAGTGTGAGACATCGAGTGTGGTCGCAGACACACAATAGATAGAGAACCTACCAAATAGCTGAACCCATGGTTTGAGAAGCCAGGTATCAGAGTTGTCCAGACAGAAAGTGTGAATCAGGGGTGCCTGGGTGGCTCAGTCGGTTAAGCCTCCGACTTCGGCTCAGGTGAGATCTCACGTTCGTGGGTTCGAGCCCCGCATGGAGCTCTGTGCTGACAGCTAACTCAGAGCCTGGAGCTGCTTCCGGTCCTGTGTCTCCTTCTCTCTGCCCCTCCCCCTCTCATGCTCTGTCTCTCTCTGTATCAAAAATAAATAAAACATTAAAAAAAAATTAGAAAAAAAAAAAAAAGAAAGTGTGAATCAAGCAAGTTGACTTCCAATTCAGTTCAGCTGCATACTGTCTGGAGGTCTGTGGATAGTTTACTTAACCTCACTAAAGCTAGTCTTTCATTTATAAAATGTGGATATTAATATTAGGGATGTTTTTGGGAATGAATAAGGTAGTATATGTAGAGCTGTCCTTTCTTTTATATTAATATGCAAATTTAAAACTAATATTTCACTTTAAATGGAAAAAAGAAAATTGAAATCTCCAATAACAATCATTTGGATGCACTCTCTTCTTTTTCAAAATAAACCATGCTGTGCTTTCTTCCCTGTTTTCCCTAATTTAAAAGACAAGGAGTTATGCACTGATAATTTTTTTTAATGTTTATTTTTGAGAAAGAGTGCACACAAGGGGGTGAGGGGCAGAGAGGGTGACAGAGAATCTGAAGCAGGCTCCATGCTGTCAGCACGAAGCTCCACATGGGGGTCGAATCCACAGACTATGAGATCATGACCTGAGCCGCAGTTGGACACTCAACCGACTGAGCCACTCAGGCATCCCACACTTAATAAATTTAATATCACCCCTCCCCTAGATTGAAAGTGTCCCCAACTTCTCTATTCTGAATGGGGTGGAACTTTACAAATTTACATATAGACATAATAACATGATACTCCATAATGTTCCTTATTCTAGTCTCTCTCTGGTTGGTTTCAATACTTCAAGGTATTGAAGTATAAAACTAAAGAGGTTCACACTTTCTATCCCCCAGATGATGTGAGACAAATGGGAAGGATAGCAAGTAAGATTTGAGAAGATTTTGGAATGTAGATTCTCACGGTTCACACAGCCTCTGGGTGCCAGCCCATAATATCACTTCTAGATGATTATTGAAGACATGAACATGAAAATATAACAATTAGATATGACACTTCAGGGTCTAAAATCCCAGAAGGTTCTGCTTGATTAAAAATGGTCCATGTGGAAACTTTCAAAATCTGAAATTACTTTCAATATATGAGGAACTCTTCTCACACATGCTAATAATGGACAAATGAACTTGATAACAGACCTTGGAAATAGTCAAAGGAAGCACATTGAATCAATGCTCTAAGTAATAAATTCAAAAGAGCCACGTGTTCCAACTTTTATTCCATAGAGTGCATAGTGATTGAGTGTCCATGGGACCTGGAGATAATTAAGCCAAGGTTCCTGACATATAGGGGCTCAAGTTCTAATGGGGGAGACAGACACGGAAGCATTCAGTATAAGTGCTATAGTAGAGAGGTGTGCAGTGGGTCATGAGGGTTTGTGGAGAACAAAGCCACTAAGCTAAATTGACAGATTTAGCAAAACATTTAATTATTCGGCTCTTAATTCACTAGCTGCAGAATGAAAAAGACAATCATTAGAGCTCAATTTTCAGCTAAATATTAAGCTCTAATTTCATATTCTTCCTTTTTAAGATATCCATCTCTTCTGCCTCCGATAGAAAATTGAGGTCTTGCTGCTATAATGTATTGAAAAATCAACTTTTGGGGCACCTGGGTGACTCAGTCAGTTAAGTATCCGACTTTGGCTCAGGTCATGATCTCACAGTTGGTGGGTTCAAGCCCCATGTCAGGCTCTGTGCTGAAAGCTAGCTCAGAGCCCGGAGCCTGTCTTCAGATTCTGTGTCTCCCTCTCTCTCTCTGCCCCTCCCCTGTTCATGCTGACTCTCTCTCTCTCTCAAAAATAAATAAAACATTAAAAATTAAAAAAAAGAAAAATAAACTTGAAAAATAGGAAATACAGACAACCTATTGTTTCTTAGACCTATGTTCTATTAAAATATTGATTTGTGTGGTGAACTATTGTTCCATTTCTTTCTTATTAACTTGGTAGGTAGGTACAATGGTTACAAACAAAGTGAATCCAGAAACAGCAAAAGGCCCCAAGAAAATAAATCTATCAAGACTTATGAGAAGACTGATGTCACTAGAAAAAAGAGAAGAGTCAGTTAAATGGAAATTTCAAAGCTATCTTTATCATTACCTTAAAAAAATTCAAGATTTTGATGTATTTTTAAAGTCTTTGAGTTGAGAAGCTCAGAAATTGGTTCTAGTCCTGCCTCTAACTTGTTCCTAGGTCTGGATGGGTCACCACCACCACTGGTGTCTGTTCCCTAAGCCTCTAACCAGAACTCTTTTGGACCTAAGTAAGAGAAGTTCAAGTCAAACTGGCTTCACTTTTTAAAAGAGAGGACTTCACTGGTTTAGGTCACTGAAAAAGGTACACCAACTTCAGGCATAGCTGCATCTAGGAGCTTAAAATTATGTCACCAGGACGCTACACCTCTCCATCTATTAGCTCTAATTAGCTCTAAGTTTTATTGCGTTGGCTTCATCCTCACTCATGTTCTCCCTCTGTGATGACAAAATTAATCCTCACATCCTCAGCTTTCTTCCCAAATACTTTTTAAAGCCCAGCAAAAAAGAGTTTGTCCTTCAACGCAATTCCAGGAGAAGTCCCAGAATTGTTTCACTGTGTTTCATTGACTTCAGTCACGCTTAAACCACTTAACCAATCACCCACCTTGTGAACAGGGAATACAGTGTTTCAAACCGGTCGGGCCTGGTTAAAATGGAGCCACAGGTGGAATCTGAGAGCAAGGGAAGACTGATTTCCAAAGGAAAGCTAAGAGTCAGCTACAGAATAAAGGGGACATGGAATTTGGAAGCTCTCAAACAACAGATGTCCACTGTAGGATGAAATACACGGCCTGTAAGGCCCTTTCCAACCCCCAAAGTTACCTCTTGAAACCTTTCCTTTATAGATAAGGAAATTGTTATCAAGAAAAGTCCAGTGATTTGCCTGTGTCGCACAGCTAGTGAACTGAACTCTGGTCTCTTAAGTTGCAGTCACGTATTCCACAACTTTCCAAGGGTTCTAACTCCAGGATCACAATGGACAGAACGCCAGATGGTTCATAAAGTGTGAACTCTCCTGCAGGAGAGGATCATATTGAAGGTCATTACTTATCTTGCTCTGCAGAGGTCATTAGGAACTGCTGATAACTTATTACAGGTGCAGCCACAAGCCTCTGCGTTGCCTAATCTGACTGCCGACCCGACTTCGGACATGCGATATATTGCACCTGTTTCTAGTCCAGCTGAACATGCTTTGCGGTCTCATTTTTAACGTCTAAGAAGAAAAAAGCTCGTGGTTACCATAGCAACCATCTGGAGGCGACTTCTGCATGGGGATGAGGATGCCAAAACAATACTGCTTCTTTTTTTTGATCTAGACTAGCCTTCTGGGTGGACCCAGGCATGGGTGATTTTTCTCTATTAAGCTTCTCAGATGATAATGGACAGCCAGTGTTAGGAGATCCAATATAGCCCTTTAAATCCTTAAGAAGACCGGTCTGGCCAACAGTTTAGCCAGTTCATTCAATCTCATACCTGCTGTTTCACTTCAGAACGTCCCATAAGTGCATACCTGGCGACTTATTTAAAACTGCATTTTTCCCCCCTCTTCTCAAAGGAAAGGATCTGGTTCATTCTGGCACGTTATGTGATTTCTGGCTTTCCAACGTGCAAACTCATGAATATTCTTAATTAGATCTGTGGTTTCTTCATCTCTTTCAAATTGGGCTATGCAGGAACTTAATTGCAGCAAGGGACTAGGAACATCTGGCAGGTCTAACAGCCATGATCTGCGGTTCTGAATATACCGTATGAATTACCAGCAGAGCAGTGCGTCACTGCCATTGCATACGCTGTGGAGATGTGAAGAAAGAAGGAAGCAAGGCAAATAATGACCTCTCAATTAAGTTTTCCAAAAGGCTCCAATGATTAACTGCCTACAGGTAAAGTTTACTCCTCAATTGAAAACATAAGCAGCAACATAAAACAAAAATGCCTGCAATCTCAATAACTTAGGGATGGTGAAAAGAAACATTCCATTTTTTTAAATTAGCAGGCTGCCCATAGTGTGGCAGCTCTTTTCCAAATGATTTTATTTTCCTTCCTTCATTAGTGTGAAACTTGAAATAAGTTCTATTCGATTTCATATTATGGACTTGATTTATGTCAAAACATGGTATTGGTTATGACCTAGGCAATGATAGACGTATTCGAGGGAATGCGGCTTGATATATAAAACGTGGTCCTTGGAAATTGAGTGAGACATATTTAGTAGGGAAATTCTGCCTAATGTTTTTTATTAATAGTTTATTACCAAGTTGGTTCCATAGAACACCCAGTGTTCTTCCCCATAAGTGCCCCTCTCCATGACCATTACCCCCCTTTCCCTTCCCCCCTCCCTCTTCAGCCCTCAGTTTGTTCTCAGGATTCAAAGGTCTCTCATGATTTGCCTCACTCCCTTTCCCCAACTCTCCCCCTGCCTTATTTTTGAGCTGTTAATGGAATAAATTTAAATTTTATAATTGAAAACCATGCAGAACATTTTGGTAAATAATCATGGAGAATGTGTTCAGTAGATATTTATGGAGCATTATACTGTTTGCAAACTCTTTAGATGTGGTGAGGGATATAAAGATGGGTGTTCTTGGTATGTTACAATCCCTAAGAGGAAATAAGGGAGACATTAATTGCTATAGTGCTAGGCCGTATGTGATAAGGTGTGACAGTATTTAGAATGTGTGAGGGAGAGAAAGTCACATAAAAAGACCCCTAAATAGGAGCAAAAAGTCATAAGGGACAATGGGGACAGAGTGGGTGGGAGATGAGGCTCACTGGATGTCTAACAGTATGAGAAACAGGTTGCAGATTCTTTTCTACACACGTTATCACATTTAATTCTTGAAACAAATTATTCACAGGTTATTCACAGATAATTTCCAGATAAAGAGACTGAAGTTCTGAAATCCTAAATAATTTCCCTCAGATCACTCAAGCACTAACTGGTAGTACTGGAATGTAATATTCAACTTTCATGGAAAACCGTGTAGCTCAGTTTGACTACATCGAAAAAGGAAAAGAGGCTGGAATGTAGTCAACAAAGGCAAGATCACACAGGGCTGGAAAGTCAGATGGATGAGTTCAAAATCAGCTCCACAGGTAATGTGAATCATCTGCAGCCTAACCTCAAACTCCGCCAGTTCGCCTGTGCCTGGAGAGCTGGGACAGGAGCCTGATGCCGTCTTTGTGACCGTTCAAAGCACTCCTACATTTTCATGCTTTCTTACATGCATTTCCTCTCACTTCCTAACAGCTTCATATTCCTGGGCCGGGCACGTTTATGGAGGTGTGATGCCCAGCTCCATCCTAGGCTTTCCCCAAATCCACTACCTCCAAACGTTTCATAAGCTTGGTCATTTTCTAAAGATGAGTGGGGTCATGGAGCAAACACATCAAGGAGAGAGGTATCTCCTGTCGTCTCCTGGCCCATTCCTTCTCTTTCTCAGTCTCGGCTCTCCATCTTTCTACTCCGTTTCCTTGTGACACAGAAGAGGTGCTGCTCTTCTTTATCTCTTTTAGGGAAGTTCCACCCACACCCTTGGGAGGGTCCTTGGTGCTTTGTCTTCACCCCCAGTCCCTTGCAAGCTATTTCTTCAAGCAAATGCAGAGTTCTCCTTGGAAGGAGTTCTAGTAGATAGATATACGGGATCCTGACAGCTTGGAAGCAGGGAGACATGTACCAAAGGCCCAAGTGCGACATGAGACCATACTGAATTACCTAGATGTTGGCAGTGAGGGCGGAAGAATAAAGGGCAAACAGGAGACATGAGGAAGGAGAAACTCTGTTTCAAATGACAGGAAGGAGAACTTTTCTATTTCATGGATTCATTTGCACCCTGAAAACTACCTAAGTTCTTAATGAGCTTTATGGTATTTTTTTTTCTTTCCCATCAAATGCTTTCATTCTATCTAAGTTTTGGACATAAGGCAGTATTCTCTCCAGTTATAAAATAGAATATCAGCAGGTGGCCTCAGAAAAGAATTTTCCTAACATGCTGTACACTTTGTCAGAAAAATTTTTTCATGCCACTAGATTTTTTTTTTAAATCATGATTTACTTCCCAGATATTTAAACCTTTATTTCCATCTCGTTTGCTTTGAGACATAGCAGATTAGCTAGAGCACAAGATTGTCTAGGATCGACTGAGCAGCAGAGAACACTGACACAGAGAGAGAGCGGAATGTGAGTCATTTGTCTTCTCTGCAAGCACACACAAATGATCCTTTCCTGCCATATGTTCCAGAGAATTCTTTTATTTCTCTTCAGGTATTTGACCCCCTATTGAATAGAGGCATTGATCAAAGTTGAAGCTGTAGAGTGACTGATAGAATAGCTTTAGTTTTCAGTAAATCAAATGTTAAAAAAGAATCAAAAGTAAAATTCTTGATGTTTAATTCCTATTCCGGAGTCTGGCTTATGTGAACATGAGGATATTGCTTAACAGTCTTGTGCTTCTGGCTTCTTTTTTTTTCCTTTCTTTTTCTTTTTCTTTTCTTTTTTTTTTTTAAGAATATACACAGCCAAGACATTTTACAATGAGAAAGAAATTTTTTTTACTTGTACTGACCTTAGAGATGGGACTCCTTAAGTAAAAGATGGTAATTTGAAATAAAGCTTCTTGTGTCTATTTCCAAAGAATTATGACTTGGAAGGTTCATGTGAGGTGAAGGAGAACAAGAAGAAATAGGCATTGAGTTGAGATGCTGTGCCAAACATCTGGAAGAGAGAATGAGAGCATTATGGGAAAACAGATGGGGGAAGCTTGGCCAGATAAAATTAAAGGAAATGCCGTTCTACATCTGATTAGCTAAGAGAATTCTATTTAAAGGGAAAATATCTATAAAACCTGTACTTTAAATTGTCTCGACATAAAAACACTTTTAAAAATTAGAGTACTTATCAGACTTGAGATTTACTTTGAAGGTTTTAATTTACTAATTACTCTGTGCATTGTCTTGTTTTGTTTTTTAATTAGAAACAAGACCCTAACTGATAACCAAAAGGCTTAGAGATAAAGACCTACACTAAAAATTATTTCTATGCTATTTTAATTAACCCACTGAAATTCTGTTTGAAAACTCAGGGTCTAAATTAAGCATTGGTGGGTGTGAGTTAAATATTTGTGTTTATCAAGAGAAGCTGATAATGCCTCTTTGGAAATTGGCTTTACCTCTGCAAGAAAGAGCTTACTATCATGTATGAACATTTTATCCATTAGTTATATTGAGCACAGGGGCTGAAGGTTCACAAGCTTTGCAGAGGTCCATGAAAATGTTTAAGATCTGACCTTAAAAATTCAGTGGGTTCAAAATAAAACACTAACCTCTGAATGGAACTGATTGATTACATCAAGGATTTATACTATCAAAAGCAAAATGACAAAGATGGTTTCAGATTCTTACAACAGAATATTGTACTGTCTGGAATGTGACAGATGAGACATGAGGTCACTGTAATAGGGACACCCAGGTCCTACAGAGGCCATGGAATAGCCCTGCTAGTGGGGAGAAGCATCCTTCCAAGAGAACATGCACACCCTTATGTTAAACATTTCTTTTGTAGCCTGAGAGAAAAATCATCCTTTTCTTTAACATCCAGAGGAAATGGTGTGACCTACTAATCCAGGCACTGGGAGATATGGAGCATACTCCTCATGACTTGATGGTATTCCCCTGGAGTCTATTGCTACCCTAGTTAGCTCCTGCCCAGACTTCCTGCCTCTTCTGACATCTTGATCTTGGCTTAGTTTTCCCTTTTTCTGTGAATACTCTCCTCTTTCCATTCTATGTGCAACCACCTTTCTCCTCATTTCTTCCAAAACACACCACCAACAAAAAGCCATTGTTCACAACAGACTTTTTTGAATGCCTGGGTATAATGAAGAGGGACCAGCACCTCATGGAATAATAAACTCAAAATTGAATACAAGGGAATAGTGTTCTTATAGTTCCTCATGTATCCCCCAAGGGGAAATTTCCTATCAGTACTTTCTTGCCTTGCACCCTGGCCCACCACCATATGGCCAGGTCCCCTCTCCCCAGCAAGATTCCCATTCTCCAGCTCACCTCTCCCAGCTCCCAGAAACGCTGCCTACCAAAAAATAGTGAGCATTCCTGTCACAAACCATGTAGCTCATGTACTTTCTTTTGCATACCTAATGATGCCCATTATTGCACTTTCCTAGCAAATACATCTTTTGCCCTTAAATTCTGTTACATCCTTGAAATATAGACATAGCTAAATAACTTTCTTCCTTCCTTCCTTCTTTCCTTCCTTCCTTTTCTGTCTTTCTTTCTTGATATTAATCTTTACCTTCCTATATGACTTCTAAAGAAGACCCACATGCTCAAAATAACAAATGACATGTTTCAGTAACCTTCTTTCCCCATGAATACTTTCTTTCTTTCTTCCTTCCTTCTTTCCTTTCTTCCGTCCTTCCTCTTTCTTTCTTTCTTTCTTTCTTTCTTTCTTTCTTTCTTTCTTTCTTTCTTTCTTCCTTCCTTCCTTCCTTCCTTCCTTCCTTCCTTCCTTTCTTTCTTTCTTTCTTTCTTTCTTTCTTTCTTTCTTTCTTTCTTTCTTTCTTTCTTTCTTTCTTTCTTTCTTTCTATAAGGCTTTGAAAAAGAGTCCTTGTAGATTTGAGTACTTTGTTGATTAACAGAGGAGGCAGTACAAAGAACTATGAGGACCAGCTTTTGCTTCCAAGGACCGATATACTTCAATCCAAAATACTGACTGAGTCCAGTGTAGGGAATTTAGGAGTGAATTATGCAGTGGAAACAACCATCATTAGAAAAGTTAAATAGAAAGAGACAAACATAGGAATGATAAGCCAATAAAGGCCCCAGGGAGAAGGTAATGTGTGAGTTAGGGCTTGAAGAAAGAGGATTATATTCTGGAAATGCTAGGGCACTATTTTCTTCAGTTCCATTTAACTCTGGACATCGTGACTGAAAATGTGCCCTGAGAAGTCCATTTCGTCTTGATGATGTAGTTTAAAGGACAAAACCATAATGTTCATTTACTCCACAAATAAAGAGAACATTCACTTATTTTCACCAAGTTTGCTAAGCTATCAATGGACTCAAGATACCCTTATATCTTGCACTATTTTTCCCTATTTAGCCAGCAATGATCATTTCAACCTGCTATAAACAAGCATGATGTTAGGAGACAGGAACAGACATGGGCGAGCACACACTAAGACATGGCCTCTCTGATCACTGAGTAAGGAATAATATAGCTACAGAGAGAAATTTGCAAAATTATGTAGTAAATGGTATCATAGAAATGGTCAGTGATAGCCATGGGCACAAAAGGTGATCAACTCTCTTTAGGGATGTTGGGGATGATTCTAAGAGGGAGGAACATCTGAGCTCCTCTGAAGATGAGAGAAGAGCATTAGGCAGAAGGGGGAGGAGAACATTCCAGGGAGAGGGGTAGATGCAAAGGTGGAGAGCACAGGGAGTGGCCCAGGGTCGAACCTGCATGGAAGGGGAGCTGAAGAAGCTGTGTCATGTGCTTTGGAGGCTCATGATTAAAACAGGTCCTAAAGGATCCTGTGGATGCCACTGAGAGGAGGAGGACAAAGGTTGATCAAGGTCAAGGGGGCCAAAGATGTGGGGACCTAGATTATATGAGTGGGGACTCTGCCCAAACCCAGCCCTACTTCTATGGAGAAGAGCTGCTTCAGTGTTTTATATATTGGGATTCTATATTATATTTCATTTGGGGGAAAAGGGGGAAATTAAAGCTTAAAAAACAGGTGACAATGTAAAGCAGGAAAATGACAATTGTAGATTTGTGATTTGGAAAGACAACTCTAGCATCAGTTGCAAAGTAGATTGGAAGACATTGCAGTGGTTCAGGAGAGAGGATGAAGCTTTGAATGAAGGCATGACATAGTTTGAAAGCCAAATATAACCACTTCAAGATTTTCAAATGTACTTCAAGGCATTTTGTGAGGTCAGAAAATGTTCCAGAGATCCAAGATCACACTGGATAAAGAGGGAGAAATGAATAATACAAAAAACTACTTACCCATTTCACTTAGACCTGTGCGCCTTTACCATAGCAGGAGGGGTGATATGGCTTTACTGTTGACTAGTAAAATGGGTTCATTTAGGACTGTCTTCATGACTGTCTTCCTTAAGCGTGAAATCCAGCTGACAGCTGGTGATGGGGAGGATGGGCAAAGCACCAAAAAGGTGTCAAACATAGATTGGGAATCCCTAAAAGGTATAGTCAATTTTCTGTCTTCTATGCAAAAACCAGCTTTTCATGCAGAACCAAAGGATAATGTACTTAGTCTATTTAAGGTGTTCCCGAGTTCACAGGAATAAGAACTTTCTCTTCCCCACTTGCCCTTAGCCTCTCCCACATGTGTGCTCCCTCAGCCTTGTTAATTCCTGCTCTCCGCCCCTTCCTGTCCCCAAGGTCCCCCTCCTCTGTGCATTACCAGCATTGTCCCTCTTCACAAACTGTTAAAGACTCCAGACCCAAGGATGGAGGGAAAAAAAGGAGGGAGGACCATCACTGAGGCTGAGCCTAAGGTTAAAAATATAAAATATAATTGACACGAAGTGAACTACAAAGATTAAATTCTGCCAACCAGTCTTCTTATAGCTCATAATGCTATGAGTGCTTCCAAAATTCTGTTGCATTTTAATATGGATAGATATTGCTAGAGATAGATATAGATGTTTAGATATAGGTATAGGTATAGATATAGAAATTATGTGTATACATATTTGTACACATAATAGTTCCTCTATTTCCTTAACTTCGAGAGAAGTCTAGTTCTCCCAGGGAAAACAGAGGTGGGACACCTTTCCTGCCACATTTGTAAATATTGTCTCTAACTTAAATAAAGTATTTACATAATTAGATGCTAAAATATATTTTCTTTCCCAAAGTCACATGCAGATTATAAGTGAAACCTAAAATAGAGCAAAAGACACAAAAACCCAAAGAGACCACTGTGAGAGATTCATGGAGGCCTGGGGAGGATTTTTGACCTTCAGAGCATCTTCAGTGGTGGGTATTTCAGAGGCTCTGTCTTCCTCACGGGAGGGAGGCTAAGTACAGCTGGCAAGAAAGAAAGGAAGCCCAGTAGAGAGGGACACTTTGGTAACTCAAGAGATCTTTCTGCATCAAAGCCTACAGTCTCCATTTCTTTTCAACAAATTCTACTCCATCCTTCAAACCCTCTCACATTCTCTGTAAATTTTGCCCCTTCCATACCAACCCACAATGAGTTACTGCTCTCTGAACTGCCATGGTGGGGAAGTGCGTAGGTTCTGAGAGCCCTGGGATCAGTCCAGTTTGTGTCTGAATTCTCAGTGTGGTATACGTTTATTGAGTGGATGCTGGCTCTCTGAGCCTCAATGTCATAACCTAATCCTCACAGTCCACTGACTCCACACCAGGCATGGTTTTAAGCACTATACTTAAATGATATCATTTAATATTAACTCAATAAGGTCCAGTTCCATGATTATCCTTATTTTATATATAAGAAAATGGAAGCAAAGAGAGAGACATCCATACTCAAAGGTCACATGGCTGGTAGCAGAGACCAGATGTACCAACTAAGTATCTGAGAAGGACTGATCTCTCTCTGCAGCAAGGAAGGGCCAGGCCACACCTAGAACCAGGGCCTTATGATCTGATTCCAGAGCCTGAGGCTAACCAGTGCACCCTTCTTCCTCCCCACTTCTGTGCACTGAGGTGAGGGTTTTGGTGGAATTCAAGAGATAAGGATGTAACATCTTTATCATGGTGCCTGGCACATAGAAAAAAGGCCATAAATAAAAACTATTGTTATAACAAGTGTCTATTGAGATTTGATTATTACCCACTTAACATATAGACGGTTCTTGTATTATTACCTCTGCATCTGTCCTATTTTCCTACCGTCTTGCAGTGTCCCTCAGACAGGAAGCCAGGTCTCTTATCTAATTTCCCTTAGAGAAAAACTGGGAGCCTCTGTACCAGTGTACATGAATTAGAGACAATTCTAGATGGAGGCAGTGTCTGTCACTGTGGGGTTTCCCCAGTTTAATCCAAAGGAATTGGCATTGTGGCAGAGTATGTGTTTATACACATTTTTGTCTTATGTCTTCATAATATGCACTGGATTGGAAACAAATATGAGTCACTGACCCTGCCATAAACCAGAGATTGCAAGAAATAGAGAAAGGGACAAAGACAGAGAACAAGAAAGTGTGGGAGGGGAAGGAGGAAAAGAGGGAAGGAAGAAGGCACACGCGAGAAAGAGAGAGAATTCTATTTCCTTTTCAAGCATCTTTAAGCATCCTTAAGACAAGCTGTGATATTCCTCTATGTGTCCCAAACCCAAGCTTCCAAGGGTGATTGTAGTTTATATTAACCACCATTCCAGGAAAACTTTTATCCCTTCTAAAGTCAAGCAAAACCAATAATGTGGCAGTCATAAAACTCCCATTCTGCTCTAACAGAATCAGTATTGCCACCTCAGGAATCGGGGACATAAGTCCTCTGCAAAATTGTCAAGGAGGTTCTATTTTTGGCCCCCAGTCTGTTTCAGCAATGATGAGAAAAAGCAGGCCAGAAAAACACGAAAAATAGTTGAGGGCATCTGTAATATCCATGAAAGGGACACGGAAGGAACTTGCATGTGTCAGATGGAGGAGAAAATTTGAAACAAAAGGAAAATCTGGAGGCAGATTATTTAACATTCATTTATGCATTCATTCAACAAATATTTGCTGAGTGCCTACTTGGTGCAAAGCACTGCACAGGGCGATCTTATGGAAGATATAAATATTAAACAGGCTCAGCTCCTGCCTTTATCTTACAGTCAAGTAGAAGAGATAAGGCATGCATGTATTTATTATTTAGTGGTGTCATGTAAACGTTTGAGGTGGAAATCTGTGGGCTAAAAGGCTATATTAGTCATTCTACCCAGAGTGGAGAAACAAATCACCCTGGCCCACAGCACCGTCAGCCAGTACATGGCAATGGCCTTCTGGCCTTTCCATAACCAACAGCACATAGGTCCTATGCCATGGACCCAGACTCTAAGGAAATGCAACTGAGTCCTCTCTCTTTCAGAGGTAGCAAAGGCTGCTGAATTACACAGAGAATCCTATATTCAGTGGCAGAGGATTTCAACAGCCTAACAACAGAATTCAGGGACCTAGGGGTCTCTGGTGGCTTAGCATGGAGCCTTTGGACACACAGACATGGATTTGCTTCTCACTCCTGCCTTTGGGTTCCTTGACAATGAGACTCTCTGAATCTCTGTCTCCTCCTTTGTAAAATGTCATTTGAAAGGATGCTCTGAAGTAATGTGCTCTGGAATAGAGTACTCAAAAAAAACAGACATCAGTAATAAATAGAATGCTAAAAAAAAAAAAACCCAGACATTAAAGTTGTCTTGGTCACTTTGTGTTCAAAGAGCCCTACACTACTATGCTAGGTGGTAGTCCTGCAGTTTATTCTTGATTCTTCTTTTTGGCTTGTGGGGGTACTAGATTAACCATTTTCGCAGTCTCTCATTTTTTTAAATTGTTGTGGTAAAATATACATTACATAAGATTTCCCTAACCATTCCTAAGTGTGCAGCTCAGCACCATTCAGTACATTCCTGCTGTTGTGCAACCGTCACAACCATTCATCTCCAGAACGTTTTCATCTTCCTAAACTGAAACACTGTACCCATTAAACACTAGCTCCCCTTTTCCCCTTTGTCTCAGCCACCCCTATTCTTTGTTTTTAATGTTTATTTATTCCTTAGGGGGGGGAGAGAGAGAGAGAGAGAGAGAGAGAGAGAGAGAGAGAGAGAGAGAGGGAGAACAAGCAGGGGAGGGACAGAGAGAGGGAAACACAGAATCCGAAGCAGGCTCCAGCCTCTGAGCTGTCAGCACAGAGCCCAACACAGGGCTTGAACTCTTGAAACATGAAATCATGACTTGAGCCAAAGTCGGATAAATGCCTAATCGATTGAGCCACTCAGGTGCCCTGACAACCACTATTCAATTTTCTGTCTCTGTGAATGTGACCCCTTTAGATAGTTCATACAAAAAGAAGTATACGACATTAGTCCTTTTGTATCTGGCTTATTTCACTTAGCATAATATCTTCAAGGTTCATCTATGTGGTAGCACTGTTGGAATTTCATTCCTGTTTAAGGCTGAATAATATTCCATTGAATGTATACATCACATTTTGTTTATCTGTTTATCCATTGATGGGCATTTGGGTAATTTCCACCTTTTGGCTGTTATGACTAAATGCTGCTCTGAACATCAGTGTATACATACCTGTTTAACTTTTCTTCATTTTTTAAAACAATGTCTTAAAAATATTAATGCTGTATTTAAAAATACTCTCTTACCCCTCTCAGTGACAATATAAGGATTGGTGAAGTAATTTTTCTTTAACCTATTCTGTGATCATAGTGAGAGTATCAGGAAAGTTATTTTGTTTGGGTCCAAGAACCCAAGGTAGAGGGTTCTTTAATAAGTCTCTACAACCATAAAACAGGTACCCTTATAACTGCCATAAGGCTGGTCAATACAGATAGGCTACATTTAAAAATAAATTACTAAGTGAAAAAAAGAAGGAAAATATACTATTGTGAAAAAGTATTACATTTGTCTTATAAATAAACCAGGTATAAAGAAACAGGGACTGGCCAATAATGGCCCATGGGCCAGAATCCAGCCCACTGCCTGGTTTTTATGATCTACGAACTAAGAATGGGTTCCACACTATTTTAATGGTTGAAAACATCATAAAAAGAATAACACCTTGGGACTTATTAAAATTAAACACAATTTAAATTTCGATGTCCATTAGTAAAGTTTATTGGAATACAGCCACATGCATTTAATTATATAATTATATATTGTCTATAGCGATAGCTAGACATTTGCTACAATGGCAAACTTGCATAGTTATGATGGAGACTATATAACTCTCAAATTCTAAACATGTATGCTCTAGCCCTTTATAGAAAAAAGTGTCAACTTCTACTATAAATCATTGATATAATCAACCCCCACATTTACAGTGAAAGAAATCAAACCCCAGGTAAGTGTACTGTCAAAACATAGATTTTACTGTATTTTTGTTTATGTTTTTTATTTATTTTTGAGAGACAGCACCAGCAGAAGAGAGTGAGAGAAAGAGGGAGATACGGAATCCAAAGACAGGCTCCAGGCTCTGAGCTAGCTGTCAGCACAGAGCCCGACGTGGGGCTTGAACCCATGAACAGTGAGATCATGACTTGGGCTGAAGTCAGACACTTAACCGACTGAGCCACCCAGGTGCCCCTAGAGCATAGATTTTAAAGCTTGGGTGGCTAAAAGGAATCCATGCTCCAACCCCCGACCCTGAGTTCCTAACCATGTCTCAGGGTATTCCTAGGCTGCAGCACAGTGGCTTACCGTACAGATGTAGACTATAGATGAAGACATCACTATTTCACATTAATAATGCAAGACAGTCAGCTTCTGTTCTTTATTTCCTCTGTGGAACACTAGGAATAAAGAGAGGCATGCTTAGTTGTTAACTTCTTTGTGAGGGTCACATTGGTTCATATCTTTATATGTGAACCTTTGCCTTTAATTTCTTAACCACTGTTTCATATAATGTCAATACTTTCCAGTTGCTCTTGTCATGACACCTGTATGGTTCAATGTGTCATGAGGCTCTTCTTGACATGACTTCAACTTACCTTCCCAGTCTTATTTCCCCATCTTTGCTTTCCCCTCTTCTCTCCTTGTCCTGTGTGCTCACAGGACTTCCACAAACTGCCGGCACCCTATGCAGACCTATCTCATCTCTGAGCCTTTGTTCACGCTATCCCTTACCAGGGAAACATTAATCTCCTCACTCCCCCAGCAAGGTCCTCTTCATTCTCCAAGACCCAGCCCCCATGCCTCGCCCTGTGAGGGGTCTCCCTGATTCCTACCACAGGCAGAAGCAATAATTCTCTTTCCTGGTGGATTGTGGCCAAAATTGTTTCAGGAAGGCTGTATGAAACATCCGAATTTATTATGAGAATAGACAAAAAATTATTTCTATAGATTAGTAGGCAATACGACATCAAAGACGAAGGTTCATAGTATTTCCTAAGCTTTTAATTCACAGAGATGTGAATCAATGCCATTTGCTCATCAAAATTCAAAGAAGCGTGTACTATCATCATGTATTCTTATAGTAGTTTTTGCACCAGTGTGTAGATATTGTAACTACAGTTTCTGAGTCACGGTACTTTACACTAATATGTACAAAGCACTGTGTTTTGAAAATGAAATATTTTCTAGTGTTTATTCTGAAAGGGCACGCTGAAAACTAGAATGATGAACTCAGAGCTTCATTTTGATTGGTTCCCAACCAAAAATAAAATCTTGACTGTACTGACTTTTATTGTTTTATTATTTTTTTTAATGTTTATTTTTGAGAGAAAGAGAGATACAGAGCACAAGCAGGGGAGGGGCAGAGTGAGAGAGAGAGAAAGAGAGAGAGAGAGAGAGAGAGAGAGAGAGAGAGAGAGAGAGAGAAACACAGAATCTGAAGCAAGTTCCAGGCTCTGAGCTGTGAGCACAGAGCCTGGTGCTGGGCTCAAACCCACAAACTGTGAGATCATGACCTGAGCTGAAGTTGGATGCTTAACCGACTGAGCCACCCAGGCACCCCTATACTGAATTTTACATTTGAGTTTCCTTCACTCTTGTTGGACAGAAAAGAACTTAGCGTCGACAATTATCAATTCAGTTCATGAAATCTTACTGAATATGAGACGGCATACAAAGGAGTTTATTTTTTGGCGTGAATTACAAATCTGGATCTTGATGTTTTATAATCAATTAGGTTACAATAGAGACTTGAAGAAAAACATATATGGCATGTTGAGTATGCCCCTTGGATCATTTCTACCACAAATTCATTACCTCCCTGTTGAGTTTCCTTCTCTTCCATAGCACACACTGACCTGAGGGACAATCAAATTTCCACTTGGGTAAACTTTGGAACACCCATTCATATTTCAGCCCTTCTGAAATTTTCTCTAAATATAATTGTATAGGTAAACACTGACTTGCTATCAGAAAACCAGGATCTGAGCCTTTATTCCTCTCATTAACTTATTTTGATCAAGTCAATCTCTCATTGAGCTATTTCTTTTTAAGTAAAATTGTAATAGTAATTCCTACCTTCCAGTTTGTCTTCTGAAAATTATATTATGTGACTTCTTTCAAAATTAGGGCCACTCATTAGGAGTAGGAGGGTAATTCATCCCAAACTCATCCTGCCAAGTGCTCACCAGATGCTGACAAAGTACCACACAGTGTTCTGTCTCGTACAAAGAATAGGACCTTCTTTACTCTGGAGAAGTAAACACCCAGCTCTCAGAGAGGCATTAAGGAAATAAATATGTGAGTAAAGATTGTGCTGGGTGCTACAAAGGAATGGACACTCTGCCCTGAGAGAGAGAAAACACCTCTGAGGGTGTGACATGTAAGCTCTAGTTCCTACAGGCTGAGAAGCCATCAGCCATGGAAAGGGGATGGACACCATGTGAGTGGTAGGCACTGGAAAAAGACAAAGGCACAGTCCCTGCCTTCTGGGAGCTCAGAGCCAAGCCCAGAATAGACAAGCAAACAAAAGAGCCCAGTGGAACACATCACAATGTGAAGGAGGACGTGAGCTCTGGTGTGATAGAGGTCGGGGGTGCGGAGGACTCACTCAAATTCTAGGGGATGCAGCTGGAGGACATTTCCCAGAGCAGCCATGTGCAATAATGGTTCAAGGCATAAGACGGCACACCCATTTGGGCTGTTAAAGGGGTTCCAGTCAGAGCCGAAACTGTACACTTTAGAAGACAAAGGAGAAGAAAATACACTATTTATTCTGGCCTAACTGATGATAGAGCAGTGCTAAATTACTCTAAGTTGGATATCGGAGGGAGGTAAAGGAACTCAATAAACACTCATCAAGCTTCAGTCATTCCAGCCTCCCTTTTGTTACACAAACACCATAGCACTTTCCTCAGCTCAGAGTATTTGCAAATTCTGTTCCCTCCACTCAGGACTCCCTTCCTCAGCTCCCATTGGACTGGACTCCTTTGCATTCTTTAGATCCCAACTTAAATGTGACCTCCCTGAAGAGATCATCCCTGACTCACTGAGTCAGCAACTCTGGGGTTGGGCATAGGACACACTGAACTTTGAGAACCACTGGTTAAGAGAGTATATGGAAAGAATTCTTGTACAAGCCAGGGAGATTCTGAGTTCTAAAGGACTTAGCACCACAATGAATGCATTTCAATAAAAAAATTCCTATGTATATACTTATGCATTGCTTATGTAATAGGTGCTATAAAAAAAGAAGATAATCAAGGAACAATGATGATAGTGAGCCATGAACCCCAAGGTTCACAAAAAATCCTTTCATTTTTTCATTAAATAGGGCAGTGGCAGTGGCCAAGTACAAGGGATAAGATGGTCACAGAAGGCATCCTGTGTTCCTGAATCAGCCTTGAGTTGTGATGTGGATCAGGAGATATCTGAGGATCTGGGGAGAGCACAGAAAAGGGGAGAGATCCGGGAAAAGGTCTTGAAACAGACAGAGGCTTGGTGTGCTTGAGAAACAGAAAGGAGCCCAGCATGTCTACAGCACAGAGCAGGGGTGGGGAGAGAGAAATGGGTTGCGGAATGAAACACAAGCAAATGTATATGGCCAAGGTGAAGTTTGGATTTGACTCTTCATGCAAGGAACAGTCTTACAGTATTTTAAGCAGTCAGATGACATGAAGGAATTCATGTTTTAAAAGATCACTCTGGATGCCCGGTAAGAATGTACCATGAGGGCAGAGGTGGGCCTGATGATATTACTGATACACTTACGAGGCTTACAGCGTACTCAGCTCTGCTTTAAACAATTTACAAGCATTAACTAGCTCACCAATACCTAGAATACCTGATGAGGTGGATACTATCACTCAGCCCACTTTATGAACAAGACAACTGAGGCACAGAGAGGTCAATAACTCTTCCGAGATTGGATAGCTGGTAAGTGGGAGAGGGAGAACGCAAATCCAGGCAGCATGAATTCAGAGTCTCCCCTCATAACCACCATGCTAAAATAGGCCTACTGCTTTTGCAGTATGATCCTGACAAAGGATGGCTTTGAGCTTAAAATAGAACACTCTAGTAAAGTGCTTTGAATATTAAGAAGGGTACTATGTGATTTTAATAATGCCGTTATATTGTATAAATATAACTCATTAAACAAAGTATAATGAATTGGCTCCTAATCTTCTGTATATTGTGGTTAAAAGCAGCACTAATATTTGCAGCAAGAAAAACAATTAGCACATTCATTAAGTAGAGTCCTGCTTACACTTCACTCATTAACTTTAATCATCTATGAAATGCTTGAACTAAACTAACCTGTCGGCCCCAGAGTCATTAGTGCCTGTCTGCAAAAGATGATGCTTTAATTTTTAGGGTATGTTTTAATTTTACAAAGAACCCAGCTCAGTCACTGTTTTCCCTTAATGGTACTTGTGATCAAGATATTGAATATTATTTAAGCCAAGAAATTATTATCCTTCACAATAGCACCATAAATTGGATCCTAATTAATGGTTGCATTCATTTGCCTTCACTTTCCCAAATATTATAACTCCTATTTAGCCTTCTTTTATCAGCAATATGCCTTCTTAAATGGACCAGATCAATACAGTTGACCCTTGAACATGTGGCTGGGGAGGGTGTCAATCCCCTGCCTCGTTGAAAATCCACATGTAACTTCTGACTTCCCCCAAACTTAACTACTTAGAGCCTACTGTTGACTGATAACATAAAGAGTCAACACATATTTTTTTGTTATATTTTTATATACTGTATTCTTGCAGTGAATTAGCAAGCTAGAGAAAAGAAAATGTTGGAGGGCTGGGGTGGCTAATTCAGTTAAAAGTCCAACTTCTGCCCAGGTCATAATCTCATGGTTTGTGAGTTCGAGCCCCTGGAGACTGCTTTGGATACTGTGTCCCCATAGCTCTCTGACCTTTCCCCACTTGCACTCTGTCTCTCTCTCTCTCTCTCTCTCTCTCAAAGTTAAATATGAAAAAATAATAAAAATTTTAAAATTTAAAAATAAAAATAAAATGCTATTTTAGAAAATCATAAAGAAGATAAAATACATTTACAATACAGTGCTGTATTTTTAAAAATCCAACTATAAGTGGATTCATGCAGTTCAAACCCATGTTGTTTAAAAGCCAACTATATTTCTAAAGAGGCATAATCCTTAGGCCTCAGTCAACACAGAGAACTCCGTATGTGACACCAGATAACTACAATAAAACTAAAAAGTTGCTTTTAAAATTTGGAGCTATATAGATACCTTCGAGGCTCTGACTATATCATGGATCTTCTCCCAAGAAAAAATTCCATACATGCACTTCCAGGAAGTTCACCAAACTCTCAAAGTGTATCCTCAGGTCACTAAGAATCCCAGGGTAAGAATCTGTGCTTTAATTGAACTTGGCTATTGAGAAGTAACTAAAGTTTATCTCTAATTGATAATAAAAGCCCTTCTTTGAAGAAGTATGCTGACTAATAGGTATAGTAGGAAAAATAGAAGTAGCAAACTCACCATCGGGAAAACTTGAATATGGAGTTGATATTAGATGTTTTAGGATATTATTGTTTCATAAGTGATATAAGAGCATTTGTTATATAGGAACATGCTCCTATTTTTTAGGAGATGTAAAAGTCTTTAAAGGTGATGGGTCATGACTAAAATTCACATGCAAAAAGTTTGATAAGATTTGATAAATAGATGGATAGATAGAGAGATAGATTGGTTGATAGATTGATGGACTGATTGTGTTTCCTCCACCAAATTCTTATGTTGAGTCTCTAATCCCCAATATGACTATATTTGGATATGACTCTTAAGTAATTAAGGTTAAATGGTATCATGAGAGTGGGACCTTAATCAAATAGGATGAGTGTCCTTATACTAAGAGGAAGAGGGGGCGCCTGGGTGGCTCAGTCTGTTAAGCCTCCGGCTTCGGCTCAGGTCATAATCTCACTGTTCGTGGGTTCGAGCCCCGCATCAGGCTCTGTGCTGATAGCTAGCTCAGAGCCTGGAGCCTGCTTCAGATTCTGTGTCACCCTCTCTCTGCCCCTCCCCTGCTCGCACTGTCTCTCTCTGTCTCTCAAAAATAAATAAAAAAACATCAAAAAAAAAAAAAGAAGAAGAAGAAAAGGAGGAGACAGGAGTGTTCACAAAAGACACTGGGTGAGAGTACACAGCAAGAGTGCAAGCCAAGGAAAGAGGCCTTAGGAGAAATTAAATCTACCAGTGTTGATCTTGGACTTCCCAACCTCCAGAACTGTGAGTAAATACATTTTTATTGTTTGAGCCACCCAGTCTATTGTATTTTGTTATGACAGCCCTAGCAGACTAAGACAGACAAGGAGATGATAGATATAGATTAAATGATAGATGAGACAGAGAGATGAGAGATAGCAAGATAGAGAAATTAGATAGGTTATAGATAGATGATAGACAGATAGATACTAGGTGGAGAGTATATAGTTTCTATTTTACTACTCTGGAAAATTTTCTGACTTTGAAATTTTCATAATAAAACTCTGGAGGAAAATGTCCTTGATTTTGAGCATTTGGGGTATGGGAAAAGAAAGCATTAATGCAATTTGGAAGTCTAGTGGGGAAAGGTAGGATTTACATGGATATTCTAAAATAGAAGCTTCTATTAGATAAGTCCAATAGAAAAGAAGTTTCAGAGTTATTACAGAAATAAAATTAGGGAAGAGCTTAATAAAAAAGGAATATCTCTTAGGATCATAAATTGTCTAAGCCCACCTTAATTTCAAGTCAACTGAAACTTCTTTGCAGATTTGTTTATTTATTCTTTTCTATGTATAGTTATCCTATCAGCCTTGCTCACCAGAGGATTAATTTTTTGAGGAATCTGTTAAAAATATTGATTTGATGTATGTTTTATCAGAGTTCAAGGATATTACCAGTAAATATAAAAGGTAAAGCTGATATGAGAAAAAGCACTCCCACAGCAAGAAGAATCAATGGATAAAGAGACTTTTAATGCATTACTAGGACATGTCAGAAAAACTGGAGAGATGGAAAGATATACTACATTCCTGGGAAAACTATTGTAAAAACATCAATTTTCTCCAAATCTATACAGAGATCCAATGTAATTCCAATAAGAATCTCCACCACATTTTTCATGTATCTTGAAAAGCTTATTCTAAAATTTGTGTTGAAGGCCAAGATTGACAATAATAGAAAAAGAAAAAAACTTCTCTGCATAAAAAGAAGAAAAAGATTTAGTGATTTGTCCTCACAGATACTAAGCTGCGGTTTTGAGAAAAGCATGACGGCAGGCTATTGGTGTGGGATAAATAAACAAAAGTAGGGTGTTCAGAAACTAATGCCCCGTACATGGAAAACTGATGTATCACAGAAGACTCTGTGAGGAATGTTTGGATTTTTGAATAACTGGTGCTTGAACAATTGGCTATGTGTATTAAAAATATGAACTAAATCCCTCACAGTATAACCAGAAAATCCCTTTTAATGCAGGTTAAAGTGTGCAATAAAACTTTTCTTTATAGACTTTGGTTAGGAAAGAACTTACTTCCATATCATCAAATAAACAAGCAAATAATAAAAAAAGAATATATTTATATTTTCACTACCCCAAATTTAAAAACTTCCCTGACATTATTTAACAGGTAAAAATAACCCACACATTAGCAGAAGATATTTACAATTCATATAGTAAACAGAGGATTGGCATGCAGAATACTTAGAACTCTTAAGAGTAAAGAGGACAAACAAGTGAATGGGTAGTCATGAACCACAGCATTTCACAGAAGAGCAACTAGAGAGTCAATAAACATACGACATGATGTCCCCTTATTAGAAGTTGAGGAGGGGCACTTGGGTGGCTCACTCAGTTAAGCTTCCTGATTTCGGCTCAGGTCATTATCTCACAGTTTGTGAGTTCAAACTCCACATGGGGCTCCACATTGACAGTGGGGAGCCTGCTTGGGATTCTGTGTCTCCCTCTCTCTGCCCCTTCCTTGCTTGCTCTCTAAATCTCTCTCTCAAAATAAATAAATAAACATGAAGAAGGAGGAGGAGGAGGAGGAGGAGGAGGAGGAGGAAAAAGTTCAGGCACCTGGGTGGCTCAGTTGGTTAAGCACCCAACTTCAGCTCAGGTCATCTCACAATTTGTGAGTTCCAGCCCTGCATTTGGCTCTCTGCTGTCCACTCGGAGCCTGGAGCACTTTGGATTCTGTGTCTCTTGCTTTCTCTGCACCTCCCCCACTTCTGCATGCTCTCTCTCTCTCTCTCAAAAATAAATAAATGTTAAAAAAATGAAATTGAGGAAATGCAGATTGAAACCACAAAAAATATACCACTTACCCACTCACCAGATTGTAAAGTCATACAGTCCCACATGTTGGCCAGGATGTGAAACATCAGTGACACCTATGCATAGCTGATGGGAATGTACACTGGTGTGCCCACGTTTCCCCATAAAATAAAAAAATACAGATACCCTGCAGTCCAGCACATTAATTTCAAGCACATACCATAAAGATAAGCTTTCATGTTTGCACCAAAGGCACAATGCATTTGGACATCACAGTGTTGTTCATGACAGCAGAAAACTAGAAAACAACTCACATGATCGCCATGACATTGAACAAATATCTGTGTCTATATAGGTAAACAGATAGGTGAGCAAATAGATAGAACCCTCAACAGTTTACTTTGTAGTTCTTATAAGGATATTCTCTTATATAACTACTGTACTGCCCGGTTATCAACACCAGGAAATTTAGCAAAAATATAATGTTTGTATCTAATCTTCAATTCTTAAGACTTTAATCTCTCAGCCACAGCCAACTTTTCCTATAGTTTCAATTGTGCATCTGTCCCATCCAGTATGGGATCCAATCCAGGATCACGCATTACATTTGGTTATCAGGTTGCTTTAGTGTCCCTTAATCTGAATTTCTCAAATTTTTCTTTCTTTGTCTTTCATGGCATTGACATTTTTAAGAATTTTGGCTAACTACTAAGCAGAATATTCTGTTCTTTCTTTTAGTATATGTGGTTTCAAGTCGTAATTGTAAAGGCTTTTTCTATATTATATTATAGAGGAATTCATCCATGTCTCCTACTCATTGTACTTTTATTTTTTCATATATAGATATTTTATTAATTTGGAGTTTGTTCTTGTGTGTAGCATTTTTTAGTTTTATCTTTTTCCAAGTGGCTCTCCAACTGTCTCAACACCATACAATAGAAAAGCCAATCTTTGCTCCAATAATTCAAGAGACCTCTTTTGTCATACACTAGATTTTTCCATGTCGGTGGTTTATTTACAGATTTTCTATGCTGGTCTGTTGTTCTATGTATTCATGCACCAGTACCAGACTGTTTTAATCATAAAGCTCTGGGGTGTTCTCTGATATCTGGGGGTTAGTCTTCTCTCATGCTTCTTTCTTCTCAGCATTTTTCTAACGATTTCTATGGGTTTATTTTCTCCTATTATGTTTAGAATCAACTTGCCCACCTGCAACAAAGAGCTTGTTAGTACTGGTGCTTTTATCAGGATTGCATTAAATGTATCAATTAACTTAGAAAGAAGTAACATCTTGATTATGCTGAGGTGTCCCAAGCAAAACGAGACATCCTTCCATTTGCTCAAGTCTATTTCTGTGTTTTGCACATTTTTGATCTACAAAAATAAAAAATGGCATTTTAATATGGTTAAACCTAATAAATAGAGAAGGTTTATCATGCCTTTGGAGAGGAGACTCGATGTAATGAAGATGTCATTTCTTCCCAACTTAAAGACCAAATTTAATAAAATTCTAATCATGGTCTCAGCAGCAATTTCATTACCCTTGATAATGGTTCCAAAATTCATTTGCAAAGGTAAATTGTCAAAGAAGATAAGAAAGAGAAGGGGAATACAGATCTGCACTATTGGAAACCAAGACTTTCCCTAACACCAAAATAATTAAGACACTGTGGTATTGGTGTTTGTATAGACAAATAAACCAATGGAATTAAACAGCTCAGAATCAGAAGCATGGTATATTAATCAGGATGAGCTACAGGCAACAAATTAGCCTGAAAATCTCAGAGTCTGCTGCGGGTACAGATGACTATGAGGTGATTTAACAATGCAGGCAGCTCAGTCTTGGGGCTCTGACATCTCAGCACACATTCTTCAGGAAATCTGAAAGACTGATCAAAGATTTTTCAGCCTTTTCCAAAAGTTGACACACAATGGCTTCTGCTCACAGGTCATTGGCCATTACTAGTTACATGGCCTTGCCAAGCTGGAGAAGAGCTGGGAGGAAGTCTTTGATATATCCAGAAACCACTGGATAACCAGATATTGGTGAGTGCTAGTAACTCCTGGCTTACACAAAAATGTACCATATGAAAGAGATGACATTACAGACAGGGGTTTTTTATTTTGATGGAAGATGCAAGCATTAGTAAAAGGTAACTTGGTTTTCATATAGAAAAAATGTCAAATTTGATCCCTATCTCACACTACGTCCAAATGTTACAGATGGATTAAAGATTTAAATGTGAAACACAGAACTTCAGTATTTTTAGTAGAGATTAGAAGTTACTCTCTTTACTAAATCTAATAAGAAAGGATTTCTTTAATAAGACAAAAAGTACCAATTAAAAAGGAAAGAACTGATAAATTTCACCAGGAGCAAAAAAGAGAACAAGCAATGTTTAAAAATAAACCATAGAATTGAAGAAAATATTTGCATTATATAACAACAACAGATTGTATTAAAAAATGTAATTCCCTCAAATGAATAATAAAAATAAAATAACACACACAAATGAATTATATGAATAGGTAATTCTACTTATTGGTACAAAGATGTTTATTGGAATATTGTTGATATTAAAGAAAAAATTAGAAAAAAAAAGAAAAAATTTGAAATAACCAAAATGTTTAAGGACAGAGACCTGAGTGAATAAGATATGATATGTCTCATACAATGGATTCTAAACCAGAGTTAAAAGGAAGATCTGGACCCACTTGTATTCATATGGATTGGACCTAGAAAACATAATGTCAGATAAAAAAGCAAGTTGTAGAATATGTATAGTAATAATGACATTTATTCTGTGTATTATTCTGTGTATTTTGAATAGGCATATGTATCTATCCTGTATATTCTTATGCATACACATGCACCTAGTCAAATAAAAAATCAAAGGAGGGAAGGACAAACATCACCTTTGAGATAGAGATTTTCCTTGAGGAGGGAGAAGAATGGGCTTGGAAAAGTCTTTCTAGAAAAATTCTAGAATATTCTGTTCCTCCCACAACTTTCCCATAAAAGACCTGAAGCAATATGGCAAAATAGAAGCATTTATTAAATCTTAGTAGCTGGTAACTATGTTTGTTATATTGCTGTCTACACATCTTGGTATGTTGGATACACTCCTTAATAATGAGGGGAAATAAAAGAAAACAGAAAACACTTAGAAGACATGATTTGTTAAAAGGTACCTGTCTGATCAAATCAGAGCTCCCTAACTAGTCAGGAGAAGTGAACAGACATTGTATTTATCTATCAGAGATGAAACTAAATAGCGGGTTGAGAAGCCTGAGCTCATCTCTTACACCAGTTCTTGGTTCTATAACTGGCTTCCTTTTAAGGATCTAACAAACATTGCAGTGTTTGTAAGAACAGATCCTACCTGGGGACTGGATAACTTCAGAGATGTATTTAAGTTTGCAGGTCACAGGGACACTATTTTATTCTGCAGAAGCAATCATTTAAATAAAGGTATCCCAACTCTACACAGAGTAAGCGATCACATAAACTATTTTATGATTACTACTAGGCATGTGTCATGCTCCTGACATGATAAGATGCTTTGAATTTCTAAGGAAAAAATGATGATAAAATATTATTAACTCACTCTTTTTCTTTTATTTTTGGATGCCTATGGCATTTTAATAGCTGCCATAAGTTTGGCTACTTTGTAAAGTCACCCATATATCATTTATGAGGCTCCCTGGACATCTTTCTTGCATTAGGTAATTAGTTCAGCACAAGTTATGGTGAATGACATCTATTTAGTTGACCATCTGCCTCCACAATGCAGTTCTCTTTCAGGAAATGACTCTTGTTCTGTCACACCATCAGTATTCACGGCGTAGGTGTATTGCCCAAAGTTCCACTTCTATTCTCTGATCATTTGTATCTTAACTCTTTCCAAAAGATTTACAGAACAGACCCACAACTACCACAAGGGAGATTTAGTTTTAGAGAGATTTAGTAGATGCAGTCAAACCCTTTAAAGATAGACTGGTCAAATGGTTATAAATGGATGTTTTTATATGTGATGTGGTTTTCCTAAATCAACAAATCTTATTATACATTGTACATCACCATTACAATGACAACCAAGACCATTGCTCCAAAACAACTCTGAAGTGTCACAGCCAATGTCTGGCATCTCTTCTGGGGAAGAACAATAATTCTCAGGACAGTGCCGTGACACCAGCTTTGAAATCATCTTGAATTTCCTGTAATGTTAAAAGTTGCCTCTCATGTGCTGGCATAGCAACAGCCTTTCTGGCTCCTTGTTCTAGAAGCCTTGTAAACGTGGATATTCGTGTTATTCACAGGGGAGTTAGTTTGTTGGAAAAGACCAATAAGGAAAGGTAGGAGGAGTGGGGGAGGGAGACAGGGAGACATAATTTTCCAGAAGATTTGAGCTATAGAATGCAGTGTGTGTGTGTGTGCGTGCATGTGTGTGTTTTAATCTGAGACTTGGTTTTCCATCATAACATTCAAAAACCACTCCGTGATGACATTATTCCTGTTTTCAATTGCCATATTGCTATTCCTGCCTTACCAAGAATTAGAGGTCCATAATTCATCCCAGTTTTCATTTGTCTGTGTTTTCTACATTTTTTACAAAGAGTACATGTTAATCCTATAAGTAGAAAAATCAAGCACCTTAATTCAACAATGTTTTAGCGTTTGCCAAAATATTGTGATTTTGTCATATAATAGTATCTTCTTTCTTATCTGGTTCTACCACACACAGATGTGAAATGTGATGGTAACAGGAAATTGCTTTATATCCATTGCTTTCCTGTATATTTGAGGTAACTATGTCATTTTAGCTATGATCTTGTCCCTGTTACTAGATTACAACACTCAACTGGCAAATGCTAACACGTAGCAAAGCAAATGTAAACAACTTTTGCTGTACTGATATTTTAATAGGCTTCCTTTGCTGCAAGGTCTCTTGATACCATAACATGATATATATGCAAATATCACTTAAATAGTTAAATAGCAATATAATGTGAGTGGATCAATAATGAGATCCCCGGAAATTTAATATACTGTGAGATTCAGCTGAAATGAAGAATGGAACACTAAAGTGTGATTTTATCTACTAGATTAGACCGGGATGAATAGATAAATACACATGTTTTAAAGGTCAATAACCATAGGATTGCACACATTCTTAAATGTGTCACTTTTTCCTTCAAGGCCTTATTCAAATTTTACCTCTCCCATGAGGTTTTTCCCGTTATTTCTGGAACATTCTTTCCTTGGCTTTTTTCACAATTTGTGTCTTTTGATCATAACACTCACCACTGTCTCATACTGCATTGTCTACTTACTGAGGTGCATAATTATGCACATTTTAACATTTCTGAAATTAAGATGCATCCTATAATTTATATGCATATTTAATGTGGTACTCTTTTCCCTCTTCTCTCCCTCCTGAATCCCCCTTCCCATCAGGTCTCATAAATCAGTGGAAGAATTTACAGTTGCTATCTACCTATCTGGAAGACAGGTTGCACATCTTTGATTCTTGTATTTTCTAAGAATATAGACTATAGTGCTTTCAGGATAAAGACATGGGGGAACTGTAGTTAATAGCACTCAGGCTCTCTCAGACTATGAGGAGAGGAGAATTTTAAAGAGGTGGCCACCATCAGGAGGAATTTTTGGATTTATATCATTGGAGCGCCATCCAATGACTTCCCCTTCATCTCTCCAAATTCACATTAGTGTTCTAAGTCTCAATCTCAGAAGATTCTGTGATTTCATATTTGTCTGTGTAGCAGCAAACAAATCAGACTTTACATATTTTATGTAAGTGACTTGAAGTTCAAAGCCCTAATTGCTTTTCTTTCTCTAATGGACACTCTGCTGGGCCATCCAGAGGCCTCCATCCTCTGAGCACAGACACAGTCATTCCCCCAGCTGCTGGGAATGTTAGTGGCTGACAGCTCATGATTTATCCCTGCCTGCCGGAGAGACTGTTCTTTGTTAAAGAGAACTGCCTCAGCCAAGCTCCCTTTGCCTTCCTGGGAGAGCCCACATGCAGTGACTGGTCAGAGATGTAAGGCCTGGTCCTCTGCCCCCATTTGGGACGACACTGCAGAGCCTCCTCAGCCTCAGAGCAAATCATGGGATTGGCTGGGATCTTGGTCATGATGCATCAGAGCCCCGTTTCCCCATCTGCTCACTCCAGATTCCTTCCCTTTCCCACAAGAGTTTATCCAGAGATTACTACCTCCCAGGGTACATGATTTAGGACAGCTGGTGTGTTAGGAGTGGTCTGCAAAATGATTCAATAATAAGATTTGGGAGCTGGATCATCCATGAGCCAGTTAATAATAACTCCTATCACTGATGGTAGCTGGTGCATGGATGGACCCTAGCGTGTGGCAAAACTTTCATTGGTGGTGAGCTGGGACGGAAAAGTAGTGAAATAGAATATTTAGAAGGTCTGATGTGTGAGGCATTTGAGAAACAGAGGAAATAGCAATAATAAGGATAACTCATCACCAATTAGGACTAGGCAGCTAAGCCAAAGCCTGCTTTGCAGCATATGAAGTAACTTTTATCTCCTGCCATTGGAGGGCAACCAAATTGAGAACTAAGCCCAAGACTTACAAAAACAAGAATAGTATAATTCCCAACAATTCAACATCCCTGGCAGGTCTCATATACCAAGGCCAAGGCCCCAGTTTGAAGGGAATGGACCTTGAGACATGAGATACAGATATCTAGGTTGATACACTTGTCAATCTTAAGTCCCCGGGTTCTCTTGAACCCTCTGTAGAAGTGACCCACTCCCCCCTATTAAAGGCTAATGCCTGTTTCCCACCTTGATGGAAGACAAGACAGAGAGATTCTGTCCTTGCAAGAAACATAGACTCTACTCAGGAGCTGTCCTATCTTCTTCTTCTGCCCACTTAAATAATTAGATTAACTCACACCAAAATTTAGCCTGGGGATGCTGGCCATGCTAGAGGAAGAAAGGGATTTTAAGTGAAAAAAGCTATAGGACTTAAACAATAGTACTGACAGGGACAGGAGAAGATAGATAGGACTAAATCCCAAGGATTAAAAAAGAACCCAGTTAGGTAGTGATACTAGGAGAGTTCTCAGGAGCTTAGAGAAAGAAGTGGCCCATGCTATGTAATACTGTGCCATTAGTTGAAGGAAGGACCAAAACCATCAGGAAAGTATGTAATAATGGGTGTACCAGTTAAAGCTGGAAAACCTATGAGATGACTCTGATCTGTGAGAAGGCCCGGAAAGCACACTACGTAACAAAATAGTAAGGAATGCACCGCTGCAAAGGGCAGAAGTCTTGCCAGCAAGCTCAGTGGTGGCCAGCAGTGGGCGATGGTACAGAATTAAGTTCCTTGGTAGTGGGGAGGGAGTGGCATTTAGTCATCTGAAGCAAAGTGGGTGCAATTATAGTGGTGAGCATCAAGGACAAAGTAGCAATTTCTAAATATAGGCCTTTGGACTTGCTAGAGTGAAAATATCTGGAGAAAAAAATATATATATACATTTCTCATTTTCCACCCCATACCTCCAAGACCACAATCTCTGTGGGTGGGCCCCAGGAATGTGTATTTTTTTAAAGCTCTCTGGATAATTCTGGTTTGCAACCTAATTTAGGAACTGCTGCTACATCAAGAACTCAGATTCAAATCAGCCTTTGATGTACGTACATCTTGCTCCATCTTCCTGTACCAGCTTATTATAGAAGGGAGAGGCAAAAAATGGTCAAAAGTTTGGTACTACTAAATAAAATGTGGCAAGTTAATGTATCAAGTTCTCAGGAGGGACTGGCATACTTTTGACTATTGGACACTGACTATTGCAACTCACCCCATTGCCTATGTTACCCAAGAGCCTCAGAACAAGGTTTGTAGTGAACCACTGGCTTTCAAGAGGACTTCATCATTTGGGTTTCCAAACATTAACTTCATCCCAGCTGTGTCTCTCAACTTTGCAATCCAATTTCCCTCTCACATCAATTTCCTTCCCTATTTCTTGTTATATTTATATTCCACATATTACTGTAGGCAACTTCAAACCCACTTTTTGTTGTTATTTGGAGGGACAAGTGAAGACTCAATTCAACGTAGAAGGAGAAAAAGGATCGTGTTTAGTGCTTAGAAATAGAGGCGGTCATGGATGTACAATACCTGAATTATTCAAAAGATAGACGATCACAAACTTCTTTTATCAGACCATTATTTTAGAATGAGAATTTACCACTGAGCATTTTTCTAAACATTGGGCAGTTAAATACACAATATGTATACTAGGACGAAAGGGTGAGAAGAATGGGTGGGGTGTTGAATTTGGCTATGGTTGGTCTGAGCCCTAACTGAAAGTTCAGGTTTCAGTGTTTTTCCTCAGGCATGACCAGATTCCCATGCCAGGCACTGGTCATCAGACCTACATACTCACAATATCTGTATACAAGGCAGTTAGTCAGGTGGAGAAGGTGTGGAAGGCAGGGCTGAGGGGTCCACTTAGTAATTATTCTTACCTTGTCCACAGAGTGATATTTATTATAACTGTAGATCCCTAAATTCCCATCTGATCCTATTCTTTTTCTACCCAGTAGCCCCTGTGTGTTTTATATTAAGATTCTGAGTCATGGGAGGGGAAGTGAAAAGCTTTCTCTGGAACAAATCTAGAATGGAAACCTAATAATGTTTTTTTTTCAGGCTGGATAAATGTCCTAAATGAAAGTGCCAGAAAGTCTGACATTATGTCCCTGATTATAAGCTTTTTCTCTCCTTCTGTAGTTGGCAATTCCTTGGAAGAATAGAGCCACAGTTTCCAAATGTATCAGAATCTTAGAAATACAGCTTGTGCACATTGAACTTTATTTTTTTCTCTCTGGAAGGTAAATGATCGTGATTAATAGCATTTCCACTTGTGGGACTCCTAGGCAACTTGGCCCCCTAAGGAAAAATGAGAAAAGAAAATCAAGCTAAAACACATTTGTCTTCATTTCAAGGGTATGTTATTCACTTCTATTTATTTAATGGTGTGTTTTGTCCGTCTTGGACTGGGTTTGCCTAATATTCTTGTGCCTCCTAGAGGACTTACAATGGCCCTATTGCATTCCAGACCTGACCCCTGAATAAGCTTGTCCTCCAACCTGTCTTCCTCATCCTCAGGTGCCCTCTGGTCCTTTAGAGACACCTGCCTTACGAGGAGAGGCAAGTACGGGTTCCTCAGTCCGTTCCAAAGTATGAGATGACCCTCAAGGCTTTCCAGCCCACAAACATACTTGACTTTATGTAAGTGCTACCCTGGTCTCACTTGGAAATCTATAAATGCTTATGAGAGCTAAGGAATCTGAAACTGAAAGAATATTAGGGCATAATAGAATAAGCTCCTCTTTTTAGCACAAGTGACTTTGGAGAAATTTAGCCAACATTTAACTGGGTTATCTGGAGAAGGAAATACAGCTTCACATTTCTATTGCATTTTATTGTTTGTCATGACATTTCACAATATTATCCATGGGGTCTAATGAAAAAATCATGAAGGAGGCAGAATTGGAGTCATCATTTTCTTCATACAATCAATCACCTTCCCTGCCAGGCACTTATTCCTCTTGGTCCTCAATATTTATGGATTTATATTTATAATATACAAAAGAATTAACTAATCCAATTGGTCAGCCTAGTAGAGTTGCTAAAATATCATCATCATCATACCCTTTTGGACAGGATGACCACGTTCAGGGCCTAGTTTCTTCATCTTAAAAATAAAGGGTTGGTATTATAAGATTATTTGGCATCTATGTAGCCCTAATACTCTATTGGCCAATGAAAAGTCCTAACCAGACTAGGTGTTTATCCATGGACTTTGCCAATACAGCAGTGTAAGACCCTGAATTCTCCTCCCATAAACACACAGAATCTGTAGCTATCTAAGGACCATTTTCCTCTGAAAAAGCTCTGAAAACTGGGTGAACTCTTTTCCCACCTCAACAGACAAAAATACCACATCAAGATGGTAGGAGAGGCAGACATATGGTCTTGCTAAACATCCCACCCCAAGTGTGGGGACACACAGTAGAGAGGGATCTCACCGGGCTGCTGCTTCTCCTGGATGAGTGAGGGGTTGGTGCCCCCACATCAGGCACCTTAATATCTGGGATCTGCACAGAGAGATGAGCCCCTATTCCACCTGGCTTAGAAAACCAAGGGACCCACAGGCACCTGGGTGGCTCAGCCAGTTGAGTGTCTGATTCTTGGTTTCAGCTCAGGTCATGATCCCAGGGTTGTGGGATTGAGTCCCACGTTGGGCTCTATGCTGAGCTTGGAGCCTGCTTAAGATTCTCTGTCTCCTTCTGCCCCTCCCCTGCCCCTGCTCATTTTCTCTTCCTCTCTCTCTCAAACAAACAAACAAAAAAAAAAAAAAAAAAAAAGAAAGAAGGAAGAAAACCAAGGGGCCCAAAGTGCTATAGGAAATGGCAACTCCTCTTTTTTTTTTTAATTTATTTTTGAGAGACAGAGAGAGACAGCGTGAGCTGGGGAGGGTCAGAGAGAGAGGGAGACACAGAATACAAAGCAAGCTCCAGGCTCTGAGCTAGCTGTTAGCACAGAGCCCGACGCAGGGCTCGAACCCACGGACCCTGAGATCATGACCTGAGCTGAAGCAGATGCTTAGCCAACTGAGCCACCCAGGGGCCCCGCGATTCTTCTTTTAAAGAGCTCATGTGCAGCTTGTTCACCCCAAGACACAGGAAAAGCCCAGCAGTTTAAAAGGCACCTAGACGATACATGAAAAAGATTTATTTACTAATCGAAAAGTACTGCCAGAGGGTCAGGGGATATTTGAAACTCCCCAGAGATGAAGGCCCTGACAGACCCCGTTTTGCTACGCTTCTAGTGCAGGTGGGAGAGCTCAGAGGTGGCACCCTCCTTTAGACCAGCATGGGGCAAGCAGTCAGGACACTATCCCACTGTTTTGCTGACGCCAGAGAGCACGGGTGGTTACAGTACCACCTGGCTCGTTGGCTGTGGCTGCCGAGGGCAAGCCTTTACAGCAGTCTCCGGCTCCCAGCCTAATGCATAGGCACAGACCAGGCACTCTTTCATTGCATTCCAAAAGTCTGAAGTCACATGCAGCCAATACATTTTCCTGCTGCCTTTCTGAAGCCAGAGAGCATGCCCCAGCCCCTACACACTCTAGCTGCCCAGCTAAAGTCAGTGGGCATATGCAATCCACACATGGGTCGCCCGTTGATCGCCTGACCCTGGTGGTCAAGTGGGCTGCATTCCTGAACTTCATGGGGACATAACAATTGGAAAGACAGTATTTGTCTTTCCAAATTGGAAAGTACAAGAAGTTTGGCAAGTCACCACCCCACAGCACTGCACAGACAACAGATTGAAACACGAGCCCAGTTTTCCTATGAAAAAGACCTATTGACTTAGACTGGAGCTTTAGCTTAAAGGAAGGCTTCAGTTTCCCACATATCTAGAAGCTGAAAGAGACACTCTCAGGGATTGTAAGCACAAAGACACCACCTTCAAACGCCCCCATGGCCTCACTGAAGCCTGATGACATCTCCCAGAGAAGAGCTTATACACTCGTCTGGAGCCCTGATTTTTGTAAATGTCATGCAAACAACCCTTCCACATCTCCCGGTCCAGCAGCCAGGATATAATAGAGATAGAATAGCAGTGTTCTTTTATCTTCAATTTCATGGGAAGAGTTTAAGAAGGATAGGTATTAAATATTCTTTAAATGTTTGGTAGAATCACCAGTGAAGCAAAGTTTATGCTGAGAAATCTGCTGATACTCTTATGGGAAATGCTTCCAAACCATTTTACGAGGTCAGCATTATCCTAATACCATACCCTGACAAGGACAGCACAAAAAAAGA
Source organism: Suricata suricatta (assembly GCF_006229205.1). NCBI lineage: Eukaryota > Metazoa > Chordata > Mammalia > Carnivora > Herpestidae > Suricata > Suricata suricatta. Next base: position 27,994,801 of record NC_043702.1, read on the forward strand.
AACCACAGGTCAATATCTCTGATCAACATAGATGCAAAAATCTTCAACAAAATATTAGCAAACTGAATTCAACAATACATTAAAAAGATCATTTAACACAACCAAGTGGGATTTATTCCTGGAATGCAAGAATGATTCAACAAAGAGAGGGGGGTGAGGAACTGATATGGGTGAAGGGGATCAAGAAGTACACAGTTTAGTTATAAAATAAAGAAGTCATGGGGATATAATACAGGAATATAGTCAATAATATTGTATTAATTTTGTATGGTGACAGATGGTAACTAGATTTACTGTGGCAATCATTTTTGCAATGTACACAAAAGTTAAATAACTATGTTGTACTCATATTTATAAGTTATCTCATCTAGACTTATGACTTTAAATAGCATCTATATACTGAAGACTCTCATCTACACATCTTTAGATATGACTGCTCCACTGAGCTCTGGTTTCATATCCAATGGCTGATTAAGCATCTCAAGTTTATCATTAGCAAGTAGACTCATGATCTCCTCTCTACCCTCAGACTCCATCAACCCCAACTCCTCCCTCAGTCTTCAATCAGCAAATGGCACCACATTCCTTTAGTTGTTTAAACCCAAAATCTATGCATCACTCATAATTCCTTTCCTCTCACTTTTAACCATTTGATTCTGCAAGCTTGTCTATCTGCATATCAACTTATTCGGAATGCATTCACTTTTCTCCACCTCCATTGTTATCATAATACAAATTACCATTATTTTTCATCTGGAATACTGCAATAATTGTTACATTGCCTTTGGTTGCCAGATATAGTATCCAACCTGTAGGTATAGATACTTGTCCATAGCTAGGTCAAACAGATTCTCTCTCTCAAGAATATGAATCTTAATCCAAAGGACATAGAGAAGTCCCCTCAATCCTATTGCTACTTTAGGGTAGTTAGTTGTAGATGAGTTGTAATAACTTTATTACCAAGAGGAATCAATCCAAGGATTCCTGACACTGAAATTTGAGAACATTTTTGGATCCTCTGAAGTCTCATCATTTAGCTTTTTTCTTTTTCTTTTTCTCTTCTTTCTTTCTTTCTTTTTTTCTTTTTTTTTTTTTTTGACTTGTAAGCTACCCAGTATCCTTCCGTAATGAAGGGTGCAGTGAAAAGTTTCTCTTGGACATCCCTAAAGAATCCACAAATGAGCTTTCGTTAGATTCCTGTCATGACAGAAGACACAAAAGCTTGATTAGAACAGTGCCAGTCCTCATGCTAGTGAACAGGGACTTTTCTCTCTTATTCACTAGCCTTATCCTTAATGCTTAGTACAGTGTGTCACTAATACTATAATATACTACCCAAATATTTGTTAAGTGAATAAATGAATGAATGTTATCCAGGTAAATAAGGAGAGATTAAAGGGAGTTTCAGACATAAAAAGTATCACATTGAGATGAGAGAAAACATGGTATGTTAAAGAAACTAAAAAGAAGTCAGGCTGCATATAGTCTAGAGAGTCAGAAAGAGGATGGTTAAAGATGAAGTAGGAGTGGTCAAATCATTAAGGAGCACAAGTCTGGTAAAAATGCAAACTTCATGGAGAAGGAAAAGGGCACATCTTTAAATTTTAAGCAGGGGAGAAAGTGATAAAATTTGCATGCAGAGATGTCACTCTGGTTGCAATGTGGAGGTTTGGGTTGGAGAAGCAATGGACTGGAAATAAGTGGCTAGCCTAAGGTAGCAGTAACATGTTGCTGTATTTTATGAGAGACTTGAAGAGATAAAATACAGTGATTGAGAACTAGCAGTCAGGGATGATGTCTGATTTCTGGCTTGTCTGCCAAATGGGTGTAGATGCCATTGACTAATCTAAGAAACATGGGAGGAGCAGGTGTCAAGAGAATAGTGATAAACTGAATTATGAACACTGGGGTTGAGGTTTCTATATGACATGCTAATGTAGAAATCCAGGAAGGTACTGGATATATGGGTCCAGAGTCAAAGGAAAGGAAATATATAAGTTGAAAATGTGACTTAGGCAGTCATCAGGATAAAGATATAACAGAAGATGTAGGGGCAAGTAAGATGGCATAGCAGGGCAATGTAGCAGGAGGAGAATAAAATGCCCACGACAAAACCCTGAGGAGAGAAACCAATTCTTAAGGACAGGCAGAAGAAGAGGAACTTGAAAAGAATATTGGAAAGGAACAGTTAGAGAAATAGAAGACACAGAAACATTTTAAAGGCCAAGAAAAAGGAGCATTTCAGGAAGGAAGGAGCATCAAATGCTGCTCTGAAATCAAGTGAGAGAAGGGCCTCAAGTTTGGGTTCCATCACTAGGACTCAGTGGGAATGACTCCAACAAAGGAAGTAAAGAGGAGCCTGTGAGGGAGAGGCAAAGGAAGGAGGGAAAGTAGAGAAGTGAGGTCAAAATTCTTCTTAGGAGTTTGTCCTTGAAAAGGGAGGTGAAAGAAAGCAACAGTGGAGAGGGATTTGGGGTCATGGGAAGGTTTTGTGTGTTTAAGATGTGAGCATGTGAGTAGAAGACAATAGGAATGGGAAGGAGACAATAGGAATGGGAAAAGAGGGTAATAAGTAGAAGATGGGACCAAAAGTGAAAGAGATCTTAAATGCAGCCAGGTATTTCTCCATCAACTGTTTCATGTTTTCCAAGTAACCATTGCAAAGTTTTCTACTTTCTCAAGATTTTTGATCTTCCTGTCCCCACTCACTGTCAACTGAAGATAGCTCCTCATACCTCAAGAAAAAACAGGCATCAGATAGGAGCTCCCTGGACTTCCTGTATCCTTGCTCATCTTTTCCTCCTTTCATCAAGGTGTTCCAACTCCTGTTTGGGGTTCTTGTTCCACTCCACCTCCCTCATCCATTCATTCAACTTTTCAAATAGCCCCAACTTTGTGCCAAGTGTGCACTAGGCCCAGGAGACACACAGTTGGAAAGGATATAATTCTTCCCACAAAGAGGTCAGTCTATGGAGAGAAAGATAGGTAACCATACTATAATTAAACAATATTGTTAATGCTGTAATAAAAGTGTGAAAAGAGGGGCACCTGGGTGGCTGAGTTGGTTTAGCATCCAACTCTTGATTTCAGCTCAGGTCACAGTCCCAGTGTTGTGGGATCAAGCCCCACATCAAGTCCCACATCAAGCTCTGTGTCAGGCTCCACACAGAGTGTGACACCTGCTTGGGATTCTCTTTCTCTCTTTTTGTCCCTCTCTCCTCTTATACTCTCCTTTTCCAAAATAAAAAAATAAATTTAAATTTTTTAAAAAGTGTGGAGAGAGTCCTGGATGATTTCAAATGGTTCTTTTGGGCTCTAAGAAAATCCTGGTGTCTCCTAAACTTCCAAAGATGAGGCCCTCTCAATTCATCAGTCCCAACCCATCAAGAAATATAATGGAAGCCCTACAGAAAAACGCCATTTTAACATTGCAGAAGAAAACAAAAACCCAAATTCTCTGAGGTGCATTTGACTCGACAGAAACAAAACTGTTTTGAAATACAAATGTACTCTTAATATATTATCTTCAAGTGTTAAGTAAACAAAGCATCCCATACAATTTCAAGTGGTATCATTTATATCTTAGTAGCAAATTTTAATTTCCATGTTCCAGAGAAAAAGTTGTGGAACTATACAGGAAGATTCTCAACATATATTTTAGGCTTCCATTGGGTATAGTTGAGGGAGGATGGTAAATATGTTAGGCAATGTAATTACCACCATACTGAGTTTGCTACATTAAGATTGAAGTGTATTCATGTATGAATAACTGAAATGTATGAAATATTGAAATTGTATCAGTTTAAACATGACACTTGAAATATGGAGTTTCCAATGGCTTCTCTCAGCAATGAACAGTCATCATCTGGGCATCATCAATGATACAGGGACCCTTCCCCAAACACTTCATAAAGTGAATCTCATCTCAGAGAAAGACAGCAGTCATTGAAAAAGGTAAAAAGGACTGTGTGGCAGGGATTACCATTTGCCCCCCAAGATTACTATTTTTCCCATCTTCTTTTTAGTACTAGAAAACTGAATTTTTGCTGGGTACTTGGCCACTCAACTAAGAGACTTTATTTTCCAGATTTCCTTGAAGGTAGGTGTAGTCATGTGATGATATTTTGACCAAGAGGATAAGAAACTTCTGCATTATGTCTTTTAAATGGAAGCTGGTTTCCCTCCATTCCCTCTTTGCCTCTTCCCTTGAGCTGGAAAGATGATGTGATGCTTACTGCATGGCTTTACCCATGCAGCTGTGGACAATTGTCCAAGGGATGACAAAGCAACAAGTCTCAGCAAACCTGAGACTCCAGCTTGCTGGTGGGGCAAGACCACCCACCCATCTCACACTTCTCCTCATTCTCACCTCTGGACTGTTATGTAAAAAAGAAGTAAACGTTGGGCTTAGTTGAGCCTTAGTATGTTCAGATCTCTTTGTTACAGTAGCTTAGTTTGACCCTGACTAATACAGACTGGTTCTAGATAACTTTCTCCAAGAAAAGAAACCCCTGTTGAGGTCTTCTCATAGTCCATGGAAGATAACCACATATCCCACTGGAGCTCAGTGATCACTAAGACCTCTAGAGGATCACCAGCACCCAACCTGAGTCTAGAGGAAGCACCTGAGACAAGGACAGAAATTAAGTGTGATTTACTCATCTGCAGCATACTGGTCTTGTGAGTTTCTGTTACATTCAGTGCCAAAGGAGCAGTTACTTATTTTCATCAAGGTGTTTAAAGGAGGAAAAACAACTAGGTCATCAAGGTAAAGGTGTACGTTACCTCCTGCCACCGCATCCCAGTGGTCCACCAATACAGACAGCAATCTAGCAGTGAAGGATTTTATAAGCAAAAATTATACAGAACAATTAGAAAAAAACAGCTCTTTATGTACACTGAGTGGTCAGCAATATGCTTTTGTTTGTTATAAGAGCTATTAGCATTGTATCTTCACACAGGGTCACGGTTTGCTACTTTTCCCAGTGGCACCCTCCATATTTTTTTTCTATTATCCATTGAATGTTATGCTAAATACATGTTAACATATAATTTTTTTCCTGAAACAGAAGCTTCTATTGCTAAACTGGTACACCAAAGCATTTTCATTTTTCATGAGAGTTAGAGTTCATTGTTGATTATAAACCCAATAAACAAACATCCTTTTATTGCCTCATTGACAATTACACAATATCTTTACCCTCTTACCTACTGAGTTTTATGGAAACTATTTCAACAGAGTAGACATTCATCATCACAGGAGAAACTCTCATTTAGACATTAACTACCTTAGCTTTATTAGAAACTCATTTTCCACAGATGTCCAGGCATGATTTGCTCCTTTTTATCAGGAAATAAATAATATCAGGTAATAGCTTCCTGTGGCAGAGGTTATATCTTTATTATACCCAGAGAAATAGATATCAACCAGTCAGAGAATGGCCAGATGGCTTACCCTTCTTATCAATAAAATTTAATTTTCACTGAGCCAATTGTGACCAAGCTCATTTTTAAATAGGAAGCTGACATTTAAGATTCTTATATGAAGTAGCAAATATGACATCCATGAGAGTTTCAAATTTGCACTAACATAGACCCCAAGCCAGAAACCCAGATCTTTTCTTTGGCACTAAGCCATTCATTCATCAACCTATTGGTTCCAACCCATATTACCTCCTGAAGCTGTCTATTCCTTGTGTTTCCAAGGCCCAACATCAGTGTAGTCCTGTCATTTCATACCTGGTTCACTGAAACAAGCAAGTCATGCCTGTCCCTTCCTTCCTCCTCCATGCCATCACAATGGTCTGTCAAAACCAAAAGCTCATCCTTTTTAGAAGAGATCAAAATGCCTAAATGTGGTTTTAAATGTCTGTTTGATCTGCTCTCCCGTCTAGCTTCCTGCCTTAGTTGCTACCTCCCAACCCCTTACCCCTGACATTATGTCCCATTTATAGATGAATTATTTGCAGTTCCCTCAAATAGACAAAGTTCATTTCTACCTGTGTCTTTGCAAACATTATTCCTTTTGTCGAAAATGCCTTTCTCACTGCCTTCCCCACTCCCTTTCACCTTGACTTTAGTAGCTAACTGCTGTTTTCCTTTACTTTCCAGCATGCACATCATCTTCTCAAGGAAGACTTCCCTTGTCCTTCAGGACTACACAGTATATACCCTTCCTGCGGCTTCCCCAGCATCTAAGTGAAGTTTGACAAACTTTGACAAAATGTCTCTGGGTCTCTAGACATCCAAGCTTCATTCCAAACAAGGAAAGGGTCAAAGTAAGGGTGGCTCTTCCCGATGCCTCACTTACGGCCTTCAGTTTACAGCACATAGGCCGCCCCTGCATGCAAGAAGCACTGTGGAATCAAGTCGTTCAGTTGAGTGAACTGGTGCCTCAAATAATGTCTTACATACAAAGAAGGGCGAAGTGACTACTGAGTAAACAGCTAGCACTTTATTCCACAATTGAGAGTAGTTGTAGAATCCATTCTTCAAGAAAATAATTGGCCTGCTTTATAAATTCAAATGTCACATAATCTAAGAAATAATGAATTGCTTAGAAAGAAGAGACACAGCAGGGACTTTTGAAACAGTACACTTCAAATATGAAAGAAGTTTTTTAAAATTTCAGATCATTTATAATCTTTCAGGAACACCTCATTAGTATCCAAGGAAGGGTACTCTCATGCAGATATCTTACTTACTCACCCATATATTATCTACAATGAACTATTAATGAGTAACATTGAACATATTACTTTATGTGCTCCTCACTTTGTGAAGCAGGATTGTTATTCCCACTTGTAGATGAGAACACAGAGGCATAGAGTAGTTAAGTGACTTACGCAAAAATCACATTGCTGATGATAACACCAGCACTTGAACCCAGGACTGTCTGATGTTCTCTCTACCCTATAATACAACTTCTCCACAAGTCTCCTTCACCTCACCTGGACTAATGGTTCTGACACTCTAAAAATAGAATGTCCATCATGTTTGGTTTGCTACTTTAAGATTGAAGTGTATTCACAGATGAATAACTGAAATGTATGAAATATTTAAATTATGAGTTTAAACATGACACCTAATAACTGGGCCCATGCTTGCTTATCCCTAGTGGAAAATATTGGACACTTTATTGTGTTTAAGTACATGATAAGTGATTTAGATTACTCAGGGTCTTAAAGCTAGAAGCCTGTGCATAGATCGTCCAAATTCACTTTACTCATTTTTGAGATGAGGAAACCAAACTGGCTAATTGATTTGGTGAGTTGCGCAACCAAAAGTTGCACTGCTGAGAACAGACCCCAGGTCCCCGGGCCTTCATTATTTCTAGGTTCTCTTCTTCTGTGGCGCCGCTCAGCTTTCACTTTCCCAAATCTTACAGCCAGTGGTCTAAGCCCTCTGCCACACCCTGATGCCCTTTACTTGATAGAACTATTTTTACTGAGTAGATACAAGTCAGAGATTTTTCAAAGTCCAGCCTAATTCTCTGGCATCCTTAAGATGTTCCCTGATTCTCCTAATGAGAATTAATTGTTCTTTGCTTTCCACTTAAATTATCCTTTGAACCTCCATTTTAGCACTTAATTCCTTGTGATTTATATTAATTATTTATGCTGGTATCCCATTCTGGATTATAAACCCTTTAAAGACTTGTTTTTTTATGGCATTTAAGCAGTTAGTTTGCTCTTTTGTCTATACTAGGTGTTCAACATGTTTTTATTGAATGAATCAATGAATGAATGAATAATGTAATCATATGTAACCTTTTTAGAATATTTTTATTTTTTATCTTTATTTTTTTTATTTTTAATGTTTATTTTTGAGAGAGACAAAGACAGAGCACAAGTGGGGGAAGGGGTGGAGAGGGAGGGAGACACAGAATCTGAAGCAGGCTCCAGGCTGAGCTGTCAGCACAGAGTCTGATGCGGAGCTTGAACCCATGAACTGTGAGATCATGACCTGAGCTGAAGTCGGATGCTTAACCGACTGAGCCACCCAAGTGCCCCTTTTATTTTTTTAACTAAGTTATAGTTGATACCATGTTACCTTTGTTTCAGGTGTACAACACAGTAATTCAACAACTCTATACATTAGGTTACACTCACCCACTGTAGCTACCATCTATCACCATATAACTCTACTATGATACCATTGACTGATGCTCTATTCTATACCTTTCATCCCTGTGAATTATTCATTCTATAACTGGGAACCTGGTTTAGTAGGCTTAGTAGGGTATTTTTTTAAGTGTTTCTATTTAAAGGTATGTCTCTCTAGATTTAAAAATAAACTAAACTGTGCTCATCCCTCTATACTAGTACTTTCTATATTGTGCTGTTTGTTGTCTATTTACTCATTTAGAGTGTCCTCTAGCAGAACACAAGATTTGCACAAATAGGCTTATTTACATTTGCTTCCTCACATTCCCTAATGCCCAGCACTGTGACTGATACAGAGCCAACACTCAAGCATCCAGTAAGTGGGAGATAAAGTGAATGAAACTCCTCCATTTCACAGACACTCATAGAATTTTTGCAGCTTCAGTCCAAATCTTTCGGAAGCATATACCCACAGAAGTAAATACTCCAAAACAGCTATTTTGTTCTTCCAAAGAAATTATTGTAGAATGTGTGAGAACATTCAGTGGGCAAACATGCAACATGTCTTAGGAAAAATGGAAGTGTGGTTGTCAAGGAGAAAAGACAGAAGGACAAAAGTCTTTGGAGTTGTATCGTTAAATGTTCCCAGTAATGCCAACTATTAACCAACCACAATACTTCGGTGCCCGCACAACAATAAACAATTCTTGTTCATGCCTCTGGGACGTCTCATTAGGCAACTCTATTAATCTTGGCTGGGCTTGGCTGGGTGGTTCTTCTGGTCTCGGTTAAACTATTTCACAAGTACAGGGAGACATATCAATGTATGGGGGGATCAGCTGGCTTGCAGCTGAGATAGAATACCCTTGGCTGGAATGACTAGGCTAATTCATCTCATTTCCAAGTATCTTTAATCATCTAATAGGTTAGCACAAATGTTTTTATGGTAAGGAAGAAGGCAAGAATGAGATTAAGCCTGATTGCACCAAATGCTTTCAAGCCTCTGATTATGTCAGGCTTGCCAACAACTCATTGGCCAGAGAAAGTTTCATGTCTGAGACCAGAGCCAAAATGGAAGCTCACTGTAAAGTTGTGTAGCCAACAGGAAGTGGTGGAGAAATGGAGCCAGTTTTACAAACCTACCAAGGAATAAAGACTGAATGTTGCTTGCTGAAATCTTTTGCCCCTGGCATGTAATAGTAGACACCATAAATATTTGGTAAACAGATGTGCAAATCAATAGATGGAAAGATGAATGAACAAATTAATGAAGCTAGTCTCTGTTAAGAGACTAGTCATCAACAATTCTACTATTAACTAGATTATATCAGCAAGAAAACATTTGTCCTGAGATTTCCACAAGATCCAATATAATATCTTATAAAAGTCGAAACAAACACACTTACTAGGTCCATCGAGAAGCTCCAGGGATGGGTTCTTCAGAATGTGATGAACATGAAGTACTTGTCAAGGTGTCTACCCTCCTTCAGTTATCATAAATCTTCCAGTGCAACTAAACTGAGTTTTTATTACAGTCTCATTAAAGACATTCTAATATCTCCAATTCTCGATTTCTTTACTACATAAAACTAAGGCATCAGAAAAGTATTTTGGTCTCAATTACAAGTTTCTTTTTTTATCACAAGGGCAGCAACACTAAAAGCCTCCTGAACCACAGTAAATCTCTTACAAAGCCATGCAAAAATTCACTTGAGTTTTTAAGTAGATCTCTACTCAGAAACCTTTAGTAGGGGAAAGAAATCTCCACTGGTGATTAGATTGCAATAGAAAAATTCTCAACTGAAACAGAGAGCTCCTATAGCCTCCTTCTTTATCTAAACCCCAAAACAGCATATAGCATTCTAGTAAAATGGATTGAATAGAAAATTGAATACCAAGTCCAGGGGTTAGGTTGGTGAGACTTCTATACCATACTTCTAAGAAATAGGAAAATAGCATGCCTGTTTCAAGAAATAAACTTAAGATCCTTTGGTGATATGCAAGTGACAAATATTAATTTTTGATAGTATTTAATGCTTTGGATTGTTCTGAGAAACATGAAAAGTTGGGTATGTATAGTTAGTTCAATAACAAACATTTGTTGACCCTTAGTATATGACAGTCTCTGTGCTAAACACTGTATTCATCATCTAGTTTAATCCTTACAATATCCTATAACATGGGTATTTTTCAAATGTTTACATTTTCCTGTACATATTATAGAGGAAAAGCATGTATCCTGCTAACAGTAGGGTGACCATGCGACCTGGTTTAGCCTAATTTCCACATATTGTCTTGGCATAATTATTGATCACATTCTCTTTCACTATTACACATGACCTGGTTTGGATGATTGGTATGATCACCTGGTAAAGAAAATTGCCTGCATAGCTGGGGAATGGCTGATCTAGGACTAGCAAGTGGGTTACTTTTATACCAGAGGCATCAATTTCACCTCACTGTCTTACAAGTTCAATCATAACAATGACTAACACAAGTCCATTCCTCCAGTATCTGTCAACCTAAGTCTAGAAACTGAGAATGTAGAGATCCTCACATGCAATAAGACTAGAAAGCAGAACTTCAGTAAATTCTAGTTATATTTCCAAAAAAGTGGGGAAAACTAAATAGCCTTAAGAGTTGGAAAACAAGAAGGGAATGGATGCTTTCCAAAGCAAAGTCCCTGAAATTAATCTTTGGATAGAAATTAAAACATTCTTTGTATACTTAAATATCAATTAATGTATTGAATTCCTATTGCATTTACTGAATATCCACATTTAAGAGACAAGATTTTGTCCTAGTTCTCAAGCAAAAGAGAAGACAAGTTTACAGTTGGAATATCCTTCCTTTTTCCCATTTATCTTACTACCAGTAAATAGCAACACTTATCTCCCTTTTTTTTTTTTTTTTTTGCAACAGGACAAATAGTTTGTATTTTCAAAAAGGGTCAATTTGGGTAAAATGTAAATCAACAAAATCAAAATGCATTCTTCCAAAAATCCCACCCCTTCCCTTAGTAAGGATTATGTATACTAGCAGCACAGAAATGGTAAAAGAGCTAAGGAGGAAAATTGTAGAGGAAATGCAAATAAGTACATTTTTTGTATTTATTAATGAGTAGATTTCCTGTAAAAACAGACAATCACCCAGGTTCTTTAGATCATATTGACTGTTCTTTGCTAATGCATAACACTAGGAATTCATGCACGCGTTCTTTATGCAAATCAAATTGGAAAAAAAAAAGTTAACTTGGAGGAGTGGTTGTTTGCTCTTATAAAAGAATCCCCATTGAATTTTCTTGAGAAACTATATAGACCAAATCAAAGCAGAAGGAAATAATGAGTCCAGAAAATTGACAATGGTAGAAGTCAGCCCAACTTGCAAGAACAGAGACCAAATAAGAGTTAGGGAATTAGAAAAGCAATTAGAATAAACACATAGTGATGCGAGGGGAAAGGAGAAATAGAAATAAGGGCCTCTTACCGAGGAATTAGAAAGCATGGTGATGGCTAAGAGATTGCTTCCCCAAACTACAATCTACACAGTGAAGCCAGAACACTTCTAACTCATTGGGGATAAATCCATTTAGACAGTGAGAACAGATGTTCCAGTTGCTCGATTGCTCTGGAGAGATCTGTGGGAGCAATAATGCAAACCCCACCTAGGAGACACGCAGACAGAAAGCAAGAGAAAGGAAATGCACTGACTCATAAGGGAAGAAAGGAACTGGGCAGCCACTCAGCCATCTAGGTAATGTCACCTGCCTGACATTACCTAGAGCCCCACCTAAACCATCCCAACCCCCCCTGTGCATGAAATTATTCTTTCTGTGCAGAGAGAAGGCAGGTGAGCCCCTCATCATTTGTTTTCTTGTAGGGCCAACAGGCACGGGCGTCACTTTCTAGTGTGGAGATATCGTCTCCTGGAAGAATATTACCAAGAACTCTCACTGTCACCTCCGGGCACATTCATCCAGATCCTGAAGCCTTTCCTCCTGAGAGGCAATTCTCGGGTTTTAAGAATTAGTGCGGTTTGAGAAGACAATTTTTTAAAAAGTCAGTGTTAATGAAATAAAGCTTCGCATAATTAGAAACACGTAAAGGCAAGACACGTGGGAAATGATACGCTGTCCCTCTGGCAGCTTCTCAGACATGGGTTCCAGTTGCAAGAACCCACCCAAATCCATTAAAGTGTAATTATCAGAAAAACAGAGCAGCCACAAAGAACTCCACACAGACCAATATTTGATCCAGGTGACTCCAGATTTTGACAGGTGTCTCTGTTCTACCAACTCTTGTCTGGGCTCTCTTTTAGGTGGTAAATGTTCTACTATCACTAATGCTATAAATAGAAACAGTGACGCAAAATTATGCAGTTAGTATTTATTTGGCTTGCTGTGTATAGTAAGCAGAATAACGGCCCCTGCCTCCACCCCCAGAGGTGTCCTCGTCCTCAGAAATCATGAATATGTTGTTTCACAGTGAGGGGGAATTAAGGTTGTCAATCAACTGACCTTAAAATAGGGAGATTATCCTGGATTCAGCTGGGTGGGCATAATGTCATCACAAAGATACTTAAAAGCAGAAGGGGACACAGTTAGTACCAGAGTGAAGAGATGTGAGAAAGACCTGACTGGCCATTGCAGGCTTTGAAGGCAGAGCCAAAGAATGCAGACAGGCCTCTAAAGCTGGAAGAGCAACAACAACAGCAAAAACCAGATTCTCTTCTAGAGAGAGAAGAAAGGAAGGTGGTCCTGCCGACACCTTGAATTGATCCTACTAGGTCCCATTTTGGACTTTGTAAAGATGCTAAATGTGTGTTGTTTTAAGACACTAAGTTTGCACAAATGTGTTACAGCAACAATAGGCAAGTAATACACTCTGCCAAACTTTGGGCAAAGCATCTCCTGTACAACCATCTCTGATTCTTACCAACACCACAATAAAGACATGATCATCACATTCACACGAATGAAGACACGGAAGCTCCCGATGTTAGGTGACTTGCCTAAGGCCTCGGCTAGTAAGATGCAGAGCTAGAATGCAACCCAGGTCTGCTTGACTCCAGAGTCCATATCTCTTCTCTATTCAACCCTAACCCATATGACCTGAAATGACCTTAGCTCCATGTCCAGATAGACATTGCTCTACCCCAGCTGTTACACTGGCTCCCTAGAAGCTGAACAAAGTGCGCGCACACGCACACACACACACACACACACACACACACACACACACACTTGATTACCATTTAAAAATAGCTCCCTATCCAAATGGCCAAATGAAAGTATTATTTTGGTCTAATTGGTCCTCATTTATTCACTATATAAGACTCTTCTGAAAAAAAGGGGCAAGGGGTGACTTGCGAATGTAGCCTAAAAGCTTGGCTGAACGCACTGTGAATCAGTAGCAAACCAATGCTCTAGTCTGGGAAATTTACTATAGTCAAGTTTGAAATGCTTTTCACTTTTATAATTAATTACTGTAGGTAATGCTCTTTGCTATTATTTTTATAATTAATTACCAAGCATTGCTAGTAGCCAGCCACTTTTCATACATTGCTTAAGCATACAGAGATAAGAAATCCGAACCGTAACTATAGCATGTGTTCATGTATTACTAAAATACTCACATAAGAATTACACACTAATTCAACTACAATAAAAAAAAAATTACACTTGAAGAGCTTATTATATACTATTTCTTCCCCTTCTGAGAAACATTTGAGCAGAAGCCTAGCATGGTAACCATGGTAACTATAATGCAAAATTGTCAGTAACTTTATGAATTGCAAATTCCTCTAAGGGTGTTGGGGAATTTTTTTTTCCTACTTCCATTTTTAACCATCTCATATGCATTATTCCAGCAATATGTTAAACAAGGTTTTTGGGAACTCATGCATCATTTCAAAACAAGCTATGTTCTAAATGCTCAAATTCCATTATTCTAACAAGAAAAAGCCAAACAGGGAACACCCAATTTGCTGAATATTAAATTGTCCATTGTTTTTAACTGAGTTCTTAACACATTTACCACCCTCACCTTCTCTGAAGAGGATCCCATTAGTCAAATAAAAGGAATCACTATTTCTTCATCACTGTCTGTATCTCTCTGAGAATGGAGACGGGGACAGTCCCAGTTTAAAACAAAACAAAAATGCACAATCGCACAATCTGTTTTTCCCTCCAAGTCATTTCAGTTGCATTATGCGTGGAACCTTCATTCAAGTGAATGGTCAATGTTCACTGCTGTCCCTTCTCAATCCCATCGTCTCCTGTGCTCGCAATAGACCATGAGAATGACCCAAAGAAGTTCCTTGAGTAGCAAATTCCCAGCATGGATTTTTTTTGTGCTGGGAGGTTAAAGACATGGAAGGTGGAAAGTAGCCCAAAACATTGTGTGACAATGTGAATGCTTTCTCCTTTACAAAGACTTGTAATGAGAGGTGGGGAGCACCAAGAGTCATAATTGGTTTCGATGTTAGCACTGCCATTTTCTTGATATCTGGGTCTGAACAAGTCCTTTATGCTCTCTGAGCTTCAGCTTCCTCATCTTTAAAACAAGGATTTTAACTTTTGTCCTGCCCATTTCACAGATCTGTTGTAAGGATCACATGGGATCATGTATTTGAAAGCCACTATGTCCTATTAAAATATTCGTCTAAATTCTTATGAATTTTTATTCACATAACCAGTACTAAGAATCTCTGAAACATGAATATTCTTTATTTTCTGAATCTCGTCTCAAGAAGATAAATGCTGATTCATGTCTTGGGTATCTCAGGGTTTAGAAAATGGATTGAAAGAAAGGTAAAAACAAAAAGATTAGAATGAAATCCTATTTTATAAACAAAGACCTGAATTATTGCCTCTGATCAGTTTCCAAATTGCAAAGCCTATTTGTTTGCAAGACCATACACAGAAAATGGCTGCATTCAAGGCACATCTCTTAGCCGTGTATCCATCCATATGCTCACCGAGCTCAAGGAGCAGCAGCATTTTGTGAAGACAAGTGAATCTACTGACTTGTTCCTCTCTGTGCCGTTTTGTAGCAACTTCTCAAGGTCAGAGGAATGTTAGTTGTTTTCCTATTCTTGAACAGTAGCTTTCAAAAAGGATTTAAGCATGGCATAACCCCTGTTAGATATGGATGATTATATACAAGACAGACAAATATGGTAGAGAGGTTTTTAAAGACTGAGACCCTATTCGGTTTCCAAGGACTTTCTGTTCATTCCTTCATTTGTTCACTTAACAGACATTTACTGAAGAGTCGATTCTACTCTATTTCAGAAAATAAAGGGAAGAATCAAACATGTTTGCTCTCATGAAGAGCTCTCTAATTTATTGGGGGTGGGGGGGGGTTATACACTTCTTTTTTCTAGCATATGGGCAGGAATGAATGAGGGGAGCCATCACGGAGAATGTGTGTTTGAGCTGCATTGATATAGGAGGTTGCCAGGTAGAGAAGAGATGGCAGGGATTTTGTAGAGTAGCAGGCTTATTGAAATGCTTGGGAAGATGTGATTGGAATGTTGAAGACCCCTGGGTCAAAAGCATAGGACTCAAGGATGGGGAATAATGACCAAAGAATCTCAAACAGCAGGTTCAGCCTGCGTAGAGTATGCATACTGCATGCAGTATGTGCATAAGCACGAAGGAGTCCTGAACATTTTAAATAAGAAAGAGGAACGATGTGTCACACCTGGGTTCTCAGGAGGACTCTTTAGGAGTATCCGAGTCAATCAAAGCAAGTATAAGTGGTCAAAGTCACTGCCATGTCCAACTGGAGAGCCTGCTTTCCTCAGAGCAGGCTTAAAACCCAGTGGCCCTGAGGATACAGAAAGCCTGGGAAAACTGCAGGAAGGAAGTCAAGAGTCACTGATCTTCACAACTTCCCGAAGAGTGAGAAAGAGTTTGGAAGACTGTCGGCATTATCTCAGAAGGTGAGTACACAGATTACACAGTATCACTGCCTTCCCAAGCTTGGCAATGATACAAAAATGCGGTCAATTCCCTTCACTTCAAGTAACTCACACCAGATGCTGATGCCCTTTGACTCTTGCACAGCTACGGTTCCCAAAATCATTTCTTTCCAGAGGTCAGGCATCTGGAGCTCATTAAATCCCACACGCCAACATTTCAACTGTGTAAAACTTTTTATTTGCAGTGCTATTTAATGTTGAATTTGATTTTCGAAGCACTGTGTATTCTTAGTTCTGGGATGACAGCCTGCTTGTCTAAGAGCTTAAATGGTGGTTTGGGGCAATGGGGAAGAGGCCGGAATTGGAAATCTAGGCTTATGCTAATCATTGGTAAAGAATGGAGAGCTTCGTGTCTTAGAGAAGGTCTGTATGACCTCCTTGTTATATACGTAAGGAAAGCAGGACCCCAAAAATTAAATGACAGAGGTAGAGGCTGAAACTCAGGCCTCTTGATTACCAACCCAGTGGCCTTTCTTCGCATTCCCCGGCCTCTCTACAGTTCCAAACATACACACACACACACACACACACACACACACACACACACACACAAAAGAGAGAAAGAAAGGAATTGAAAAGAGATGAAATTCATTAAAAAATGAAAAAAAACATTACCTATGTATAATATACCAGCACATTCATATCTTAGTATAAAAATGAGAGGAAATTGATGAGATTTGTTTGAAAATGACCAGCCTCTGATTGTATAAAGTTATGTAATACGTGCAATATGGCTCTCGAATCAAATCTGAAACATTAAGTAAGTTGCTCAAAGTCACATGGCTCATGAATCTCGGCCTGGGTTTTTTCATCTGTAAAATGGGCATAATAACATATACATCAAAGTTGGACTGTTTTATTGAATTAATCCTTGAGAAAAATGATTAAAAGACAGTGGCTATTATTGTGCTGTATGTATTATATATGTGGGCTTGAATCTAAAATAGTTTCCCTGGGAACTCACCCTATATTCATTCTCATGATGCTGTCCTTGTTCAAAATATTTGGTACATTTTCCCTGTGGAACTGCTTTTATATCTTAGGAGAGAATTATCCCTTTAAGCCTACATTTTGGCCCAAAAGAGTTTTACTCAGTTTTATCAACTTCATTCACCACTGTTAGCTGTAAAGAGGTTTTAACCATTTGTGAAACCACAGCTAAATACAAAAGACAAAGATTTGCCATGACTGAAGATACTCAAAAGAATTTGCTTCCTCGAGGGGAGGGGATGCATTTTTTATTTGCTGGGCCAGGTCCACAAACCCCGGGAAAGACACAAGCTGTGGAACCAAACCTGTTCCAGAGTTGAGAAGGTGGGAAATGGGGGTGTTGATGACTCAAGGTCAGCCCTTGGGAAGCTGGGACTTTTGAGATAGAAATATTGCCTCTCAGAAACGATTACATGTGGATTTTCACAAGCAGGAAAGATCATTGTAGCTCTGGGAATGATTAATTCCAGTTCTCTGTGAGGGATAGAGGGAAGGAGAAGGCTTGTGAGGGCCACTCCTGACCTTGAATGCAAAGCAGCCTGCGGAAGACATAAAAGAACACTTCTACACCATCCTTATTGAGGATAAACTTATCCCCACGCCTCTTCATTGAGACAGACAGACACAGACATAGACACATGCATGCACATACACATGCATGCACACATGTGCACACATACATGCACAATAAGATGCACACATACATGTGCATATATACATGCTTGTGCACATATACATGGGTACACATACATGCATGCACACACATGCACATGTGTGCAAACACACAAATACACGATTACAAATAGACTTCGTGCCTCTGAAACTTTCAGGTTCTAGGGTTAGCATCTTGCCTGAAAATTGCACGTCAAATATTTTCATTCTTCATGTTGTTATCATTATAACCCTATCATTACACTGCTGGTTAATCATGAATAAAACAATAAACATGGAAAAAATCCTTTCCCTGGTGAGCATAAATAATTGCAGATGAATACCTCTTGTTTGGGCCCCGCACCACGTAACGTCACATGATATTATGAAAAATATCAGAGGATGTTTTATTGCAAGGAATAATTTTTTCTAATTGTAATGTTTATTCCCTTCAGACTCCAGCCCCCTCCTGAAGGCCCTGCAAAGTTACTGAGAGCGAGTTTGCAGCTCTTGCCCACAATTTATGGAAATATCCTTTCTCTCTGATAATAATCCTAATGTGAAAATGTGAAACCAAGCAGAAGAGGGCAGACAATTCTTCTTTAACCAGAAGTAAAAGGAAAAGCACATAGGATATGGATTCCGGAGTGAGCTTAGCTCTGGGGGCGAAGGAGCAAGGAAAGGAAATCCAGCATTTCCTTTGAAAATAATCATGCACTTGAAAGCTTTTCCAAGGTGAAACCAGCCTATCATAGGGCCTGGATCAGAAGTTAGGCTGGAAGCAGCTCATTTCTCTTCCCTCCCCTGCCCACCATTCTAGCTCTGCCAGTTCTCCCTCCTCACCCAGCAAGTGTACCTCAGACCCACACCGGAGCTTTGGGTTGGATATTAGAATAGCCTCATGTTCAAGTATTAAAAGTTCATCTACTGACCTATTCTCAAAACATTCTAATCTCTCACTCATTTAAGGTTCCTTTTCTCAGCTTAGTAATGAGCAAGTCTCTGCTTCTGCCATTTGTCCATCCTGTTCTTTCTCCCAGTCCCCCTGCCCCACTGGCTGTGCTGCTTCTGGCTCCTGCAGGGTCAGGATGGAGAGGAGGGACAGGGATACAGAGAGAAGGTCTAGTAACTGATGACCTCGTATTCTGTGAAGATGCTTTTTGTGTGCCATTTTCACAGGTGCTGGCTCCTCCACACATGAGGGATTTTGAGGTCCTTAAGAGACAACTACTGCCCCCTTTCCACTGGCCGCCACCCTCTGACACCACAGTGTCCCTGCTGTGACCCCCACAATGCCCCTGCACGCTGACTGTGAAGACCCACATGGCGGCTCTTTGTTGGGTTTGCTACACCCTGGCAGGGTCCTGTAGGGTGATGGCTCTCTGGACGACTCAAGCAGATATTACACATCCATGCCATCTCCTCCCCAGTGAAACGTGGAAGCCTAAAGGCCTCTCTCATTGCCCTCTGCATTTGCTCAGCCAGTAGGAGCAGCTCCAGGCAGGTGCCTGCCTTTGGGGTCTTCCAGGCAAGAGTCAGGACCCTATCTCCAGGCTTGTTCACAGGACTCACATCAAGCTCTCAAAAGACTTCTGATCAAGATTTCTGGAGCGTCACTCCATGAGTCATGGCTGGACCTCACTGAGTGAACGATGAGTCCAAGACACCAGACATGCCCTCCGTGGTGACAGCCACCCCCCTGCCCCTTTCCCCTCCATACACTGCTCCCTGTGTGGCAGGTGGCTCTGGCTGGGATTACAGATCATATTTCTCTTGAGAATATATCAGCTTTTGATTTAACCAAACATTTTAAGCATAATATCCTTCTCTAGTATCATTTTAGGCAATTTATAGAGATAAACATGATTTCAAAGCTCTAACACATGAAGTATGGATTTTTAGATTAATTTGAGTATATAATTCTGACATATAAAAGTTTATACTCATAAAAAGTATTTCCACAAGGCTCAGGTCAAAGATGGTCTCATATTTGCAGTAAAATTCATCTCTGATCAATTAAAGTGAATCCAGAAAACCTAGCCAAACATACATAAGACACAATTCTTTCATAATTTCTTATGAAATGGATGAATAGGTGGATAGATGGAAAGATGGGTCAATGAAATATTTCTAAAGCACCAAATCTAGGAGGTCAACGTGAAATTAGAGATGGAGTTGGTTTCTGATTCTTCAATATAATCGTTGTGACCTTGGGAAATGCCATTTCACCTCTTCACATCACAATGTCCTTGTCTGTAAGTAGATACAAATGCTGTAATCATCACAAAGACTTACTGGGAGCACCAGATAGGATAACCTTGGGAGCTGGAAAGCTTCATGTAACAGAAAGGTGTTCGTGAGATGGAAGGAGAAGTTCTACAGCTGTTGCCTCCAAATTTCCATGTTTCTGTGACTCACTTTGACTCCCTGCAAAACAGACATGGATGGAAAGACATCTCTCCAGCTTTCTTTACAAGACAGCTCACATAGGGCATAGGGGAGGCCCTTTGATTTCAGGCCCCAGTAAATCTAACTAGCTGTACAGCCATGGACCATTCATTAAAATCTCTGTGCTACCGTTCTCTCCGCTGTTTAAAAGTATAATGATGACCATGTCAGAGAGCGGCTGTGAGAGGCCAATGTCTTAACCAAAGCGCCTAGAACATAGACATCAGTACTCAACGTAGGCAAGTATTAGAATCAACAGTGCCCTGTGAATCTCCGGTGAAAAATACCATGGGCTTACCTCTCCCTTCATTGCCTAGATTCAGTCATTTCTGAATAAGCTCCGTTGCTATGGTTACCTTCCAAAGACACCACATTTGAAAATGTGTTGGGAGATACGGATTGATGGCAGAAGGCTTCAGTGGAGGACACAAAGCAACTTCAGCAACTGAGACATTTTAATACATGTGAATCCTTTCTCTTGGAAACCAAAGTCACATTTTGCCAAAATGGAAATGAACTCAGGAAGTGGAGTTTCAGAAGTTCCACATTTGGCCAGCCTCCTTCTCCCATCACTGGGACCTCAAGGACAGGTATATCTGGCCCTGAACCAACTCCTGAGCCTCTCAGTTTTCTCCCCTAGGATCTGGCAGTCTGAAGGATGTTGGTTGCCAGACAGAATTCATCAGATTCACTTCCCAGATGCTATCGCTTCTGATGCCGAATAAAAAATAGGTTGCCCAGAAATTGAGGTTGGAAAGGACACGTACGGCTGAGAAGTGCACACTGTTATATATGCACAGAACAATGAAGGGCTACTCGTGAAAATTCATTAGCATATATATTTGAATATTCCAGGGGTCTTCATATCCCTCAAATCCCATACTCAGTCCCTGCAGGGACCAGCACTAGCATCCTAGGCTAGACTATCCACCACACCAATGTTGTAAATGGTTTTCGATCTGTCAAAATCAGTCACAGCTCCAACAGGGAATGAATAAAGGTTGGCCTGACTGCGCTTCCTGTTTCTAACTACAGAACCCAAGACCTGACGGGCAAGAGTATTGTACAGTCAATCCTACTAAAAAGGCTCTTTCTTCCTGGTCATTTATTCCCAGACATCCCAGGGAGCTGTCCTGCTCTTATTTGAAATTCAAACTAGAAGGAAGTCACCTCTAAAAATACCAAGGTTCCCTGCTTTCCTTTTCATGATGATGCAGCACCACCTAGGGGACATTTTCATTCATTGCTTGCTATTTGCACCAAAAAATTCCTTTTAAAATGTTCCAGTCCCCGCCTCCTTATCTACATGAGAAAGGGACAGAGGCTTCTCTGAACACATTTTTCTAGATTCAGCTCCAGACTTAAATCAGCTTGAAACCCTGGCGGACTAATTTATTACATGATGGTCACTGCCACGGCTTGTGGTTCACATTTATAATCACCAAGGAAAATGTGCTTTATTACTCCAAGAACTACCAATTAGTAAGCACCCACCACATGACAAGGTATATATATTTATTTCTAATATATACAATAGTCCTTCAAATTGGCCATGAGCATCCCCATTTTACAGAGGAAGACATCAAGGCTTGGGGAACTTTTGAGAAACTTCCCCAGGATCCAAGACCAGGGTTGTCTTACTCTTTCCACTGTAATATGCAATCTCTTTATCCTAACGTGAGTGAGTCGTGCCTCCACGGAAGAGAGGCTGCTCATTTTAATGATTATAAAGCAGAACAGTCAAATAACTATTGTCTTTCAAAGGAGTCACTTTGAAGCCTATACTGTCATTCTAATGACTAAAGCTCCTAACACTTCTGAGAGTATTTTGTGGAAGCTGCCTGAGGAGCTGTGGGCGGCACCACACAGCCCCTGCTTTATGATGTCACATTTTTAATGAAAGTATGGTGGACATTCCATGATGTCAAGCAGTGTAACTGTAAGGCCCATTCCCTGTCGATCTTGATTCAGTACATGTAGGAAAGGGTCCAGGAATTGGTATTTTTATGAGGATTGTAAATAAATGCAATCTTTAGGAAAGTCTTAGAAAAACAAATGTAATGATACCTGCAGGAGCTTTGGGGTGACAATGACTTGGGTTGTGGATCTCCCTCTCTTTTCTAATTGTGTACCCCAAGGAAAGTTCTTGCGTGTTAAGTTTCTCATCTATAAAATGATGTTAATATTTATTAATAGCCACCAAACAGAGTTGTGGTATGGACTGAATGAGATTATAGATGTGAAATGCTCAAGGCTCATAGGAGACACTCATAAATGGTCATTGCTACTGTAACGTAAGCACCTTCTCCATTCACCAGATTTGTTCTATGTGACAAATATTTCCAAATAGTAAGTCCATGGTGAAAGGATATCAGGACACACAAAATATACTACAGTAACATGTGCTTAATTAGAAAATAAGCAACTAAAGACTCATAAGAGAGGAGATGAAAGATAATAGATCGATAAGGACAGAAATATGTAATCTTTAGGATGAGAAAATGCTCAAGAAATGAGAAATCAACATTCAAAACAATTTGACACTCAAGAGAATAACACGTTTCTGGAAGAAAAAAGCTCACACACATTATACAAGAGATGGAAGCAACCAAGTGTCCATGGATGGATGATGTACATACAATGGGATACCATTCAGCCTTAAACAGGGAGGGAATCCTGACTTATGCTACAGCCTAGATAAACATGAAGGATGCTATGCTCAGTGAAATAAGCCATCACACAAAAGGACAAATACTGTATGATTCCACTCATGTGAGGTGCACTTAAAAAATGGTTCCAGGGCCTCCTGGGTGGCTCTGTCGGTTAAGCATCCAACGTCAGCTCAGGTCATCATCTCATGGTTCATGAGCTTGAGCCCCGCATCGGGCTCTGTGCTGACAGTGCAGAGCTTGCTTGGGATTCTCTCTCTCTCCTTCTCTCTCTGGACTCTCTCAAAATAAATAAACTTAAAAACATGGTTCCAAAATATGTGTTTTCTACCACAATTAAGAATATTTTTTGTCCAGTATTTTTATTTTTTTATTTCTTTTTATTAATAGTTTATTACCAAGTTGGTTTCCATATAACACCCAGTGCTCTTCCCCACAAGTGCCCCCCTCCATGGCCATCACCCCCTTCCATTTCCCCCTCCCTCTTTAACCCTTAGTTTGTTCTCAGGATTCAAAGGCTTTCATGATTTGCCTCACTCTCTCTCCCCAACTCTTTTCCCTCCCTTTCCTTTTCCCATGGTCCCGTTAGGTTTCTCCTGTTATACCTGAGTGAAAACATATGGTATCTGTCCTTCTCCGTCTGACTTATTTCGCTTAGCATGACACCCTCGAGGTCCATCCACTTTGTTACAAATGGCCATATGTCATTCTTTCTCATTGCCATGTAGTACTCCATTGTGTATATAAACCACATCTTCTTGATCCACTCATCAGGTGATGGGCATTTAGGCTCTTTCCATGATTTGGCTATTGTTGAAAGTGCCGCTATGAACATTGGGGTACATGTAAGAATATTTTTAAATTTAAAAAAACCCACATGGGGGTCAAAATCAAAATCAAATGTGGCTTAGAATTGTCTTGCTGGGTTTGTGTTTCTTAAACTAAGAGTACCACGTGAGATACTCTGGCTTAGAAATGCATAGAGTACGTTTATTTACTTTTTTTAATGAGCAAGTAAATTCACAAGTACTTTTACATATCCACATTCTAGAAACTGTGACCAGCACCACCTTGCTCGCCTCTGTTTTTCTTTAAAGCCACCGGGTTACCCACGATCACCTGAGAAATATTACTGGGCAAGGCGGCAGGCTGCGCCTGGCAAAGCCTCAGTGTTCTGCCCTGGCCTGAGCGGGGCGTTGAGGAAAATGGCTGTGGAAGGCGGCGCTGCTGCCGAGAGCGCTGAGGGAGCCTCTGTGGCCGCACCGCGTGCGTGCGTCCTGCACGGGGCCGCGGGGCGAAGCGCGGGCACCTCAAAGGCCCAGGGCGCCCAGGACTGGACTGTGTGGGCCCCTCTCAACTACAGTCCCTACAGTGGCTACAGTGATTTGCGCCACACGCTGGAGAGGAGGCCATTGCCCTGTTTCAGTTAACTGATTTTTCCTTGACACGCATTTAATAACATAGATGGGTGTTTTCTGATGAGTTTACGTGACATCGAAGCACTTTAAGGTTCCAAACTATGATAGCATTGGGTTTTTGTCTAATTTAACTTAAAAGTTAAGACAAGATGAAGGCTTCATGTATTTATCAAAGTCCACCTCTTTCTCCATTTGTCGCACTTTGGACAAAAATAGGCATGGATTTACTGAAACAAATGGGCAAAAAGTTCGATGCCACTCTTTCTCTCTTCAGGGTGCCTGGTCCTTGCGGACAGAGATCACCTGAGACGGAACTGTAGAGTTCCCGGGTTGAAAACCAGAGAAGTATGGTGACAACTGGGTGCACAAGTAGAAAATAAAGCCAGGAGGGCCAGTTTTGCCTTTCAACTGCCAAGGAAAATGTATTGCTGCCTGAAAGAGCCTCCTGGGGGTGAGGTTCGTGTAAAACCAGCTGGCAGCGCACTCAGATGGTCCTGGTGGCTCTTAGTCACGTGATGTGTGTCTCTAGCCTTGAGTGAAGTTCTTTAGAGCAAAATTCAGAAAGTGTTTTTAAAAGGTATTCTGGTTTTGGCTCTATGATAGATAGATAGATAGATAGATGATAGATAGATAGATAGATAGATAGATAGATAGATAGATAGATAGATAGATGATAGCTAGATAGATATGTTACAGTATCTTCACCCATCAGCACGCAGGAGCTGTTAACAAAAACCCCTCCATCTAGCTCTATCTAAGCTTAAACCCCATGTGATGAAGTTAACTTCTGGCCATTCACAGAACTTCCTTCCTCTTAGCAAAGGGATCAGAGAGCTAACAGATCAATCAGATCTCTGACTTACGGGTGTGGCTCTCAGACCCCCACCACAGAACTGGCCGTCCGGAAGAACTCCTATCTCTGCTGACAGCACAGTCATTGGAAAATCGTGATGCCGCCGCTTGCTTGTTAGTTCTAGAGCCACAGAACCTACCAGCAGAACGCTGCCCCACGTCCCCCTGCACCACGCCCTATTTGCTATTCCAGAAAAATCAAACGCTCTACAATCGTGGTCAGACATAGCAGAAATCAAGGTTTCCATCTCCTCTGGGCTTCCTAATCTCTAACAGGCACATCTACTTGAAGGAAACCAGGTCACATCCGGAACTCAAGCCAAAGGGGGTGGTTGGGAAATGCATAGACTTCAGTTCCCTGGGCCCAGCAGTGAGCCAGAGCGCATCCCCGTGCCACAAGTGTGTTAAAATTGTATCAAGAGATCTCTATGGCCTCTCAGCCTTGTGGGTAGCCACAAAGGGCTATGGAGCCAAAGCAACTTTTGGCCAGTAACCTCTTCACCTAGTACTCTGTAGAAGGGGTAGCCTGGACAGAATGGGGCCTGATGGCTCACCCCTCGGTTCCTATGGATAAAGAATATGAGCTCTCTGTGCTGTACTGTGCTGCGTTGAAGCCAAGAATGTGTCCACTTACCTGGACAGCTACTTAAAAAGCCTGCTGCTGGGGGAGCTGCTGACCGGCATGGGCAAGGGACCCTCCAACTGCTGGGTAGTTTCCTGGAGAAGTGCAGACAGTGGGGTTTGGGGAAGGCCCCAGGTAGATGCCCCAAATCTCTTATGTTTACTTATTTCTCACTCGCAGGGAGACTAGTCTAACGACACAGACACTCAGAACTTCATCAGTACTTGGAAGTACTTGGTATGAAAAAAATTCTATTGCAATTCAAACCCATTTGTATCATCACAAAATAATCAACATCACATTTGTCAATGACAGAATGAGAGGAGCTGTTAGGCTTTAAATAGAATTTCGATTTTTGAATGGTTTTTTAAAAATGGTTTAAAATTGTTTCATCAGCTACTTATATAAACCAAGCTTCTTGTCAGTGGTGATTACCAAGAATTCGAAGACCTCATCATTAAAATATCTTGATCAGGAATTGGATATAGCCATTTAGAGCATATAACTTGATATTTAACAGCTATGACTGAAAAGCAAGATCAAGTTTCTCATTAAGGTGTTTTTAAAAATGTATTTGGGAATTTTGCACAAAGTCAATATTCTTCTCAAATACTTTGGATTTTTACTGATTTTTAGTTTTTATAGCATATGAAGAAAATACAATATTTTGTTCTACTAAACTCCAAATAAAAATCTCAAAATATTCTTTCGCTTAGTGCTATTAAAACATTATCTTTTTCTTTTTTAAAGTTTCTTGGTTACCACATCTCATTCTTTTTAAAATTTATTTTAATGTTTATTTATTTTTGAGAAAGAGGGAGAGAGAGAGAGAGAGAATGTGAGTAGGGGAGAGGCAGAGAGAGGGAGACACAGAATCCAAAGCAGGCTCCCAGCTCTGAGCTGTCAGCACAGAGCCCGACGCCGGGCTCAAACTCACAAAATGTGAGACCATGACCTGAGCCGAAGAAGGATGCTTAACCGACTGAGCCACTCAGGGTCCTCAACAATATCATCTTCTATGTGCACTATGACGTAAAAAAGGTAGGGCTTGGAACGGAGTAGAATGAGTCATATTCTACAAGATTTCACAGTAAATTTAAGAAAATAATTTACTTGCTACATTAACATTCTAACCAGAGGATCATGCTCTTGGCTCCTTTCCCTTTTAAAATTGAGTTAGCAGAATTTATCCACATGCACCACCATCATCACTATTGTTCCATCTCATAAAAAGCCTGCAAAAAACTTTCAGATTGTATATGGTCTCTTTTTGTACATTATCCACTCTTGTTCATTCTCCTCTGTACAGCCAGCTCTGAAAACCCAACTTGGTGACCCTTTCCCCTCTGACCTCCACTTTCCCGTTCTTTGGATCTTTCACACATCAGGTTATCTGACAATGTGATAATGGCATTATATGGCAATAAATAATAATGGCATCTTATCTCATAAGCAACTTGAGAGGATCCCTGTCTTAAGTTCTTTATACCCCCATTATTCTAGGTATCCACTAAGTAAGCTCCTAGTGGTTATTACTAATTGCTAAAATGCTGTTTGGAGAAATCACACGTTAAGAATGGATTGAGAAGAACTAATGATTTGTTTTCTGATTTTAAGTGTAGTACATACTCATTCTTGAAAATATAAAAAATAAAGTATAAAGAAAATAAAAATCACAAATCTTTTTGAAAATTTTAAATTTTTATTTCTGAAGTTTAATTATTGATTTTGAGTGAGACAGAGGCAGCACAAGTAGGGGAGGGGCAGAGAGAGAGAGAAGAAGAGAGAAGGAATCCCAAGCAGGCTCTGTGCTGCCAGCGCAGAACCTGACACAGGGCTCAAATCCACGAAACTATGAGATCATGACTTGAGCCAAAACCAAGAGAGTCAGACACGCAACTGATTGAACCACTCAGAGAGAGAGAGAGAACATGGATGGGGGCACAGAGAGAGGGAGACAGAGGATCAGCAGTGGGTTCTACACTGACAGCAGAGAGCCTGATGTGGGGCTTGTACCCACAGACTGAGGTCATGACTGAAGTAGGACACTCAACCTACTGAGCCACCCACGCACCCCCCAAATCACAATTCTACTCAGAAATATCACTCTCTCCACCTTTATCCTTTTCCTTCCTTTTTCAGCACTTCTAATGAATTATATAAGCTGCTTGAAAAATTATTTATTTATTTATTTATTTATTTATTTATTTATTTATTTATTTATTTATTTTGAGAGAGAGAGGCGGAGTGAGAAGGAGAGAGAATCCCAAGCAGGCTCTGGGCTGTCAATGCAGAGCCCGATTGAGGGTTCGAACTCATGAACTGTGAGATTATGATCTGGGTTGAAATCAAGAGTTGGACATTGAACTGACTGAGCCTCCTAGGCAACCCTAAGCTGCATGTATTAAAAATAAAATTTGGATGCTAATATATGGAGTTTGGGTTTGTTTTTCCATTTAATATAATTGTAAACTTTCCCCCATGTCAAGTAAATGATACCATATTCAGATATTTTACAAATATTAAAATCGTATCTTAGAATAGCGCTTCTTAAATTTACTGAGCATACAAATAACTTGAAATATTGTTAAAATACAGGTTCTGGTGAGTAGATCTTGTGTTGGGTCCCAAGATTCTGCATTTCTAACAACCTTCCAGATGATGCCAACATTGTGGGTCTGTGAACCACACTGAACAGCAAGGGCTTAGAAAATATATATATTCCAGTAATGATAAACTGGAACATTAGAACATAATTTCTAATGTCTGACTCATATGTGGTGAAATATCACATCAATGGAGCAATAGGAAAGAATCCTTACACACAAGGCAGGAGTAACACAAATATTTATCACATATATACTCTGTATGCACATAGGCACAAAGATCATCAAAAACCTAATGCTGGTCAATTTCAATCCATATCAATATTTCTACGACTCTGGATACACACAGCCAAAGGTCATTCCATATAGTCAAAGCAGATTAGTGGTTTCTAGGGAACAAAGGGAAAAGCAAAGAAGGAAGAAATTTTTAGGGGTGATGGATATGTTCACGATTTTGATTATGGTGATATTTTATGTGTAAAATCTGTTAAAATTTATCAAGTTGTCCCTTGGAAACATATGCAGTTCATTGTCAATTATGCTTCAATAAAGCGATTTCCTTTTTTAAATCTGGGAGGGAAGGCATAAAATGTATTCCACAAAGGTATTTACATTCCACCAGCAGCATACACAAATGCGTGCCTCATTACACCTTATGGAAGCATTCTAATTCTTAAAAGGAAAAAATAACACTGCTAATTTGAAAGGCAAACATACCTTATTTGTTTGAATGTGCATGTCTTTGACTAGTAGTAGACTACAATTTTTTCATGTTGATCAGTTCTTTGCTCTTTTTTCTGTTGTTATGTTAGTGTTTCTTATTGACTTATTGGAGCTCTTTATTTAGATATTTGTCAAAAATATGTCGTCTGCATTTTTCCCTCAGCTTGACATTCACCTTTGTGTATACTTGATGGGATGGTAATAAAGGTAGACATTTTAAAGAAGTTCAAGAATAAAATAATAATAATAATCTTGACACTGCTCCAAACACACGCAAAGCTCAGAGTCTGAATACAGAATCAGACATAAATAAAACTGAAGTCTTTTCTAACCACCTAATTCCTTTCACGAGGTGGCTGACTTATTACCACAGGCTACATCACCAGCAAGCCGTGTATATAAACACATCAACTTCTTTCACATTCACGTTTTCGGTTGGTTGATACAGTAAAATAGATTAGTTTCATCCTTTCTACAATGCAGATACTGGTGCTAAGATATAAAATATTTTGTGACTTGATCAAGAGCAGTCAGAATTTGGATTCATAAACTCCCACTTTTTATTGAACCTCTCTCATTGTATGAGAAATGAGTCCATGAAATCAAACTGGGGTTGTGTGGTTGGGTTTTTTTGCTTTGTTTGTTTTGTTTTTAGTCAGTTGAATACCAGAAAAGGAGAATATGTAAATATTCTCCTGGAATGGAAAGCAAATGTTTCTATCCCGAGAAGACGCACATATTATTACTTAAACTGTTCCCCTTCACCATACCTGGAGTCTCACAAGATTGTTTTAGACCAAAAACCAATGAAGAATGTTGATACTAGTAATACTAATTTAAAGAGGAATGCCTTTTTTATCCACCATGCCAATTGGTACAAACGCAAGAAAATGATTTCCCCAAAAGGTAATTACAAGTCTTCATAAAAATTGTCCAATCCTGGGGCACCTGGGTGACTCAGTCAGCTGAGCGTCCAATTTTGGCTCAGGTCATGATCTCACGGTTTGAGAGTCTGAGCCCTGCATCGGGGCTCCGTGCTGTCAGCACAGAGCCCCTTCAGAGCCTCTGCCCCCTCCCTCAACAACAAAAGGAAAACTGTCCAATCCTTTGACTATGAGCCATAATTAGCCACTAGAAGCAACAGATACATACGTAACATTTAAAGAATGAATTTTAGTTTCTTTAACCAAATATTTGCAACTCTCATTCTGAAGCTTATAAGGGTTAAAATCATGTGGCCAAGGCCACAAAGCTAAATGCTCTCCAATCTGGAACCAGATACCTGAGACCCAAGCTAAAGGGCAGTAGAGGATGAGGTCAGTGATGGGGCTTAGACTCCAGGAAAAGCAAGGTCTTTGAGCTTTAACCTCCTCATCCATAAAATGAGAGTTGATTTAAATGAGTGCTAAATTTCCTTTAGCCCCTAACCCTCCTCAATACCGAGTAGGCGGATAAGACCCCCACGGTTGCCGTCCTGTGCTGGAGATCATCAATCCAGGGTTCCTCAACTCTCTTAAGTGCACATCAGCTCAGACTCCCACCCCAGCCCTGCCCTACAATCTGCACGGCCACGGCAAATCATCTGTCCTCATATGAGATAAGGAAATGAGGGCCCCAGGAGGATCATGATAGCAGCCAGATCTCAGTTAAAATAATGGAAAAGCTGGAATACATGTGAATACTTAGCTGGGTCTGCCCAGAGTAAGATGTCCAGTGATTGCATTATCTGTGTATTGAGGTATATTAGTCCATCCGGGCTGATATTAACAGAACACCATCAGGTGAATGGTTTGTAAACAACAAAAATTTCTCAACAGTTCTGGAGGCGAGAAGTCTCAGATCAAGGCCCTGGCAGACTCAGTCCTGGCGGGGGCCCTCCTCCTGGCTCCCAGATGGTCATCTTCTCCTGTGGCCTCAAGTGGCAGAAACAAGGGAGTTCCCTGTGGTCTCTGTACGAGTACTAAGTACTAATGCAATTCATAAAGGCTCCACCATCACGGATCAATCACTTCCCAATGCTCTACCTCAAATACCACCATGCTGTGGGTTAGGTTTCAACATATGAATTAGGAGGGTGACATAAACATCCAGTCTTTTGCGTTGGGGCAAAATAATTCCCAACTTACACGGCACTTGGCTTTCATAAGTGAAACTCACTATATCCACAGTGAGTCAAACACTAGGTAGACTAGGTAGATAGGTATATTGCAAATTTGAGCAAATGTTCTTTTTTTATTTTTTAACATTTATTCATTTGTGAGAGACAGAGCAGGAGCAGGGGTGGGGCAGAGAGACACACACACACACACACAGAATCTGAAGCAGGCTGCGGCCTCTAAGCTGTCAGCACAGAGTCCAATGTGGGGGTTCAAACCCAAGAACCATGAGATCATGACCTGAGCCAAAGTTGGATGCCTAACCCACTGAGCCACCCAGGCGTCCTTGAACAAATGTTTCAATGAAAGAAACGAGAGAAAGGCTAGAAGGGGGGGTGCACATCCGGGTGGTTTAGTCAGTTAAGTGTCCTCTCGATTTTGGCTCACAGTTGTGAGACTGAGCCCATTGGGCTCCATGCTGGGCGCAGAGCCTGCTTGGGATTCTCTCTTCCTCTCTCTCTGTCCCTCTCCGGCTCACACTCTCTGAGAAAAAAAAAAAAAATGAACAAACAGAACTGAAAAATGGTTCTCAGCTCTGACTTACAACATAGTCCAGCTATATATTTAATTTAAAAGACTTCATGAAATGGTGGGAGGGGAGAGGGAAAGAAACGGAAAAGGAAAGACCTCAATAACGGCAACAAAGTTACATGTCAGCAACCCACAGCTATCAGTTTTAATAATTTGGACTCGTTGCCATCTCTGTACTGTCTTTTCTGTGTACCTCTTTGTGTGGCCCACAAGCCACTTCCACCTAGGACGCCTGTTACAAAAGCAGACGCCTGGCCCGCAGCCATTTGTCACATGCCACTTCATCGTTTCTTCCACATTCTGCCATCTGAGCACCTGGTCCAACTGCGACGGGGCCCGGGCCCGAGTCCTCGAGCAGCGCACGCAGCAGGAGTACAAATGCGCAGCCTGGGACCCGAGGCGCCCACGCCGCCTTGGCTGCCGCCCTTCACAACTACGCGCCGGGGTCCGCGCATCAAAGCTCACGAGCAGACGTGAGACCTCACGAATGGGTCAAGTATCTGTGCACCGGAGCGACAGGTAGGGCTGGAACAGGGACCCTGCTGGGGCTTTCTCAGCGCCTTCTAAAGTGCCAGTAACAACATTTCCCCCGCTCTTAAAGTTAATTCTAACAGTGAACTGAAGTGACGCTTTTTGTTATGGTGAGTAGTCACGGAGATTCCACTGACAACTGAATTGTTGTCTTTATTAAAGTTATTTTACAAATTTCTGTCTCCTAATATGAAAAGGTTGCTTCCATCTCAACACGCGCTTTGCAGATTTACATCAGTTGTAGGAAAGACTTCAGCTGAATAGAGTTCGGTCTTCAGAAATGTGACTATATCCTTCATCTCCAGTTTTTCTATCTCCCAATTATGCACCTTACCAAAGAAAGGAGAAAATAATCAGTTTGCAAGACAACATGTAAAATAAAAGCTAGTTTCGAGATCCAAGCATAGGACATAAAATCAAGCCAACTGCTCTTTAAAAGCAAGTGTTATCTTATAATCACTCATATTATGAAGGGTTAGTAAGAGCATGTGCTAGGTTTGAAGAAAGCTCTACCAGGGAAAATTCTAAAAATTTTAAAGGTCTCCTGGGACACCAGGGTGGCTCAATTGGTTAAGCATCCAACTCTCAATTTAGGCTCAGATCATGATCTCATGGTTTGTGGGGTAGAGCTCCATGTTAGTGGCCCTGCTTGGGATTCTGTCTCCCTCTCTCTCCACCCCTCCCCTCTCCTAAAAGTAAATAAACATTTAAAAAACTAAGGTCCTGTAAAGGGTGCAAAAATCCCTTTCTTGGAATAATCTTCCTTAGAATACATACAATATCCATTATGGGAAAAAAAAGTCTTAAAAGAAATATCTTAAGTAGCCCATTAAAAGAAATGTGGCATCTTAACCTCAGTAATACGCATGTAATCCATTTTTGGATAAAAAGTATCATAATGTAAATGTGAATGTTTACATTTCACATAATACGCAGGGCCAAATAAGTGGCAATTACATAGAAGATCCCAACACTAACGTATATATAAATTCATTCCATCAGGTTCTTGCTCCACACAGACACATCTGGAGAGGGTGGCCGAGCAAAGCTGTGGAGCTGGAATGAAAATGAGGTGTGAACTCCCCTCTTCCATGCATCTAGCTTTTCCTGGGGACACACATCCTACAGTAGCCTCACACCAGCCCATGAAAACAAAGCTTTAATTTTCATCTTTCATTCCCCTAAGAAACTCTGGGAAATGAATATAATTTCATGGGTCTCAAATAAAAAAACATATGATTTACCTTTTTCCTCTTAACAAAAAGGATTAAAGTTGACCAATGTAGCATTTATAAAACTCCTACTAAATGATAGCTATCAGCTGAGTAGAAACCAAATCACGCACAGAAATGTTCTCTGCCCCAGAATTACTGCAGTGCTGCCAACACTCCCCTAGAGCCCTCGTGACCGCCCTCAACCACAGCACCTCCAGCAGAGTGACAGTCAGTCACTGAAGAGTATCTCGTTTGCATTTTTTTCTTACCAAGATTACGTGAAAACCCATTACTTTCAAATGCCGCATTTTCATAGCAAGGAATCCTTTGGGGTGGGTTAAATCCAAACAGTAAGCAGATCTAGGAACACACAGCAGAGCTACTCTGAAAACGAAAACGCACAAAAGGAGACCCATTACTGATGAGACCGCACGTACAACTGTGCCGTGTTCCTGCTCTTTGCAGCCTTCACGGCTGAGCTCTCTGCCGGCCAGTCCTCACCGCGCCCTCCCGGCCCTCCAGCCCTCCGCCTCCCTGGGACTTGGCCTCCGCAAACACTGCCGCACACGAAGGCCAAAAACTTATAATAATGCTTTACACAGCTTTCCCTCAACCACCTTCGAGGACGGCTACGCTCTTGATGAGGAAAATACCCGGATAGGCAAGCACTCCCAGGGGGTCCCATGCAGTATTAAATCTCTGACCTGAATACAATTATTGAAGCTACTAGAAGCAGGGATGTAGACAAACGAATGGCACAGGTCTCCTGGTACATATGGCCTCCCAGAGAGAGAAGCATTTGAAAACCAGAACGGAGAGACCAAATACAAAATAGGAAACACAAAGGGAAAGGCCAAAATTGTTAAAAAGATAAAATCTGAAGAAAAAAAGATAAAATCTGTATGTGTAACAAAATATGGAAGGCATAATTTGTTTTTTCATTGTTCTTGGCCTTTTGGAAAGATTAAGTTGGTTGGGGGAAAAATAAGACATCGGTATCCTTACTCTCTTCTGTTACACTTCGGCTGTTATCTGAGATAACAAGAGAATTTTATCTTTTAAAGGAATGCTCATGTTCCTTACTTCTCCGTACTTCAGGCTGAGAGCTACTACGTTATTAGGCCAGAACAATGGAGTACCTGAAAAAGAAAAATCAGCTTTCGCAGAGGCGCAGAGGTCAGAGAAAGCCACTCCTTCGGGGGAGGTGGGTAACAGCAGAGGGGAGACCACAGTGGAAAAGATGGACAAGGAACAACTAGATGGATTCAGAA
The DNA here is from genome assembly GCF_006229205.1 of Suricata suricatta. Lineage (NCBI taxonomy): Eukaryota > Metazoa > Chordata > Mammalia > Carnivora > Herpestidae > Suricata > Suricata suricatta. Next base: position 28,029,574 of record NC_043702.1, read on the forward strand.
AAGGGTAAAGTTTACAGAGTCATACGAGAATGGAGAGGGACGAGCAGATAAGAGTTTGAATCCCTACAGATTTTTTTCCCTAAACCTCTCCCGACTGTATTTATGTGCATGTCCTATAAGCAATGGGAATGCAGGCCCCTTGCAGTCGAGATCCACGTCTCCCTCCACTCTGCGCACCCCGCAGCGCCTCCGAACAAGGCTGACTGAACGCGGGGTGCCACGCCGTGACCTGAGCATCCGCTCCACCGGCCCACGGGACAGCCCCTGGGGCGCAGCGCCGCGCGTCTCCAGAGACACCCAGTTTGAAGCATGCGAGTCAAGGAAACAGCTTATGACTAACTTCAACACGGTTTGACCCACCTACAATACAGCTTCATTAAAAAGCTAAAGTTTCTCGACCTTTAGAAAGATCCTGGTGGTAAAACAAAATATTTACTGGGTATTTAATTTTTGTAGAAGTCTTAATTTTTTATGATGACTATTACATTATCTTGTCAAGAGTTTATACTGCATGGATAGTTTCAATTATGTTGACATTATTTTATTGTAGTATTCAGCTTTAAAACTAATTTTTTAAAAAAGCCTATTAAAAAAAAAACACTGCCTATTTCATTAAATGACTCAACTCCAGTCTACCATCTTTAATCATATTTACACCTACGGAGTAGATTAATGGAGAAGTCTCTTAGTCCATTATAAATTCTACACAAATGTAAGGTGTTAGTAGTGTTATTGCTGCTGAATATGAAGTTTTTGAGAATTAAGATTTACATGAATACACGCAAGCAACCTTTGAATATCTGCAGCAGCCGGTACCACGTCCACACTGGAGAACGGAAGCACTTGACTCCTGTTAACATCCATTCTGACTTCAAAATCTGAAAGAAAAGAGTTAGTTTTTCCAACATGGCTCAAAGTGATTTTCTGCTTCAAAAATGTACCTACGGATAATGGCATCAGCCAAACCCCACGTTGACCGGCCACGTGCCAGACTCTGGTCTGAATCTCACATGTACAACCTCCCTCACTCCCCACAGGAACCCTGGGAGGGGCACCATGTCTACTGCTGTTTTATGGACAAGGGACTGGGGGCAGGGGAGTGCGCGAAAATACGAGTACACACAGAGCGAGAACCCAAACCAGACAGCCCAGTCTGGAGCCAACGCTGTACTAATCTGCCACGGAAAACTCATCTTTATCCAAAATAGAGGAAAATACATCAAATACGAGAGAGGAAAATCATATAAAGCCCCATACCGATATGATAATTATGCGGCAACTGTACGTTTTTTAGGAAGCATCCTTCTCCCAGAAGGCTACTTAGCGCGTCTGCCACCTTCGCATTTGAATAAAACGGGGTGGAAGGCAGCGGCGGCAGCGCCAAGTCTCCGGCCTTGTGACAAGAAATATCAAGTTTTAGGCAAGCAGCCAAAACACGAAGCTTGTGAGTGTTCCTCTCTATGTCACCTAAGAAAAGAGAAAGAAAATATATAGTTAAGAAAAAATATTAGTCATTTTTAAGACACCCTATTAATGTACCTATATTTCTGATAATCTGTTATCGAGAGTCTTTGTGTCTCCCTAGTTCCCACACGGTCTAGATCAGTGCCCTGTATTTGATGATATTTTATAGTTTAAAATCTCCCTCAAGATGATCTAGTCTAAACTCTTCACTGAATGATGAGGGAAAGCCCAGAAATGTTCGAGTGCCTCATGATTCACGAAAGGCAAAGTTGGGACTAGAATCCAGGTTTCCTGGGTTCAAGGCTACTTCCCCCACAGTAACTGCTTAAAAAAAAATCAACACGTGGTGCTCCTTCTTCACAATTCAACTTCAGAATTTCCTAACATTGTTTTTCAAGGAATTTAAACTTCTCTATTCTCAGACACATGATCAAGTTTTGTACATCTAGCCAGATACTGCTTTTCTTTGTTTAATATAAAAGACCCAAAGTCAACAATTAATTTCGTCCTAAGAGTAAATAAATACACTTCTTTGGGAACTCTCTGCTTGATCTAAGGGCGTGTATCCTCATTATAGGCCATGAGTGACAAAGTGTTTAGAGCTGTAAAAGCTGACTGAACTTGGCTTCAAATGTGACACCTAAGGATTAGGAAGTACAAACATCTCTGTCAAGGCAAAAAGAACACCTTGAACACTCAGCCTTTGTACACGTGCAGACAGTATAAATAAAAGGAAATGATGATGTGTTTCCAATCCTTGCCTCCATATCTAGGATTGTCATTAAAGGAGGCTGGTTTGCTGGTTTAAGGCACTGACCTTTGACTTCATCATTTTTGGTTCTCTCCTCAGTAGCAGCTGCTCCACCTATGACCCCATTCGGAATCCCAAGGCAGCTAGCAGTACTGACTTACTGCAGTCACCACTGTACACCGGCACCATACCTGAGGTCAGCAGCTCATTGATGATGTCCTTCTGGAGAAGCTGATTGATAAGGGCCAGGGGAAAATGGTTCATCAAGCAAAATGAACACACAGCATTCAACAGGTTTTCAGAAGAGATGTGGTGAAGATAACCAGTCAGGGAACTAGCCAGAGCTTCCTGTAACCTTCAGGGGAACAAAGAAAAGGCAGCTTTCAAACATAAATAGAACACAAGGTCATGGGAAGGCGAGTAAGCTGCCAGAGAACCGATGGCTTTAAGGAGTCCAAAGAAGGGAAGGAAGAAAATCAGACTGGCAGTAAGGATCCACATGTCCCTCAGGTCAGGTGGCTACCTCATAACAAATACATATTCTCAATAAATGTCATCGGTTAGCTACTGTCATATGTCTTACACAGAGTAAACACTTCCTAGGCTTTAACTCTTCAGTTACTACTAAAGCTGTATGGGGAAGGTAGTATTATTATTCTCATACAAAAGAGAAGTAAACAGGTTCACTGAGGTTGAAGAACTTGACCATGAAAAAAGGGCCAGGAAGTAGCAGAGACAGTGCTGGAACCCAAGCTGTCAGGTTCCAGAGCCTTTTAACCATGATACTGGATTTTTACAATGAGTCTGTCTATAAGGCCTGAAACACCACTGCAGATTCTCTAGCTATCAATATTCTGAATTAAAAATAAAAGAACTGCAAGCCTAATCCTACCATCCAGAACCAATGTTATACAGTTGCAGTTAAACGATGGATGAAGAGAGGAAAGATCAAATTAGGTGAGGTCACTTGCCCAGGGTGACACTGGTGATAAACAGCACAGGCAGGATCTGAACCCAGGTCAGCCAGAGTCTGAGACATAAGCTATCTATCATTACGTAAGAAAAAAATGAAGGACATGCAAAGTACTGAGATAGTACATAGCAAAGTAAGTAGATAGAGTTTTGGGGACAAGGAGAATTACCAGCGGAAAAGACGGGAGAAGGAACGATCATTTGAAACTAGGCAAAGACACGGAGCTCTGAAAGTGCACGCTGTCCGTGCTGCTGTAAGAAGCTGGCGGGGCCCAGGTGCAGAGAAAAGGCACATGCGCCCCAGAGTGTGCCCTTTGCACAGCAAGGCTGTGGGGGGGAAAGGGTCCCAGATCAGCTGGGAGGTCCCACGGGCAGCAGGACGGGGTGAGGGAGGCAGCGGGCTCTATGGCAGGCTGAGCAGGACTATGGGAGTTACAATGGGGCGGGAAGAAGGGAACAGATCCTACAGAAGGCAGAGAGGCGAGAGAGGGCGAGCTGCAGGTGACCACATCTTAAGCCCGGGTGGTAATCACCTCTCGAATCTTCTCATCCCACTCCTGCCATTCCTCACGTTTTAGTAGCACCCAACTGCGTGTCCTTCCCTGCACGTGTTCTGCTGTTTCTTTCCCCCCAGACTGAAAATGGAGTCCCTTCTGCTCAGAATCTTCTTTCCTGCTTACCTCACTCTGGTCACCTCCTACTGCTCCATCTTTTAACATCTGCTTAGGAACCACCTCTCCAGGCAGCACTGCTTGGCATCCATCCTGAGCCTCCAGGTCACCGGGCCAGCTAGTGTCCTGGCACAGCCTTCCTCTATTGCCACTTATCCTGTATAAAACTCGTCACTCAATTTCTATGCTGTATTTAATTGCCAAAATCTATGTATCTACCTTACCCATTACACAGAATCCTGGTAAAAAAAGGATTGTGTCTTGGGGTCCCTGTCTGGCTCAGTGGGTAGAGCATGGGACTCCTGATCTTACGGTTGTGAGCTCAAGTCCCAGGTTGGGTACAGAGAATACTTAAAAATAAAAACATTAAAAAAAGGGGGGACGTGTCAAGGAAGTGTCTTATTCATCTTTGTCCAAAGCGCCCAAGTGCTTAGTATACATTTTCTGGCTAAACAAACAAATTTAGATGAGGAAGAAATGAGAAGAAGAATGTTAGTAGAAAAGGATGAATCAAGAATACGGAGTTAAAAGCTCACCAAGTTGGGTACATTAGACATGTAGTTTTTTACATGTTAATCAGATCTCAATAAAGTGGTTTAAAAAAATCACTTCACATAGTATTTAGTAAACAGTAAATAACTGCTGGAGGAGGAGAGGGGAAGAGGAGGAAGAAGGAGAAAAGGAAGAAGGTATTTGGTGACCACATGCAAGCCACAGAAGTTCCGGGGTCCAGGGGCACACTGAGGACCAGAGACGCAAATCTGAGGTTATTTACAGGGTGGTAAATACAGATCAAGAAAAAACCAAAGGACTGAAATGACAGTTTAAACGTTTTCTTGCTTGGGTTTCATACCCAGGAAGGTTCTCTGGATTTAACCACACCCTCCCTCCCAGAGGCCATCACATAAAATGAATAACGTACAACATGTGGATATACAGTATGCCAAGCCAACTCTTCTACCACTCTCTTCCAGTCAACTTACTTCCCAAATGCTCTGAGCTGGCCTGCTTTTAAAATCTCTGCCACTGCAGCCTTAGACCCCAGCATCCTTTCTCTCTCTTCCGTAGCCTGTGCACTTGGTCCCTACCATTTACTGCCTTCCTCTGGATATCCAAGACTTGGACTAGAACAGGGAACACAATGTAACAATTCAGACCAAGTTGTCTCTTGGGATGCTTACACTAGGCTGAAAAACTCCCTGACCACCCAGTGCTTTTTCTCCCAACACCATGGAATCTGCGGCTGTTTCTGGAGTTTTAACCAACACTCAGCTTGACCGTGTTTGTCAAGAAAGTGCAAGGCGTACATGAGAGCCAGCCTCAAAGACAAGCCGGTGAGCAGAAAAAGACTAAATTTGGGGATACTTTTAAACCTTTATTAGATGCCTACTCTGTGCCAGTGTGCTCTGTACAGAATAACAAGAACCTGGGTCTCACCCTAGAGGGCTTTCCAACTGAGAAGCAGAGTCAGGCTTAGTGATAAGTGGTTACAGCTCTCTGACAAGGCTCCACCAGACATTCACAGACATGACAAGCACAAGGGCTCTGATGGGGACAAGCAGGGAAGGCACGGGCAATGCAGCACTGACTGAGTTTTTCAGTTCAATGGCGGGTACGGCGGGCAGCTACTTTTCAGTGGGCCCAGCACTCCTTGGGTTACGTGTGCCAAAGAGATGGGCATGTGACCCAAACTCGGCCAATCAGGCTTCCTGTTCTAGAAACCCCAAAGTAAAAATACAATGAAGTTCTGTCTAACTTCTCAAATAAAGTATACTTATGTTTTATTTCTTGATATAGATACTGGCCATGGATGTGTTCTCTTGTAATAATACAGTAAGCTTATGATAATATGTAATCTTTTCTTCAAGTATGTTATGCAATAAAAAATTAAAAAAAGAACAAGTACATACTCTTGGGTCTGGCATTTGTGGAAGTGATTGAGAGACGAATACACATGAAGGATAGAGATAATGCTTTTCATGTTTAGAGAGGCAGGATCATCTATCACTTTCTTCATGAACAAGTCCATCAAGTCAGTATGTCGGAAGCCAAGGTTTTCAAGTAAAATGAGGAGAAAGAGAACCTTTAAAAAAGAGTGAATTGAGGAAAAACTTTTTAATAATTATAGTATGCCAGTAATTTTTTTAATCTCAAAAAATTTAAACAGCAATAGAATTGTCTGAAGAGAATATTCCCTACAAAGAAACAATTCTCTCTTCCTCAAAATATTTGTTCCAGTAATTCTTGAATCAGATATTACGTTAATAGTATCTTTTTACAAGCTGAGAACCAGAGGATACAATGGTTTTCGTATTTCCAAATCATTTCCTATAGGTTTTTCATACAACAGATAAGAAAACTACTTTAAATATATCTTTCTGAGGTTTTTCAAAATGACCAACTCATTTTGAATTATTTTCTCTTTCAAACCTAGACACTTCCTACATTCAAAACATGTAAGAGACAACTCAAAAATTTCTGTATTCCATATTGAGCTGTACAAATGAGAACAGAGATGAAATGCTATGATTAAATTAAAATTTCCAGTTCACTTCTCATTTCCCTCTTGGAACTTCTCACAATTAGTGCTTCTCTTTCCAAAAACAATTTCCATGGCAATCTCAATATATACTTTACTCTCCAAAGTAAAGTGAATCTAGTCATCTAATGCAATTACCACTGCTTCGTTACAAAAAGAACTTTTTACCAGCTGCTTCATTAGATATTTATATTACTGACACGGCCCCCAAATTTAAAGGTTCCTACCCTGGAGGAAACAAGACAATTTTCCACAAATAGAAAATAGCCATGATCATTAAATAATATTTTATTCTTCCAAATGCATAAGCCTGTCACATCACCCATTTTATTATGCTAAATCTAAAAAAGTGAAAGCAGAAACAGAAATAATCCTAATTATGCAAAGTACCACATAACTGTTTTTTTGAAAAATAGAAGAGCAAACTTCAGACAATATAATTTTTACTTCAGTAAGATAGTCAAAAGATTGAATAGCATATTAATATGTAACTCCTAGACATAAATGACAAGGAGCTAATTTTTCAAAAGTAAATCCAACACTGGAATATTTTGGTCTTTTAACTGCTATAAAGCTGATAGAGAAATACTCAGAATGTCAAATGAATCGGCAGGCTTCTCAAAAGTTTTTGAGGCTTATTCTAAACTGTCAACAAACTTACTTGTTTTAACTTCCAGATGTCAATAGTGGCAGCCACATAATCTGCTATTCCCTTAAAAAGATCTACATTCCGGTAGCGGAGGTCTCTGCATGCCTGCAATATGCTGATCAATACTCTAAAAGGACACCCATGGATATTGCCTTGAAGAATGAGTTAAATAAACAAACAAAAATTAGCACATCCAAGAACGTAACATCCCAGATACTCTACACTCAATACTTTTGTTTCTTTAGGAAAAAAAAAAATAGCACTGTACTTTGTGAAAAAACCCAAAGAACTACAGGCAAAAACAAAATTCAGATCTAATCGTGTCATCAGATAGTGTTTGTATACCAGCAAAGATTTTAAGACAAACAAAACAAATACAGTCCTCAACAGTAGGTCAGATGCTAAAAATCACAAAAGAAAAGTTCCTCTTACCTAGGACCATCTTACTGCATTCATTCAGAAGTGTAACGGAGCGGTGGTTCATGGCAGCTAGGGCCTCAAACATGTGCTGGCTGTTCAAATCGGAAAATCTGTCTAATTCTCGCAAGGCTTTCATCTAAAGAAAATAAACTTTAATTTATAATTTGTAGCAAAGTAAATTAAACTTTTATCTTTAAGTAAAAACGATAAAGTTTGAGCAAAATGATCAAAGAGATACACAGGTTAAATACATATATTTGTAGATACAAAAAATATACACCTACACCTGTTATTTCACTTTAGCAAAGTTATAATCCAAAAGCATGACAATTGTCCTCCTAAAAAACTGACTTTAGGAACTAATAGCAGGTCATAAGAAAATTTTTTTTTCCAAAACTTGCCCCTCTAGAGAAAATTCAAAATGTGTTTACCTCCAGTTTCCTTTTAAGAGCAATTGGTGCACCTTTTCCAACACATTTCATCACAGCTTGTAATGTGAAAACACGTTCAATTTTCCAGACTTGCTGATCAGCTAGTATCCTGTAATTACACACAATAAATACCACAATCCTAGTACCTGAAAACTAAAATTATTTTAGAAGCCATTTGGTCCTGCTCCTAATTCTAGGCAGGGAAGATGAAGCTCATAAAAATAACCTGCCTACCCCTGGGGCAGTGTCAATACTTAAAGATGCAGGGCCAGCCTAGCACTATGTCCTCTCCCATTATTCTGCTATCATTCTGAATAAACAAATCACATCAGAAGATTATAATAAGATATCCCAATGCACAATGAAAAAGGAAATTAAGTACTATCCTCACAGACCTATGACAATAGATCAGTTGCACCAATTTTATAAATTATAAAACTCAAGCCCCTTTCCAGGCCAGGTCAGCATCATGTAACCTCCTCATAGCGCCCAAATAACCGTGATGAGCTGAACACATGTCAATTCTCTCCCAGCCCACATCGGTACTATGTTTTAGATCAATTTAGAATTACCAGTATTACCCACACTTTTTTCTATGGTGGACCCTAAAAGAAGTATTATTTATAGCTTTACCTGATCCAGAGTCAGGATCTGAAGTTTAAGAAGGTACTGAAGACTACAACAAAGCCTGCCACCCACCCAAAAAAAGGCTGGTCAGCTCTCATCTTGGTTTTTGATTGGAGACGTAGAAGCGACAGAGAACGCCGCATGAAGCAGCAGTAAGAGAGGACTCACCACACTCCTGCTCGAAGAGCATCCACATTCTTGCATGGCTCCATTGCCTCTAAAATAGTTGACAAAACTGAAAGACATTTCTCATCACACTCATTGATACGTTCCTATTGAAATATAATTACAAGAACACTGCAGATGATAAGCCCAGAGCAGACGACCTCATCTAAGCAAAACTACTGAACGGACACTTTCAATTAAATTCCTAACTATCAACCCAACTAATTCACGGTCAGCCCGCAAGAAACAACATCTTGGGGAAGTAAAATGTCTTATACAGCGAATTTTCCAAATAACCAACACACACTTCTCTGCACCTACACTTTTTTTCATTCACATTACCACCGAAAATCCATTTGGTGTTGATTATATTCTTCTGCTTCTGAAATAACTTTTATCAAAGATTTTTACTTCTTAGGACTCAAGTTCAGCATGAAGACAACAGATGCAGTAACGTAAGAGCTACTGAGGTTTACACGGCAATCTGTCCATCCCTAAAGAAACTTAGATAGCTGTTCTCTTATAATTTCTCTCGTCCTCTCCTGGGTATCATACTGAATCTTCCAATCCACATCTGCTATCACATTTTACCACTGGGTCTCAAGGGCAGCGCCAGGCCCCAGATCCCTCTTTCAGATGTCCTGGGTTAGGGCACTAATCTAGATTCTAGAAATGGCAGTGGGCATACTTCAGAAAGTTAATAGTAACAACACAGCTTGCCTAGTACTCTACAGTTTAATCACAACTAGTTCATACACCTCACAAGAGTAGTTGTGATCACATGTGAGAAAACCTAGGCTGAAAGAGGTATGCTCTTCTGTTAAAATGGCATGACTAACAAGGCGCAAAGTCTTAGGTCAGAACCAGGTAATGAGAAGAAACGGATAAGGCTGAAAGAAAAAGAAAGGTCTCCTTCCCATGGGAGGATTTCCATTGCAAGTTACAACATTCCGTCATTATCTGCTGTGAAAGGCAAGACCAAGTAACTGAAGGGCAAATTCTCCAATGACATACTGAGCTTTCATCTCTAGCTAAGGAGGATTATATGAAACAATTCTGCTTTCGAACTTTCTCTGCCTGTATTCTCCTCCCCTGTCTTTTCTTCCCATCAGGAAGGCCTTCTCCTGACTAAGCTGTAAGTCTGTTACACACTGTTACCAGACTCTAATTTTCTTTCACTGCACTCAAAGCTCTATGTGGCCATTATTTTGTTCAGAATTACATTCTCTTGTGCTCAGCACAGTACATATAATGTAGTAAATGTATGACTTATTAAACCAATGTTGGTTAGTTTTGTAATTGCCTACAAAATATTTGTCTTCCCTTCTCCATAGGGACAACAGGAATCATGTCTCTCAAATCTTTCTCTCTAGTAACAGGTGCAGTAACTGATACATTACTGGTACCAAATAAATGTTTATCGTATGAATAAATGAATCCACTAACTGTTTGACTTTGGCCATGTTATTTAACATCACTAAGTCTGTTTCTTCATCTGCCAAACTGAGGTAAACATTGGCCTTGCAGGGCTACTGAGAGGATTAAATAAATAAAAAGTGCAGGTACTCAATAAATATTAGTTCTCCCCTCTTCCCTTCTCCCCTACCTTCAACTAACCAACATTTCCTTGTATGTTGGTATCTCTCCTCATTTAATTACTCACTATTGGTCAACTCTAGAGAAGAAAAGAAGGCACAAGTTTTCATAAATTTCCATAGCAAAAGGAAGGAAAGCCCTTGTCAACTTAAGGTCTCTAAATGAGATCCATGCAAAAACAAATATAAAACTACCATTTCACTGATAAGGAGGATACATCTCTATTTCCCCTCCGTCTTTCAAACCATGCCAAATCGAGTAAGATGATATTTAAGTGTCCTTTGCTTTTACCTGGACCACCCTGAGCAAAGTCTGTACGAGCCGAGTGTTCTGAGGAATTCCCAGCTTCACTACAGCAAGAAGACTGAACAGCAGGTGGTCACAGTGCATGATCTTGGCTTCTCTCATCATTTGTTCGCACAGCTGGCTAAACGCAGGGTGGTTAAACATCAGTTGTTTCTCAGCGCGCTTCTGGTCCTCAGACAGCCTCTTGGCAACTGTCCACATGGCTGAAACATAGTTACTACTGGGAAAAGTAGGTGCTTCTGAAAATGTATCTAACACATCACTCAGAGAACTACACTCCTGAGCCAGTTTTCTATAGTTGACAGGGGTCGGTTTTGTTTCCTTGGTGAGAACATCTTCACTGGAGGCCTCAAGATGAAAGTTTATCTTCAATCCATCGTCAGAGACAAGAGAGCGTTTTGAATCAAAGGACAGTCTTCTAGGACAAAGCACTTTGTTAACTGTAAGGACTGTTTCAGTGCTTATGCCCCTTGTTTTAAAATCTCTTGATTTAAAAATTAAGGCATCCTGAAAAAGATATCTAATAGATGGCTGCACCCTATTGCCAAAGTCACTTAAGAGGTTTCTCTGGTTTGAATTGTTTGAAAAAACAACTTTTAGTCTGGAAAATCCCAAAGGATATAGCCTCATAGTTCTGCTTGTTGGAACAAAAGTACTAAATTGTCCGAGGTTCCATAAAAAGGAACTTGCTCTGTTAATCATTTTGCTATCCACTCAAACACTTTCAAATCGCTTTACAGTACTCTACGGAACACAAATGCCACTTCTATGAGTGAAAGAGAAGACATGCCATTGTTTTCCCGTTGTTTTCCTGTGGGGGAAAGGGTTATAAAGAGAATAAAAATCAATGGAAAATTTTTACTTAAAGAAATGAAATGAATTTAACAGGGACTAAAGTGAGAACCTATGGAGACATTAAAGATTAAAACGATAAAACTACTTTACCAGCACAGGCTTCCTCCACTTCCACCGCAATGTATACACTGTCTTAGAGAAGCCAGGTTACTTTGGAGGTAGTCACCGTATAAATGAGTTTCAAAAACAAATCAAGGGGCGCCTGGGTGGCTCAGTCAGTTAAGCGTCCAACTTCGGCTCAGGTCATGATCTCACGGTTCGTGGGTTCGAGCCCCGCGTCAGGCTCTGTGCTGACAGCTAGCTCAGAGCCTGGAGCCTGTCTTCAGATTGTGTCTCCCTCTCTCTGACCCTCCCCTGATAATAATAAATAAGTGTTAAAAAATTTTTTTAAAAATAAATCAATAAAGTGGGGTTTCTGGTGAAAAGTGTTCCCACAAAGGTTCCTTTTAAGAAAGGGATTTTATGTTACCATTGCCTTGGAGAAATCTTCGGTAAAAAAAGTTTTAACGTTGACGGATACTTTTTAACATGAAGATTTAGCAACTGCCAAAGCCTGACTTTTAACAAGAGGGACTGGGACAAGTAGAACCGCTGAGGGGAGGAAGCAATAGGTCAAAGTGTCGCTTGCATGCGGCCTGCGCTTGGGAGGGGAGACATCAGCCAGGATCACCAGATCTCATAAAATGTTAGGAGCCAGGCTTTTCGAAGCCACCCAGTTTTAATCCACCTCCCTAAACTTAATGCCTGAGCAACTCCTGAGACTTTTCTCCAGAAAGCAAGAAGTCTGAGGTAGAGAACTGCCAACTGTTCCCGCCTGTGCCCGTCGTCCGCTCACCTGAGGTCAGAACCCCGTGGTCCCTGCCGGCGCGGCCATGACGGCTTCCCCGCCAGCGCGCGTATCGCGAGGTTTTACGGATCCTTCATAGGTCAAAAAGCTTGCGTTCGCGGCAGTTGGAGAGGTTGACTCCCTGAGAAGAAAGCCTTCCCAAGAGAATGACTAGTTTTCTTGGGCTTAGGGATAGGGACAGGGGAGGCAGAAAGGTTTAAAAGACAGTATATGGCCGTGCACCCCAACACCTAAGAACCGCGGCAGGGCCTCAGACCCCGCGCTCAGCTTCAAAGTGCGCCTGCGTCGCGGTTGCTTGGAAACCGCTGAGCCGCTCTTTCTGGTCCTAGGTCGCGGCTTTAAACATGGCTAAATTCGTGCTTGCGGGTGAGTGATCCTTAAGTTCCCCCGTAGGTCGCTCAAAACACCCAAACTGCTCACCTCCTTTGGTCGCTTGGCAGCGATATTCTTAACTGTTGCTCTAGCAGCCCCAGCATCTACATAGACCGCCCCCAAGCTCCTTATGCATTCATTTAAAGATGTTAATGGGGCAGCGTGCTGTGCAAAGCACTCCCGGACACCTGAGATTCGGTGGGGGAAGAGATAACACCGGAGCCTCCGAGGGGCTTTCCGTCTCACAGAGTACAGAAGCATGTAAACGAGAAATTTAGATCCACTGGAATTCATGAAATAAGGGAGACGTGCACAGGACCGTGGGAGACGTTACAGGAGCTGATTTGTGAAGATTTGCGTTAGGGAGGCCATTCCAGATAAAGGGCTAAAAGAGGCTAGAAATCTCATGGCCTAATGGAGGAAGTAGATATGGAGGAAGTGTCCTGACCTGGGGCTAGAATAGGAGCAGCAGCCAGATCCTTGCACTTAAAGTCCAACAAACAAAGGTGTTTGTACTGTATTTTGAAAGCAATGAAGAGCACGAGAGTATCCTTAATGGGTTTGCAATCTAGAAAGCCCACCTTTGTAGCAATGGAGGGGAATGATTGAAAACGTCCACTGACATCCAGAAAACCACTAAAGGGTCTCAGGAAAAGCAGCAGCCTCCTGTACCTGCCTCCTTCACTTCTCAGCAAGTTTCTTGAAAGAGCAGACTGCTTTTTTGTCTTCAGGCCCTTCCATTCCATCTGGCTGCTACTTCTACTTCTACCTCCTTTCAGAACTTTTGGTCTTCACCAAAGTCACCAATGACTTTTACAGAAGCTGTCCAGTCTTATTTGAACTTTCTGATGCATTAACACAATTCACATCTCCCATCTGCCTAGAAATCTATTTCCCTTGCTTCTTTATTCATTCAGGAGAACATTTTTGATCACTGACTATATGCTGGGAAGGCAGTGGTACAGAAACTTACAGAAAATGGTGCTTGGGTGCCAGTGGCAGGGCAGGCTCTGTAGAAGCAGTGTGGCAGGGACCTCATTTAGTGGAAGCAAAGACCTCCCAGAGGGAGTAGTTTTTTAAGCCCCAACCTGAAAGATGAGAAGAAGTTACCTGGCAGAAAGGAGGTATGGAAGAAGAGAGGGACTAAGCATAGGTGGCAGGGAGTGGGGTTGGAATGAGGAAAGCTAGTTTGATGATGATCAAGAGTGTACAATAAGCAAAAGATGGAAATTAATTTAGTAGGACTGGAGTAAAAGGTACAAAGGGGAGAGAGTGTCAGGCTGAGGCCAGCATTAGTTAATATAGATTCTTGTGAACAGTTTGTATTTTAAACACTATCCAAAGTACATGGAAAGCTTTTGGAAGGAGAGAACATAATCAAAGTTGCATTTTATCTGAATGTTCTTCTCCTTGGGAAGAGAAAGATTAGATGCCAAGACCCTCGTTAGGTGTGATAATCCAGGAAGGAGATAGTGGTGGCCTGGTCTGGGATGGTAGGCAGTGGAAATGTAAGGAAGTGACTGGACTGGAGAAATATTATGGAGGCATAATTCACAGCACTAAATGTCTAATTAGGTTGAGGAAAGCAAGTAAAGGAGAAGAAAGAGTTCAAATTGTTTCCAACCAATGGTTTGGAAAAAATGGGTAGATGGGGAGTCACTGAAAAAAAAATTGGAAAAGTAGGCTTAACACCCTGGATGCTCTTAATTCTCTTAAAGAACTATTTAGGTCAACATAAAGAACACAAGACAAGGAGCAGATTCAGGGGGTGGGGAGAGTTTGGGCAAAATCTGTCCTAGTCATGTTGAGTGCCTATGAGACATTCAGAAGGAGATGGAAAAGTCCAGAAAGGTATAAACATCTTGGATAGTTCTGACCTGGATATACAGACTTCTACTTGAAACCAGGAGAGTGGAGGAGATTAGCCAGAAAGGATGCATGGAATATGAAGGTAAGGTAAAGTGAAGAATGTTCTCCTTTTAGGGACTTGATAAAGGAATAAGAACCTACAAAGTATAGTGAGAATGGCCAGAGAAGTGGGACGAAAATGTGAAGAGTGATCTGACTGTAGCAGGTGTTTCAGAAAGATAGAAGAGGGCAAAGGCCAACAAGAAAATGCCTACAAGAAAAGGATCAAAAAGTATCCATTGGATGTAATGACACAGAGGGTCCCTGATGCCCCTCCAGAGAGTCATGGTTAAACCCAGATTACAGTGGGATAAGAAATAAATGGAAGTGAAAAACTGGGGACGGCAAATGTAGAGGACTCTTTCAAGAAATTTTCATAGAAAAGGGCATGTAGAATGCACTAGCTAGAGAGGGACATAGGCTTTTTGTTTTTTTAGGACTGGAAAAACTTAAATATCACTTTACTATATTTAAATATGATGGAAGAGGAACATTAAGAACAGAGATAAAATGCTAAAAGAGAGCAATTCTGAAGGCAGAAGAGGGCGGTATTCAAAGCATAAATGGTAACATTAGACCTGGACAGGAGGTAGAAGCCATCCTCCATTGAATAGGAAAAAGAAGGAAAAGATGGGTCCAGATACAGACAGGCTTATAGGTATGAGGGTAGGAGGTTGGGGGATTTACCAACTGCTGCCTTTTTATATCACTTGGGTTTGTTTTTGTAAAGTAGAAAGCAAGGTTGTAATCTTCCAATAGTATGGGAAAATAGGGAGAAGGAAGAGGTTTGTAAGAAGTGGACCTCGTTTAGAAGGGTAAATGTGGAGAGCAGAAGAGAGTGCTGGTCAGGAAAACAGAAGAAGCTCCAGGCAGAGTTGACGGCCAGTTGAGGCTAGTGACCATGAATTTATAATGGCGCCTTTCTGCTTGGTTCCACCATGTTTCTCCAGGGGTGCCTAGCAAATGGAATCCAGAAACAGAAAAGGCAGGTAATTGAGTTCATCCAGGGTAAGCCACTTTTACCAGGCTGATTTGCCAGAAGCGTCGTGGGGCAAGATACTTTAAAATATGAGCCAGAGAATGGTTTGAATTCACGAACCGTGGATTTGAACTAAACAGGGAGGCTAACAGACAGGGAGTGAGTGAAGGTTTGATGATTTAGAAGTCACCCTGAAGTTGAAGAACTCATGATTGGAAGTAAGTGGGGAAGATTGTTGCAGAGGGAGCTCTGCCCTTGGCCCCTGCTCTTCCTCCTCCATCAGACACCCAACCCCATCTACTCTGATGGCTTTAACTTCCTGTGGGTTGATGGCTACAAAATCTGTATCTTAATCCCTCACGTGGGTCTTGTACTTGAGACCTAACACGTGCAACTACTTGTTGGGCAGATCTACTTAGATATAACCTCACATACCTCCAATGCACTTGTCTATAGTAAACTTTTTACCTGTCTAGTAAGTGCAGGATCATCTGGCCACACCAGAAAATAGACGTTATCCCAGACTCGTCTCTCTCCCTTCCGCTTCTCCTCCCCCTAGTCCCACTCCCTGCAACATATATCTAATCTACATGTGATTTTACCACCACTCCTCACCTCATACTTTGCCTTCTATTGGCTCCTAATGAGTAGTTCATTATTAGTAATTCATGCAGTAGTAGCCTGGCAGCCCCTTAGAGAAAGTGAGGTCTAGCATAATACTGGAAGAGAGTAAATATCCAATAGTCTCTTTCTTTTTTCCACATTTTATTACTTAAGATTCTGACCATCTATGAAATAATTTTATTTTTACTTCTGTTATAAAAATCAAAAGTTTATATGGTGGCAGTTATACAATAATTATATGTAATAGAATATATCATAACTATATGATTATTTCTGTAATTATATGCCAGATTCTTATAACTGCATGGTAATTTCTATGGGATGTAAGAAAATGTTGCTATTTTGAACTCTTTTAGGTAGAGCAGATTGCCCATATTATGCTAAAGCAGAACTTCTGGCAGACTACCTACAAAAGAATCTTCCTAATTTTCAGATACATAAAATTGCACAGCATCCTCATGTTTGGGAGGTAAGAAGCTTTTCCATGTGTTTTAATTTAATGAAATATTAGCCAGTGTATCAGGTAGGTTTCCAATAATAAACTTCCATGTACTACTGATATTTTAACACTAATAAAATAAGTTCCTACTTACCAGTCTCAAAACATTATGTATTTTCCCCCCAGCGGCGAATAGAACAAATGAGGCCCTTAACCCATCAGTGGAATAAGTTTGACTGTTTTTTCTCCCAAGAATCCAGATAACTTATATTATCCTTTTTAACGTTTCACTGTCCTTCATCTGATTTCTAACGGCATGAGACACTACCATACTGCTGCATCAGAGGGCTCAGCCAGCCTGAACTCTGCAGCTGGGTGGCCCTTCAGAGACACCCCACGTACAGATGAGGGGGCACAACTAACCATCCTTGGATGCCGGCTGCCCTTGGGGTCCTTGGATGCTGGCTGCCCTTGGGGAAGGGACTTAACTCTAGGCAAGGGAACGTCTCTGAGGTCAGCTCCTGGAGAGACTCGGCACTGAGCAGTCAGCACCCAGTGCACCTGGTGGCCCAGGCAATGAGTGTCTTGGTCATGAAGGGGAAATCTGAAAGACATATGACAGGATCTGCTACAGTTCACCAGCTGTGCCTTTGGGAGCCACATGATCCATATAATAACTTCATACCATCTGAGAACAGCTTTTCTGAGGTTCTGGTTGGCGTCTTTCCCTGAGGAAACTTTACAAGAAGATGGTTAGTCAGAAGAACACAGTCTCCACTGCATATCATTTTAGGGCTGTTACTGACACTCATCACCTTTCTTGTCTGTGATTCAGTGTTGATCCCCCTCCTGCTCTGCTGGTCCAGGTGACCTAGGATGTGTGATGAACTAGAACTGTATCTGTAGGGATCTGAGTCCTGGTCTCTGGCACACGTACTCTGGCTGTCAAAATCGAGCAAAGCATTATCAAGGTTTTGCTAATGGATCACCTAGATGCCAAATATTCTTTCCTACCCATATGTCCCAGAGCAGCAATACCATTTACTTTTTCCAGGATGGTAGCTCCCTTCCTTAACTGCTGTCTCTGGGCACAGGAGCTCACAGTGACCGAGCAGCAGCCACAACTTAAAGTTTAATGGAACTCTTCCCAATAGAAACACCCTTGCACCTCTGGAACTTAGAACGTCCAGACCCATAGAATCTAGAGTAAGTGCATTAGTGGAAGCACAAATTCTCCGTGTGGGTCACTGGGAGTGACAGTAAGCAGGATCACTCTTAATTTTGTCCCTTGGTTCCTGGATTCATATATGTTACCCATTAAGGAAAAGCACTATGTTGATTCGTGGTATATATTGCATCCTGAAAGACCGTGCTTCATCCTTACAAGGTAGCAACCTCTAAGCACCTTCAGTGGGCCGTCCTTTCCCTCTATCAGGCTGCTGTGTGGTGTGATATATGATAGGTCCAGTGCATCCCATGGTTACATGCCCAATTCTATACATGCTTTACTCCAAAGCAGTTCAATGTGATGTTACGCAGGATCCCGTGTTGCTAGGTTGAGTATTTTATATGCTCTTGGGCAGGGTGCTAGCCAAAGCCCTACCAGCAGGAAAAGCAATTCTTTACCCAGAATATATGTTGATTTCAGTCAAGATGAACACTTCCCTTTCTAGGCTGAAATGTAATCACCTCGACACCAAGAAGCTGGTTAGTATCTTTGAGGGAAAGTGCCATTATCATGGGGTCAGTGTTGGTCTCTATGGCCATAGGATAACCTCTGTCTCCTTTGTGAGCCCATCATCCCTTCAACTAAGACATTATCTGCTGGTTGTCTTGTGCTTTTATCTGGTGGGCACTGCCCCTGGCCTCTTTTATTTCAGGATTCCATCATCCCAATCGCCAGGGAGTTCAGCTGTAGAACATCATGTCCTTTAATAGCCCTGGCCAGGAATGGACATCCACACCAGGCTTCTCAGTGGTGGCGAAAACATATCACCAGTGCAGCTCTTATCATTGTGGTGAAAGTAGTGTCATCCAGGCCCTTCTGGAAAGTATAACCGACTGGTAGCTTCCATGCTTCCATAATAGCATATCCACTCCAGCATGCCCACTTTGCTGAGCTTTTTGAATCCTTCTCCCATTGTCCTCCATGGACGTTCTGGCATTTCTGTTTCATTTTATGTGAACCATCACTTTCCCATGCTTCAGAGAGCCATCCTAGCTCTCTGTCTTCTGAGGTTCTTGCCAGGATATACACGGCTGTGTTGCAGAAAAGTGATTCATATTGATAAATACTTCCTTATCCAACTGTATGCTCCACTCTTGATTCTGCACCCTCAGGGTCCAGACCTAGGTGTATTCCTCCATCTCCTACCAAGACATCAACATGTCCCGCTTGGTGATGAAGGTCGTTGAGGTAGAGTCCCTTTCCTCCAGAGGCCCGAGACTTCCCTGGTCAGGCTGTATAATGATTAGGGGAACCGTGACAGAATCCTCACAGCAGCATTATTTGCTTTAAGGGGAGATAAAGGCACATAATCAAGAGAAATTAGTTTCTAAGATTTCTTGTGTAAGGTAGTCTCATGACACATGCCTCCAATGGCAAGAGTGCTATCATGTACTTTACTCACAAGAACATTGCCCTCTGGCTCTACTCAGCCTGGTCTACACAAACCAGATAATTATGATTTAAGCTTTTTCTAATGAATATTATTAGAAATCCATAGATAATTTTTAGTTCATTAATGCAGTCTGAATGAATAAACTGTACCCACATATTTGGAAAGTAGTGTCAAATGTATGTGGTCCAATGGCTGGAAATAATCTCCTATGGAAGAGCAAGGGAAGAATCAGTTGAATTTTTTGGCTATCAGAGGAGTTGGAACACTTGGCTTCTCTTTTAAGCTAACCAGTGTCATTCATGGTCTCCTCAACAAAGAGAGCAACTTTCAGTATTGGTCAGCAAATTTGAAGAAGTGTCTTTCTTTTTTGATTAACTTGTTACTTAACTCACTACTGTTTTCTCTATTGACCTTTTACAGGGTAAAGTTCTCTAAATTTTATTATGTAAAACTTTTACTACTCAGTGGTAGTAAAAAGAAAAAGCTAAGTTTGTATTTGAATTCTGAAGTATTGAACTAAATTCTGATACAGATTCAATGGGTGACTTCTCTTGGAATATCATTCAATAGGAGTGGCTAAAAGATTTGTGTGAGAAGAAGAAGTGGAGTCACAAAAACTCCCCCATCATCTGGAGAGAGCTGTTGGATCGTGGAGGAGAGGGGTTGCTTTTAGGAGGCTATAATGAGTTCCTGGAATATGCCCAGGTATATGAATTAAGTTGATTTATTTGCTCAAAGCATTATCATTCTCTCACACTGTTCTTCAAATGTCTTGCTTTCCAAAGTACTCCCTCAGCCCTCCTTTTACTCTATTCTGACTTTAAATAAGAACTTCCCATTATAATTACTGTCAGCTAATTATGCATTTCAGTGTTGACTTTTTCTTTCTTAATATGTAGCTTTACTATGGTGTCACCTCTAGCATGACTACTGAGCTGATGAAGATAATTGCTCAGGAGAACCTGGAGGCACATATAAAAAAAGAACTGGAGGAAGAAGCTAGGAAAGATCTTGTCAAACCCTTGCAGGTCTGGATCACCAGGTGGGACAGACTCCAGAATTCCTGAGGTTGGGTGTTTATATTTAGAAAGAACAATAATGTGGGATTAAGTCCATGGTGGAAGAACATCTGAATGTCAAGTGTGAGATTTGGATGAATGGATGGATGGATGAATGGATGGATGGTGCATGGATGGATGGATGGATGAATGGATGGATGGATGAATGGATAGATAGATAGATATGGATAGATATGTGTATATATGCATATATCCCTCAATATGGCTTCGTATGTTTTACTTTTTAAAGATTTTTTAAAGTCTGTTTATTTATTTTGAGAGAGAGTGAAAGAGAGAGAGGCCATATGTGCATGAGTCAGGGAGGGACAGAGAGTGGGAGAGAGAGCATCTCAAACAGGCTCTGCACTGAGTGGAACCTGATACAGGGCTCAATCCCACAAACAGTGAGATTGTGACCTGAGTCGATATCAAGAGTTGGATACTAATTGACTAAGCCACCCACAAACCCCCATATTTAAGCTTTAGAATATAGGTATATGCGTGTCCACACACATATGCAATCTAAGAGCAAGTGTATAGCGAAGATAATCACATTGATAGCCCTGTCTCCAGCTCTTGTCCCCTCATTCTGTGTCTCTCATGCCGTCCGCCGTCCTCATTCTTACTTTTTGCCTGGCTGTCCTTTTGCCCTTTCCCTCACTTATTTCTCCTCTCCCCCTCCCATCTCACTGCCTGCTGCCTTCTCCCTCATCCCCACTTGCTGGAGCTGACCTTGGCTCTTCCTCTGTCCCCTCGTGTCGTGTGCCTGCCCCAGTAACCAGTGTCGTGGCTGGACCAGCCTGTGGTTCTTACTGTGACTGCAGGACACCCTCAGCAATAACCATCAGGACACTTTGGTTACTTACGCCTCCCGGAAATTACGTGGACACATCTGGAGCCACACAGTGATGTCACCGGCACAGAGAAAGAGAGAGAGAGAGAGAGGGCATGTGAGCACCCATGGGCTTGGGGCTCTGCTTTACTTGAGGTTGATGGTGGGGGCCTAGGGTTTTGTGGGCTCACTCTGTACTGCTGAATTTAACATCTAAGAGTAGAAATTTAAAGCTTGGAAAGAAAAAATAAACAGCCCAGATAGTCAACTACCCGGGTACTTGCTGAATTTTGGAGACAGACCCATGATACCGAGCCTCTGCTGACCTAGGCTTCATTGCAAGGATTTAGAGAAGATAGCCCTTTCCCAAAACATCATTACTTTGTAGCTAAGAGTATAAAGTAGAAAAGAGCTTTGGTTAAGTAAAACTTATTGTTTCTTTACCTTTTTAAGACAAAATATAAACATGTAATCAGAGTAATATGATGCCATTCTTTTAAATTCTGCCTTCTGCATATTCTATTTTATTTGAAAAGCCTTTGAAAAAGGTACATTTCTTATTTTGGGATTGTTTTCAGGAGTCCTAGAGCAAGGGATTAGTAGTGAGCATTTTTTGGTTCAACTTTTGCTTTCTAGTCTTAAAAAGTCTGTGCAGTTGTGGACGCTTATTTAAGCTATTAGATCACCTTATTGCTGCATGTGCAGAAATATCTATTAAGAATAACAGCTTAACAGGGGCAAAAGATTTAACCATTCATAATCTGGCTTTGCATTTTTCCCCAGTGCATCTGTCCCTGCCTGCTACAGCCTAATCCCCATCTTGGTAAGTGGAGAGGTGTTCGGAATGCAAACGGCAATGAGCATACATCTGTTTGACAGTGAGCCAGCGGTCGAAGATCTCCACCTTCTCATGACTGAGACTCGGGACCTGGTGGCGCCCTTGCTCAGGGAAGTCTCTGTCTGCACCCGAGTGGAGGACGCCTTCCTCCAGGCCCACGTGGTCATCATCCTGGACGAGAGCACCCACCAGGAGGTGCACACTCTAGAAAGCTGCATCCAGAGCAGGCTTCCTCTGTGTAGGCTGTACGGAGGCCTGATCGAGAAAAATGCTCATGACTCCGTCAGAGTTATTGTGGGAGGAAAAACCTTCGTGAATCTGAAAACAGTTTTGCTTATGAGATACGCCCCGAACGCGGCACACAATATCATCGCCGCAGCGCTGGGGGTGGAAGGCCGAGCCAGAGCCGTGCTGGCCAGAAAACTGAAAACCACCCCCTCGAGTGAGTGAGCTTCCGTTTCCGTTTCTGGTTTTAAACAGTGTGATTTCAAAGCAGCTATAGGAAGAACACGGTACTCTTCAGGATTATTCTGGATAAACTTACTGTGTGATCTGACTATTGTGCAAACATTTTCTTTTTCTTACTGTTTTTCATGACTGGCTGACTTTGTCCATTATTATAAAAATTAATAAACAGGGGCGCCTGGGTGGCTCAGTCAGTGAAGCGACCAACTTGGGCTTAGGTGATGAGTTCGAGCCCCACATCAGGCTCTGAGCTGTCAGCACTGCTCTGGATTCTGTGTCTCCCTCTTTCTCTGCCCCTCCCTTTCTCTTACTCTCTTTCTCTCTCAAAAATAAATAAGCATTAAAAAATTATTAAATAAAAATTAGTTAACAAATGTTTCATATAATAAGACATTTTTCAAGTTATAATTTGAAACCTAATATTCCAATTCTCCATTATAATAGCCAACTAAGTAATCAGTGTTTTTAAAAAATTAATCAGGGGTATATTTAAGTGGCTCTACCCCACTTTCCACCTTTGTGACCTTGAGCAATCACTTGACCTTGTCATGCCTCAGTTTCCTCATCTGTAAAATGAGGATATTAACAGCACTTACCTCCTGGAACTGATGTGAGGTTTCAAAGGAATAATATTTCCAAAGTGCTTGGAATAGTGCCTGGTGTGTGGTAGACATTTGCGAGGGCCTTCACTTGTCCACAGGATCATATGAGCCATTTGTGCTTCTATTGGTCTTTGGACTGGTAGGCATCAGAATCCCAAGAGGATGAGACCTATCAGAAAACGGATTGGTGTATTTAAAAGGGGAGTGCTGTATTTAAAATATTTATTGTATTTGACAAATTGCAGCTACTGGGTAAAGGAAAGAGTGACATGAGAAGGATGGGAGGCAGTTGGAATTGTCAGCAGAGTAGCAACAAAAAACTCAGCACCAGCAAAAACATTGAAGCAATGGAACCTGAAATCAGGAAAACATTGGGGAGAATCATTCAGCGAAGAGTCCAGATGCCAAGGGGGTAGCAGACCTTTTCAGAATATCCCTGGAGTTCAGTTCACACATAACCGTGTCTCATACCACGAACATTGGCTTAGCTGGAACTCTTTCTGTTGCAAGTGACCAGAAGTCCACTCAAAGCGACTGAAGTCAGAAAGCTTTTTGTCAGGCACAGATGGATGCTGGGGCTCAAATGATGATGTCAGGCCTGGCTGGTTCTCTCTCTTGACCTATCCCTGAGCCCTGCTTTCCTCAGCATTGGTTTGCTTCTCAGGCAGGCTCTCTGTGAAAAGTGGTAAAGTGGCCACTGGTGTCTCCAGACTCACGCATTCATAGCTTAGCCGCCCAGTAGAAAGAGTTCTTGCTTTCTCAAATGTACATAAGTAGGAGGATGATACCTCATTGGCCAGGCTTGGACCACTTGCCCATCTCCAAAACAGTTGTTGTGGCCAGAAATCTGGAATCTGGGTCTCATGCCTATTGATAGACCTGAGGGGTGAGGACAGCCCCACCCAAACCATATGGACTGAAATTGAGAAAGGGTAGTTATTTAAAGGAAAACCAGGATGCTGTTAAAGAAAAACATTAGGAAGAAATGTTAGGAGGGAAAACAGCAGATGTCCACTATGGTTTTCTCTAACAGCTATAAAGAGCCTTCGCTCTGATAAGCGACTCTTCCTACCGCCTGCCTCTGCACACAACCGGTGAGGGTCTGATTCCTGGGGCTGCTGCTTGAGGACCACGGAGGGCAGGCCGGGAGAGGAGCGTCTTCAGAGCGGCTGAGCAAGGCCCGGTGCCACTGCCCACCCCAACCTGTTATTATAGAAGTGAATTCCTTCTAGTTAGGCCAAGGCACAAGGGCATTCTGTTACTTGAAGCCAAACAGCAATCTTACCTCATGCAGCACAGTAAAGAGTTTAATCTCCACAATAGGAAGTGGTGTGAACTTAGAATGAAGTCTCTAAGCAAATAAATAAGTTAATGAGTAAGTCAATAAAATTACTTATTTTTCACTTTGGATACAATATTCCTAAGAGATCCATGGTTTTGGAATCCTATTAAATAATCTTATTAAATCTTAATCACTATTTATCTCTGACCCCCCCATCCTCTTATTTTTCTTTGTAGTACCTATCACTTTGTACAGTAGTGGCTTTGTCACCCACTCCCCTCCACCCCCAGAATGTTGCAAGGATTTGGGCTGATGTGTTTTCTTCCAAATGTACCATCTAAAAGTGCCTCACACATGGCTAATTCACTCATTTGTCGATTAGGGCGTTCCTGGGGTCCTCTTGTTACAACACCCTCACTCTGCAGAAAATGAAATCCACCCAGGAGCTAAGTGATTTGCCCAAATTTCAATTCAAGGACTCATTGTCAGAACCAAAGCAGATAAAAAGTCCTCTTGACGGCAAGCAGAGTGGTAAAAATATCACACCAGTGGTATAATTTTCAGTAGCAATTCTCTGAGGGAGCCATTCCAGTGCTTGAATTCAATCGTATGCCCACGCCCTACACAGAGCATGATTAGGAATTGCCAAACACTGATATTTAAGGAAATTATCCACACCATTTTCACATTTTGAGGGGCCATAAACTAAGATCATTTTATAGCAAAAAGATCAATCCTAGGACAAACGCACGGACAAAAAATAGACTGCAGGCAACTTTTTTTATATTAATGCTCATTACTATGTTAACTTTAAATTTCTTTTTCTTCACAGGCATCAAAAATGTGATAGTCTGGGGCAATATTACTGGAAATAACTACATCGATCTGAGAAAAGCCAGGGTTTACAGATATGAAAGTGCTATTTGGGGACCTCCTAACTATTCACGTCCTGTTTTGAGCTTGATATTTGATAGGTATGGTTTTAAGTGAAGTATACTAACAATGTTGGATAAATATATAATAGTTGTTAAAATCCTTTAAATCATCTTAGAAATCATTGTACAAAAGTATCTTGGCATTATTCACACTCACCTTTGTTAATGCACTCTATTCAAGAAACAGAATCTCAACTCGTCAATCCCCACACCCAATTTATTTGACTTTGCAATTGTGAATTTTTATGTTAGACTATCCTTAAAGTAGCTCACATACTCCTTTAAATTTATCTCTAAACCAAGCATATGTAAAGTAAGTCTTATTTAACACAGA
Source organism: Suricata suricatta (assembly GCF_006229205.1). Taxonomy (NCBI): domain Eukaryota; kingdom Metazoa; phylum Chordata; class Mammalia; order Carnivora; family Herpestidae; genus Suricata; species Suricata suricatta. Next base: position 28,055,156 of record NC_043702.1, read on the forward strand.
GACAGAGACATGTATCCAAATAGAAATTGGTGGAACCATTTCCGAGAATAAGGAATTAAGATGGTGAGCAGGCCCAGGCCCGGGCTGGGTGCTCTGTCCCAGGAGAGGCAGAACCCAGAAGGGGTGAAGAGCACAGCCTCTAGAACCGAGCCACTTGGATTGGAATTCCCAAGCAGCCAGCCACCTAGGAGCTGTGTGACTTCAGAGAAGTTCCTTAACCACTCTAGGCCTCAGTTTTTTCATCTGCAAAGTGTAAATGGTCACATAGCATGAACCTTATAGGGCCGTTGGGAAGATGAAAGGGATTATTAGTACAGGCAAAGCCCTTAGAAGCAAGCCTGCCACAGTCAGCACTGCCATTATGACGGGGTGGGGGAGGGAGGGGGAAGGAGGAGTGTCCCTGAAGCGTTTTTTTCTAAGGTTTGCAGCCCTTTTCCAGTTGTAGCATTTCCTTCCCATTGCCCCTTCCTCAGACCAGAGGCACTGCCTCCATGCCCGGAAATGATGTGTCCCCGAGCCCACTCTCCTGGAGCGTGCTTCCTTCCTCTGGGTAGGAGCAGAATCTCAGGAGCCATGTCATGCCGGCTTAGTGGGGGCAGCCATTCAGTGCTTGTTCTAGTCTGGCTGGACTACGCCCTGAACTCAAACTTTACAGATTCTGACAACTGAGTGATTTCCCCAGTCTCAGTGTGAATCGCTCAATATCTTATGATATCATTTTATTTAGAATGAAGGATACCACCTGTTCCAAAGATAACATCTACATAGAATAAATTCTTTGTAATGAAAGTAATTGTTCCTGCAGCCCTTGACCACGTTTCTGTGTTTCCTATGTGTTGTCATGTTTTTCATTTGACACTTTGGGATTCCTTTCTGCTATATTTCATTACCTTTCCATTGACTTTTTTTTAATAGTTTATTGTCAAATTGGTTTCCATATAATACCCAGTGCTTCTCCCCACAAGTGCTGCCCACCATGACCATCACCCCCTCCCTTTCTCCCCCTCCATTGACTTTTTATGGGATTGAAGAAGCTTGAATATTTAGATCTATTGATCCAAGGAACATGCTTTTTCATTTGCATTCTTCCCTCCATTGTAAAATTGTTTCTTTGTCTCCTTATAGTGAGTGGGTTAACAGACAGTTTGTGGCGACTCTTAAAAAGTTGACGGAGACAGGAAGACAATTTGGAAGCATCTTAGCTGCACACAGTATAGCCACTACGTTGAAATACTGGTACCAGGGCTCACCTCCCGGGGAGATCGTATCTTTAGGAGTGCTAAGTGAAGGTAAATCTGGTTTGTTTGTTTTAATCTTGTGTTATTTTCACACTTCCATGTATGCTCTGTGCTCCTGCTTCCGTGTCCCCACCTTCTGCCTTACGTATAAACTGTCTGGACCTCCAGAGTTCCATGCCATTTATTCACCATGCATTCCTTCAGCTATCCACTCAGAAATCCAGGAGAGTTTGTGTGAATGCGTAGGGAGCACACGGGGCTCAGACCTGGCCTCTGCCTTCAGGAGACCTGGAGCAAAGTAAAGAAGAGCCAGCTAACAGAAACTAAACCATTCCCTCAAGTGTCTCTCCCTGCATCCCAGCTGAGGAGGGGAAGCAAGGTTGATTTTAGGCAGATGGCAGGAAGAATCAGGACAGACTTCAATAAGGAGGTGACACTCCAGGAAGTCTTCAAGCTTGAGTGGTGCTGACGTGGTGGGCGAGTGTGAGAAGAACATCCTGCAGATGTCACAGGAGCAAAGTCACAGCAGGGGCAGGACCCAGAGGGCCCAGCAGGACACAGGACTCCGGTTCCAGTGGAAACGTGGAAAGCTGCTCTCTACCCACAAATGCCAGACATGCATTTTTACAGCCTCACTGCTTTCATCTGCTAAAACCCATTTCAGAGAACTTTGCAAAGTAGGAAAGAGCCAACAGTTGATGTTCTGTGTTCTGTGGGTTCTACCTAAAGCACCTCTTTTCTTTGTGTTTTACTTTCTCCCTGTGCAAACTCATTCATGCCTAAAGCTTCAGGCCTCAGTCTCTGCTGAGCTGCAGCCTATGAAAACATTGCCACCTGGATGTCATGCTGTCACGTCAAGCCAAAATACACCAAACGAACTTACTGTCTTCCTCTCCCATGTGATCTACTTCTTATATTCCTTATGTTATTAGGAGAGTCACCATCTTCCTTGTTATTCCAGACTATAATGCAGCTCAAGGTAACCCCCCAAGTCCCCCAAGTCAGAACTAATCTGTTTCTCCTGTGTACGCACACACCATTTTGTTCCTCTGTCTGAGAGCGTATCCCAGCCCGCCCTCACCGTGGAATGGTTGACCACGTGTGTCCCCACCATCAGAGCAGGGCTGTGGCTGGCTCTTCTCTGTGCTGCTTCATGGTCAGACACTCAGTGAAACTTGTTTCAATTGCAGTTAAGGTGATGAACACCCTTTTACTGAACGAGGTGAATTCAAATCAGCATGTGACCTTTTTAGTGTAATAGGCATTTAAAACCTTATTGTTATTTGTAAACAGTTTGATTAAGCTCTGTAGGAATTCACCAATAAGCAATGCAATCAATAATGGAGGTGAGGAGCATGCAATCATTGTCTCCCTGAAACCATTTAGGTCAACTCTCTCATGTTGTCTGCTGGTAAGGCTGGCTCTTTACAAACAAAAAAAAGAGGGTGAACAGAGAACCTCGGATGCTCTCTAAGGAAAGGCCTTTTAGATCCCGGTTTCTTGACTGTCCTCTCATTTTTGTTCTACTGACAACATTTTTGATGACCAGGTGGTAAGAATAAGTTTCTCATTTGATTAAGTTTCAAAAAGAGGGGGCAGTTTTATCTGTATGTTGTTCAATTAGTGGTAAGTATTGTTGATCTTTTTATTTGGAACACACCCAAACTGGGCCCTGGGAGCTGCAGGGAAAATCAATCAACTTTCCCGCTGAAGACCCCACCCCGGTCCTCACACCATAGCTACAGACCAGCCACAGCAGGCTAGCAGAGCGAGGCCAGGTGGACAGATGCCTTAGGGTCTTGGGCTACTGAGGCATCAAGGAAAGGCCACAGGGAGCAGACAAAACGTATTCAGACAAAATGGAGGAGAGAGACTGCATTCGTCCCTGAGGCAGAAGCAGGGGATTCAAACCAAGCCAGAGGGGACAGAAGGGACAACAAGAGGAACAGTAGTTCTTTTTTCAGAGAGAAACACTGAGGACAGAGTTGTCAAAACTTGGAGAGGTGCTCAGCCAATACTTCTGGAGTAAATGTTTCAATCCTCCCAGAAGAGGAATTGCCAGAAATTTAGTTCCACCATTATCATTAGAAATCATGTGCAATGTCTGTTCTTTTCTACAATGCTTAACATGAAGGGTTTATTGTTCTGAGTGCTTTTGCTTTGTTTTGCTTTGTGTTTACTCACTACAGGCCAGTTTGGTATTCCTGAAGGGATCGTCTTTTCTATGCCTGTAAAATTTGAGAATGGAACTTGGGTGGTTCTTACAGATCTCAAAGATATTGAAATCAGTAAACGAAAAATGACCAGAATGGCAACTGATCTAATTCAGGTAATGTCGAAATAAATACGAGAGCGCCAACTCTGATACTGACTAGAAACTGACTCCTCTGGGCCAAGGCAAATACTGATCTTGGATTCAATTTGCATCTTCTTCTTAAAAATAGTAAGGAGGCAGTAAGAGTTGGAAGAAATCAACAGAAGAACACTACTCATTAGGTTATATAATTTCTGGCTTGTTAAAAATATTTTTTGGTTACCTAAAAATCAAGACTCAAAGTGTTTTTCTATTGAAGAATGATTAAACTAGCAGTTGTGGCCATTTACTTCTCTGATTATAAAATTTTTCAACAGGAGAAACTTGTTGCACTTGGAGAGGTGATCAGTTTTCAGCCCTATCAATCAGGTAATTTTTTAGATATGACCTTTTATCATGCTGTTATTAAAAGACTACTAAAATAGGTGTTGAAACAATATTATTCAGCCATCAAAAAGGATAGAATCTCACCATTTGCAATGATGTGGATGGAGCTAGGATGTATTATGCTAAACAAAGTAAGTCAACCAGAGAAATACAAATACCACATGATTTCACGCATATGTGGAATTTTAAGAAACAAAACAGATGAACATATGAGAAGATGAGGGAAAAAAGAAAAGAGAAGAGAGGGAAATAATCACAGAGAATCTTTTTGGGTTTTTTAATGTATATTTACTTAAGAGAAAGTGTGCCCATGTGAGCAGGGGAGGGGTATTGAGAGAGAAGGAGAGAGAATCCCAAGCAGACTCCTGTCAGCACAGAGCCTCATATGGGTCTTGAACCCACGAACCATGAGATCATGACCTGAGCCCAAACCAAGAGTTGGATGCTCAACAGACTAAGCCACTCAGGCGCCCCATGAGAGACTCTTAATGACAGACAACAAACTGTGGGTTGATGGAGGAAGGGGGGTAGGGGATGGGCTAGATGGGTGATGGCTGTTAAAGAGGGCAATTGTGATGAGCACTGGGTGTTGCATGTGAGTGATGAATCACTAAATTCTACTCTGAAACCAGTGTTGCACTGTATGTTACCTAACTAAAATTTAAATATAAAAAAATAAATAAAATAAGATCACCCTAATCTTCCACTAAGCAATAAAATAAAATATTTGTTGAAACTGAATCACTATTTAATATTGATAACTATAATCCACATTTTATCACTTTTAAATGAAATTATTGACAAAATAAACTACCAAGTTTGGTGTATCCTTTGAAATAAAATATCTCATAAAAATGCTAAAGAAATTACATCTTAAAAACCATATGACCTTGGGGCACCTGGGTGGCTCAGTTGGTTGAGCTTCTGACTTTGGCTTAGGCTGTGATCTCACAGTTCATGGGTTCAGGCCCCATATTGGGACTTCGTGCTGATAGCACAGAGCCTGCTTTAGATTCTCTGTCTCTCTGTCCCTCTCTCTCTGCTCCTCCTCCACTCAAGCCCTCTCTCAAAAACAAATAAACATTTAAAAATCTTTTAAAAAAACACTATGACCTTTAAAATGTGTATAACATATGTATTCATTTCCCAGGGCTGCCATAACAAATTACCATAAACTGGGTGGCTTAAACAATGGAAACTCATTCTCTAGTGAATAAATGAGACTAGAAGACCTACATCAAAGTGTTGGCAGGGCATGGGCCCTTTGAAGTCTCTGGGGAAGTGCCCTTTCCCGCCTTTGGAGCTTCTAGGGACAGTGTTTGGCAGTCTGGGCTAGAGCTGCATCACTCCAGTCTCTGGCTCTGTCTTCACATGTCAGTCTTGTGTGTGTGTGTGTGTGTGTGTGTGTGTATTTCTTCTTCTCAAATGGACACTTGTCATTGCAATCCAATAAGACCCCATGTTAGCTTGAATAAATCTGCTGACACCCTATTTCCAAATAAGGTCACATTCACAAGTATTAGAGATTGGGACTTCAGCCTATCTTCTTGGGAACACAACCCAACCCACAACATTCCATTACTTTTAGAACACTAAAAAAAAACCTAATAAATTCTAATAAGCTTATTTTTCTCATTGGCAGTTTCTCTAGTCCTAAATTCACAAGAAAGTGCTATCATCTTTCTTTAATCTCTAACTATTGAAAATATTTAACAACCGGTATGGCACAGATTACACCCAGTCTGCCTCTCAGAATGAATAAACTGGTAAAAGAACTGGCAGGGGACAGAGGACTATTCTTGGTCCATATCAGAGGAGTTTTAGTGATGTCAAAGCATTGCAGTAGGAGAAGAAGAAGTCCAAAGAGCAGTTGGTTTTCACTGGAACTCTTTTATTCGCAGAGTTTTGAGGCCCTCGGTGAGGTTTCTTGCCTTTGCGGGGCGGAGCTACCCAAATTCCTTTCCTGAGAATGGGCTCTCAAGCAGTCAGTCTCAATTCTACTCCTGTGACGAGTCGTTAGTCCTAAATTTTCCATAACACTTGTATTATAGAGGGTTTGTGAAAAAAGAATAATCTGATTTTATGTTATTTTCATTAACAAAGGTCAAAGCATGTGTGTGTATGCACGCGCGCGCACACACACACACACACACACACACACACACACACTGTATGTGTATATGTATGTATTTGATTGATCTTGACTCTGTCACCTTCAGACCTTGCCCAAAATACTGTTCCAGAGATTCCAGGATCAGAGCATTGAATAGAATCAGAATTTTGCACAGTTTGGAGGTCTCTGCTTTTAACATATCAAGGAGATGATTCATGTATGAGGCTTATTTAATCTTTTTGATTAAATTAATACATAATTTCTTGACTTTTAGAAACTGACTTAGCTGAAAGAGATGAAAAGACCAACTTACCCACCACATATACCAGCCAGGAAAATCAAAGCATCTCAGATGGTAGGTATATCAATTGAAATAAAAAGTCCTTTTTATCCAAGGTTTAACACTAAATTTCAAAGAGAGAAATGTGATCACCTATTAACCATAAAGGGGAAGTCAGTCTTTCATCACCCTCATCCTGTATTCAAAAATCAGATCATATTTAAAATCTATTAAAACCTGCGAAGTAAATTACCAGATATCCATTGAGCACCTTCTGTATGCTGCTCACTGTGAGAGACCGCGGGGGACACAGTAACAGAGTTATGGCCACACAAACAGGTCTTGGGAAAGGAGCGATAAGAATATGAAAAAGTAAATGTCAAGATGCACAATGAATTAAAAAGCTCAATAAAACAAAGCAAGACAGGTCAAAAGTAAAGAGTATACAAAAACTAATCTGGAAACCCACAAGAAAAAGAGGGGTCCTTGTAATATATGAAGGAGGAAATTTAGTCATATCTTAAAATTTAGTTGGGACTTACAGTAACTGAAGATAATCAAATGCCCGTATATTTAGTTAGAAACTGTGATAGTTCTGTCACAAAAGCTGAAAATATTCTTGAGATCTATCGTACAACAATGTGTACATAGTTAATATGGTAGTGTACATTAAAAAACATGTTTAAAAGGTAGATTTCATGTTACATGTGTTTAGCATAATACAAAAAGAAAAAAGAAAGAAATCATACTAGGTACTAGAGACGTGAATGTAAATCAAATGTTGTTCTTGCTCTCAAGGTGTTCACCATCTAGCATGGGAAACAGCAAAGCCAATTAAAAACTACCCAATTGAGGGGCGCCTGGGTGGCTCAGTCAGTTAAGCATCTGAGTTCTGCTCAGGTCATGATCTCACAGCTTGTGAATTCAAGCCCTGCATTGGGCTGTGTGCTGACAACTCAGAGCCTGGAGCCTGCTGCAGATTCTGTGTCAACCTGTCTCTGTATGCCTCTCCTGCTCTCTCTAAAAAAAAAAAAATACTACCCAACTGAGAAGGAAGTGGTATGCAGAGAGAGGCCTGAGCGTAATGGAACCACACTGGGGGTGGGGGTGGGGGGGGGTCTCCTGACATAGATAGGAGCATTAGTAAAGGCTTTCAAGAAGAAACAAAATGGGAGTGGAGTCTATAAGGATAAGTAGGAATTACTCATGTTATGTACTGAAAAAGAAGCATGCAAAAGGAAGGGTAAAAGAGGCTGTGAAAGGTGTACCACCAGAAGGAGACACATGAGCAAATGAGACATTTCAAGTGACCAAGGTATGACAAGAAGTCATGATGAAGGTGACTGGCAGCTTTCCAGCATAGATGGAGAAAAGCCAAATTGTAGGGTATCTATTCCTGAGTTTCAGCATCAGACCAATCTAAGTTGTTAATTAAAATGGTAGTTTCTTAGAGGTACATCGGGTGTCGTAACCCGAAGGCCGGGTCCGGGAGCGCTCGTCCCCAGCGTTCGGCGGTACCTGTCTCGTCCACCCCGACCGGCAGGGTGGAGAGTCCTCGTGGGTTCTTTTCCTGAGGGAGGGAGAATAAGGGCAGGAAAAGGGACGCACAGAGAGTAAAGACACAACTCACGGTTTCCGATCAGGCGAAAGAGAGAGTTTATTGAGAAAACTGTTTCTTATAAAGCCTTCAAGGCAGGGAAAACAAGGCAGCTGACCCAGGTCAGTTGATAGGAAACAGGGTCAAGGGATTAAGACTGGAGTAAAAGAGGAACCAGACTAGAGTGTTCTAGCACAGCGCCTGAGGGGCTGATGCTACCCTGCCTGCAGGCGGTTGATCTTTGATCTTCTGGCTTCTCCTCTGGCAGGGAGTGGCGCTCCCCTGCCTATTTTGCAACTCCCCTCAGGGAGTGATATATCCGGCTAGCAAATGGCCAAGCAGCTGAGATCTTTGCTGCTCCCCACAATCGGGGACTCGGTTAATTAAGCGTCCAACTCTTGAGTTTAGCTCAGGCCGTGATCTCACGGTTCATGAGTTTGAGCCCTGAATTGGGCTCTGCACTGGCAGTGAGGAGCCTGCTTGGGATTCTTTCTCTCCTTCTCTTACTGCCCTTCTCCTGCTCACTCACTTGCTCGCTCTCGCTCTCTCTCTCTCTCTCTCTCTCTCTCAAAGTAAATAAACTAAAAAAAAATTTAATGGTAGATCCTTAGATCCTCTACTAAGTCATAATCCTACACAGACTGAAGAATATTAGTGGTGATAACATAAGGAAAATGGGGTTCATTTCAGGTTGTTTTGGGGCTATTTGTTGAATGAGCATCAAGAGTCAAATATCACTTGATAGTGCTTTCCACAGTGTGAGTTTGGTGAGTCATAAAAAAATTTTGCGGGTGACAAAATCAGTTTAGCAACTGGCATTTTTTCCCTTGAACTGGAATGAAATTGAAAAGAAAAGAATAGTGAAAAGACCAGATTTTTTTCCCCAATGCACTTGAATAGAATAGAAAAACAAAGATGAATAGTAAAGATTAGAAAAGGGTAAGTACTGTTTCATGTAACTTTTTTTGTTTTATTAAAAGCACACAAGTGCACATACTGGAGTATAATGTAACATACATTTTAACTGTGAGTCCTAGTCAACAAAATTGAAAAAACACTGACCTAGAATATTTTATAGATTGTTAGTTATATTCTACATCCAATATGTTTTATTTATTTTTGGTTTCAGAATATAAAGACAGAAAGTATTCTGATCTAACCCAAGATGAAGAAAATGATCCAGGTATGTCAGACAGTAAGTCAGTCGAGTTATAAACAATCTCTGTAGTGCTAATGGTCATGACTCACGTGGTCCAGTCTTAGACAATGACATTGCAGCCAGAAGAACATAGGCTGGCTCTTGAGATGCCATATAAAAATGATCTGGATTCTGGCAGCTCCCAAAGAGCAAGGCATCCAGAGAAACTTGGTGTGTAATGAACAATACAGTAGAAAATGAGAAGAACTGCAAAAATTGATGTGCTTTAGATACTAAAATCTCTATTCTTTTCATTCTCTGTTAACTCTGGTGGGTTTTTCAGATGTGACTCCTGTAACCATCTCTGAAAAGCCATACAGTCAAACACCCATAAACGGTAGGTGGGAAACAAAACATTAATTAGTCTTTTTCTTATTCTATAAATAGGACTGGGTAGAAGCAATTAAGTGTCCCCCAGATACAGTTCTCTCCAAATCCTTTCCCCATCCCTCATCCCCAGGTACTCAGCTTTGCTTGCTGATGCTTCTGGAACCTACCTTCCTGCATTTATAACCAGGCTATGTCAATGACAACTGAATCCTTCCCTTAGAATGATTATGTAAGGAAATGGACACAGATAGATCTGTGAGTCCAGATTTTCAAAATCTGTAACTTAGTTGCCATGGTATTTTATGAAAACAAGGCTGATGTAGACTTCTTTGTGGTTGACCAGTCAGGATATTCATCCACATCTCCATGCTTTTATTTAAATATCCAATAAAATAAACAAATCCATTGTACCTTCCATTCTAAAAATGTACAGTATGATGAGCTTTGGAGTGGGGCTCACTACAGGGAATTAGAACTTGTGCATAGACGAGAAGCAGGACCAAGAGAACAAATGGAACTGACAATATAGGTGCAAATAAAATTGAGAATGGGAGGCAAAGGAGCCAAGGGGCACTGCATATAGAAATAGATTAAGGTGAGGAGGGAGTTTAGAATTTAGTTTTACTGTATAAAAATACCTAATGATGGTCTTGTGATTCGATGTCCCTCATGCACATACTCTACCTCAATCAAATCAGATGGAATACATGAGTCCAGGGAACAGAGGAAAGAGGAAAGCAAACCAAAGCTAATAAAAATATAGGTTATTAATATATTTTTAAATAGTTATACCTTTTTATTCTCTTCCTTTTACAGATTCTGCAGGCAAAACTACAGAACAGCAAAAGATCATATGAGACCAACTATAAAGTTATTTAGTAATGTAATAAATATGAAAAGATCCATGAATGTCTGTATTTAGGGGGGAAGAATTTGAAAAGATTGACTTTTCTCTTAGATAGTTTTATGCTAGACAAGGATAGTGACAGCACACACAAAAAAAGTGAGTTCAGTCATTTTGTGTTACCTAAATCCACTCATAGGTTTGCTTATTGTCCCATTTTCTCATATAGTTTGGGGTTGATTGCTATTTTTTTAAACAACATTAAAATACAGTTTCAGTCATTGCATCCTTGCCCGTATATTCTTCTAGGAAAACCTGCTTCCTCCCACAGTCCATCCCTAAGCCACGGACATAAGCAGCCATGTTTGCTCAACGAGTCTCACCACCTTGGCTTCATCTGATTGCACCAGAAGAAACATGCCTTACTCAAAGAGAACCAATTCGATCTTTTTTCACTGTGTCCAAAAACTCACACTGAGAAAAATGGATAAGAAGGTTGGTGTCTGGGTGATGGTAATGCTGGTGAACTATGGAAGGCACACGGTTCTGCTGTGAGGTCTTCAGAGTTAGTTGGGCTGACCACCTTCCTAAGGGCTGGCTGTGTATCCTTTCTCCTTGGATTTGCTTGGGATAATTATCCTTACAATAAATCACACTTTTACTTTAGCTTAGATTGAATAGGTTTCTGTTTCCTCACACCAGATGTGGCCTGAAAATAAATAAAGTTGTGAAAAGAAAGCCTAATATTTTTACCATATAATTGCATGGTTTAAGTAAAAATTACAGTCTTTATTAAAGCAATAGTAGTCAAACCAATACGCCCATATATTTTCAAGCTAATAGAACCCTTTACAAATGCCAATTAGGAGCTTTTGAAAGCCCAGGAGTCATATTAAAAACTGCTGATATCTGTGCTTTCTCTGTAGTTTAAATAGCTCTTACAGTACAAATTACTTTCTGAAAATTCAGGGAAATTTCAGATACTTCTTCATTGCTTCTACACCATTATGATTCAAGGCTCTGACTAACTTCTGCTTGTTTCCTAAGTCAGCACCTCACTTGATGTTATTGTAAAGAAAACTTAACGTCTGTCCGTGTTAAGGACTCTGGGTGAGATTTTGTGCCCTAATCCTACCATTTCCCCTGCCTCTCTTTGTGGTATTCTCAACCAAAGGAGAGTGACCACAAAGGAAGTCACGTGGTGCTGTCCACGAGTCTCACCACCGGGCAGGTATGTGGCGGTTCTTCCTCAATATACAGGGTTCTTCATGGTAAAACTATGCTGGACTGGAAAATGGGGCTCAGACCAAGACACCTAAGCAAAGCTTCCTGTTCCATTCCCCTTGAATCGGGTATACTGGTCACTTATCGGTGGGAACCAGCTGGAAAAGTTGGAATAGAGAATATAACCAGGAAGATCCATCACCTTTCAAGGCAGTGGTCCTGACCTTTAGTGATATGCTTTCCAGGGGGTGAAGCCCTGACCATTCAGACAACCAGCTGCTTCTCTATTAGGTGGACATCTATAAGGGGCTAGAGAGAGACAGGGGCACAGTTTCCCCTTTTCAGGGATACTGTAGGACACATCCAGTCCCATCCCCGGCAGGCTATTTTTTCTAGCCCGAATATAAGCTATTACATGTTTGAAGCGCTATAGAATGACCAGGATACTGTAGGATAGACTCCCATCGGAGCACAGAAAAAATGGATATTAATCATTACACATAGTATCACACATTTATCCCAGATTGGTATAAGCTATGGAATTACACCAGAAAGAAAATATTAGTGTTTGCTATTTGTTTAACAATGATGCCAGGGCCATTTCAAAAACATCTCTCAGAGAGTCTTGTTTTATTTCAGCTAATGCACTAGCTGTCACAGTAGCCTGACAGGTATATAATCAACCAACTTGGGAAATCTCAAGTCTGGTTTTCCCATTAGAAGTAACTTCCATATGAAGTTATTAAAAATAATTTCTTTATGTTATTAAAACTGTCACAATAAAGTCATGTGGGAGAACTATTCAGTAGGAAATTTAGAATATTACTTGAACAGCAGCATTATGTGAATAAAGTAATTATTGGTCACAGAAATATAGGTTAAGTATATGTCCTTATAACTATAGCGTGCACTGTTACTTGCTCCCCCTACAAGGCCTGTCCCCCTTCCTTTGACTAACAGAACTCCAATTTTATTGGGATGTACAATAGGCCCAAGCCTAGGGCATGTGTCTTGCTAGATGTCATCTACTCTCATGTCCTGGTGACTGGTCTGGGGGCAGACATGTGATCCGGTGTTGTGCAGTGATATGTAAGTCTTCTGGAGGTGTGCAGGAGGCAGCAAGGTTGGAGATGGGAACATGGCATCTGAAAAGAAAGCACTTGGGCTCCCACCTACTTCCTTCCTGCTTAAAATGCTCTTCTACCAGGATATAATGCTGGGGGGTGGGGGGCGGGAGCTCCAGTGAACCACCCAGGGAATGGCAGGGAGGCCAACAGGGATGGAATAACAGGAAAGAGGCCTCATCGGGAGGAGACTGGGAGAAATGCTGTGGGCCATGTTCCAGCTACTCTGAGTTCTTTGAACAGAAGAAAACTTGCACTGAACATCCACCTGTTCTCATCATGATCAACAGTGAGGGGCCGATGCCTTCAGAAGACTTCTCCAGGGCAGTGCTGAGCCACCAGCCCAAGCAGTAAGGATGGGGGGGATGGGGGGGAGGGGGGGCGGGGCGGGGGGGGGCGGCGGCTCGGTGGCTGAGAAGGAGAAGCTGGGTGCCCAGTCTGTCGTGCACTGACCGAGACCACCCGCCGCCCACACCCGGGACATCAGCTATTTACCCAAAGGCAAAGTGGCCAACACCAGAGTCACTCTTCAAGTACTGTGGGGCCCAGGGTGGCAGTGAGTCAGTGGAGCCCGGATGCGCCACCAGCCGCCTGACCCGGTGACCGCAGCAGCCCCGAGGGTCCTCGCGCGGATCCAGCGCACTGGGCAGGTCCTCGTGCAGGTGAACACACGGGCCTCCACACCCCCCACTCCCGCGTGGCGGAAGCTGATTCCCTCATGACCTTGGCCAGCCACCTGTCCCAGCAGGTGTCTGCGGCCATGGCTTTGCTCAGCTGGAGGGCAGGGCCTGGCTCTGGACGCCTTGAAATAAGCCAAGCCAACTCCCGCAAATGTCCCTTTCGCGACCATCTCGGTGTCCCAGGGGCTGGCGCCCTTCCCTCTGAAGTGGGAGGGGACAAGGGTGCTGCTGAACCTCATGTCGCTCCTTCCCGGTGCTCTGCTACCTCAGGCCCTGTGGCATTAGACCCGTCCAAGAAAGGGAAGGTGAAGCCACCGCGAGTGTCCCCTCAGGAGGTCCAACCCAAAGACGAGCCAGTCCTCTGTAGGCACAAGTGTCAAGGCAGTCTGCATCCACGTTTATCTGAGCCCAGCCAACTAGGTCAATTTGAAGTTCCTGGTGCAAGTGTTGGACACGTGTCCACGTCCCCAAGCATCACACATTTGTTAGCGGTGCAGCCCTGGTGACAGGCCAAACAGCAGGTCGCACATCAGGCGGGGAAAAACTCCGCGAACACTCTTCAGATTCATGAGCAGACTCACACGGGGAGAAGCCTTTTGTGTGGAATATTCTCCAGTGAGTTCTGACCACCAAAGATATCCTGGAGGTGGACACAGGATGCATGGGGCCAAGAATCGCTCCGGATGTCTGTGGGGGAAGGAAGCTGACCATCCAGGATCCCCCGGCTCTGTTAGGAAGTGATGAGAAGAGAGTCCCCGAGATGTTTTCCATGGAAATCTTGGCCCCTTCGTGGTACGTGGACCCTGTTGTGTGGAACCAGTACAGCACCATGCTCAGAGAGGGTCTGGCCGTGAAGACCAATGAAACCTGGTGATCCAGAGTGGTGGCATCCCTACCTACACGGGGCTTGCTGCCTGGTGAACAACACCACTGTCCCCAAGATGGATGGCTCCCAGCCGGCTATCTCTGCTCAAGTGGAAAGCCCAGGTGCTGCTGACCGCATTCCCAAACCCCAGTTCCCTCACTTTCCAGAAGAAAACAAGATTGTAGTCAGGGGAATCCTTGTTGGAGGAGAAATGCCAGCAGAATGACCTCTCTAGAACCGTACTCCTTTTCCTTTTTTAAAAGAACCCATCTCCTCCTGTTTGTTTTCTTACTAATGTGCAAATTTTACAGTTATGATCACAACCTCAGACATTGAAGTCTTACAATCAGATGGTATGTTGCTTTGCAAAAAAAAAAAAAAAGAAAAGAAAAGAAAAGAAAAAAATTGAAAAATATTGAAAAACATACCAAAAAACATACCTCCAAATGAAAAAACACAAACTAAAACAAAAACAGACTAGAATTTTTTTTAAGGATAGAATTTTTTTTTTTAAGTTTGGAAAGAAGCAGGTCTTGCAAAGTAAGCTTTGTTACTTTGAACAAACTGCATACATAAAACCTCTGTACAACCTAGAGTAACTATTTCCAAAGACTGTTCCCTTATTTCAAGTTGGAATTACTGAATCACAATGGAAATGACAACTGTTAGACTAACTGGGGGGGCAGGGGGTTCTATAAACTTCCCTAATGACTGTATGTGCATCCATGGATCTTTTAGGGACCTATTTTGTAAGACCCTTAACCCTGCACCCATCCTTTTTTTATTTTTTAGCTAAGGTTGTAGAATTTCAAAATTCCTTTAACCTTGGAACCTTAAGTAGGATGCCCTCAAATGGAGTTTATTTATTTTTGAGAGAGAGACAGAGGGAGTGAGTGGAGGAGGGGCAGAGAAAGAGAGGGAGAGAGAGAATGCCAAGCAGGCTCTGCACTGTCAGCAT
Source organism: Suricata suricatta (assembly GCF_006229205.1). Classification (NCBI taxonomy): domain Eukaryota; kingdom Metazoa; phylum Chordata; class Mammalia; order Carnivora; family Herpestidae; genus Suricata; species Suricata suricatta. The sequence continues at coordinate 28,070,308 of NC_043702.1, forward strand.
GGAGGGGCTTGAACTCACAAACCATGAGATCATGACCTGAGCTGAAACCAAGAGTCGGATGCTTAATTGACTGAGCCGCTGAAATGCCCCTGGACTGATTTTAGTCCGTAGGGAGTCAATGTGTGTTGCCGCTTATTGAAACACAGTTCAGTTGGAGGCCCAATGGATTCCCCAGACTTTCCATTTGCCTCCTTCCTGAGCCACCAGGAGAGGACCCTCAGGTGACATAATTTGGTTCACCTGTGCCTACCCCTTTGAGGAACTGGGTTTTCATTCTTGATGAAACTCATGAAATAGCATGTTTCTTATAGGTTCACATACTAATTTGTACCAAAATATCCCTGGTGCAACTTAAGCCCCACAAATAGGAAGATTGTTTTGAGTATTTCATGAAAGCTACAAAGTTGGAACAGGTAAGTCATGGGTGTGAAAGCTTTAATTTCTCTACCTCATTTATTTTTATTTTTTGTAGCCATCAGCTCTATTTTCCTATTTTATGACTGCTAAAGTGTTCCAACGCCCTGTCTTCAACCTGAGTTGATGCGTGGTGGGAGTGACTGGGCATTTAAGATATCTCTATGGTTCTTTGTTTTCACACACACACACACACACACACACACACACACACACACACACACCTTTTTGTATATGTAATATGAAGCAAATGAGGACACATTGCTCTAATGGTTCAACAAGAGAGAAGAAAGAAAGACCTTAATTTATCAGTGGAAAATTTATCTTTTTTTTTATAATAGTTTATTGTCAAATTGGTTTCCATATAACACACAGTGCTTCTCCCCACAAGTGCCCCCCACCATGACCATCACCCCCTTCCCTCCTCCTTCTATGTGGAAAAACAGAAAAAGACTATTATCAAAAGTTTGTCTGTGTTCTTGCACTTGACTTTAGGATCCAAAAAAATTTTTTTCCATGTTGTGCCTTTCCTCCTGGAACTGTAAGTTGAATACAATACTAGTACCTGTTTACACTGTGAAGTAGATATTGTCATATTGAATGTATGATCTATGGAGAAACCTCTGTAGTTTTACTACTAATGCTGTCTTGTTGGAGAATACATTTTGGATGATTTTCTCCCTTCCCTCCTCTCTCCCCCAAATGCTTTTGATCCCTGTCTTCTAAATTCTGACAATATTCATTATTATTCTTTTGAAGTATAAAAGAGAAGGAAAACCAGTGAGTCTCCAAGGAAGTGGGAAGGTCACTACAAGGGAAATATTACCTTGGTAGATTCCACCACCAAAGCCTAGCCTTCATCTTTGCAGGATTAGGAGTATAGTTTGTAGGCACGGTTAGTGATCTTCACATAACCAAGAACAAGACTAATGGAACAAGAATGTCACTTTATAAGTCTTAGATTCAAAATAGAATTACCAAGGATACCAGATGGCCACAGCTCTAACAATGAATTCACTTCCTGTGCAAGCTAGATGGAGGCAAGATTACAATCAGAAGGCTTAGAGGCAGAACAAGGAAAAGAAGTATTTGATGATTTGGAAATTGGATAATCTCAGACTCTAACTTTCATCTCTGTAATAAAGCCATATACAGTATAGACTGGTTGAGATGGGCAAAGTACCCTCTTCCTGCTTAATGCCAATTAATCTCTCCTGATTTATTTTTTTCTTCAGTGTTGGATAGGTCGTGCAGTGTGGGAAGCAAGCACTGAGGATACAAAGCATAATTCTGCTCCCAGTTCTGAGCTGCGGGGGCTTCCCCAGCACAGAGCAAGACTCCTACACCAACTGGATGTCCCACAATTCAGCTCAATTCTGACACTATCTACCTGGAGATAAGATCAGATCCCACCGGTTAAGAGCTCAGTCTTACAAGACTGCCCCCCCACCCCCCCACCCCACTTCAGATAGCAAACAAGTTGTCATCTGTGCTTCTGACCAACTGCTTACAGATCAGAGGTCACAACAACCCTCTCCCTGGGTTCACTTAATTTGCTAGAGGGGCCCTCAGAATTCTGAGAATCATTTTACCTACCAGATTACTAGTTTATTACAAAAGGATATAAATCAGGAGCCAAATGGAAGGGGTGCATAGGGCAGGGTATGGGGAAAGGGCACAAATCTTCTGCACTCTCTCCAGTGCACCACTCACCCCAACTCTCCACATGTTCACTCATCCATGAGCTCTCTGAACCCCACCATGTTGGGATTTTATGGAGGCTTTACTGCACAGAACGAGTGATTAAATCACTAGTAGTTGATGATTGATTCAACCACTATCTCCTCTCCCCTCCCTGGAAACCAGGGGTAAGGCTTAAAATTTGGTTCCCTTGACAACCAGCCCCCTTTTTTACATCAGGGCAAAAGTTGCTTCATTTGTATAACAAAAGATATGTTAGTGCTCTCATCCCTTAGGAAATTTCAAGGGTTTTAAAAGCTCATTGTGCCAGAAAGACAAAGACCAAGTATATATTACTTATTATAAATCATAATGTCACACAGGGACAAACAAGAGAAAAAAGCTCTTGTTCATGCCTTTAAAGAACTTGCTTTCTATTAGAGAAGAGAAATAATAAACCAGTTAACCAATTAATATAAAAAGCTAAGAAGACCAGTTTGTGCTTATAAGCTATGAATCAAGTAGAGTGATGTATTGAAGCTACTTCAGATAGGGGGGTCATGGAAGACCTCAACCGAAGCCTAAAGGATGAGTTTGTAGCCTTTGATCAGTATCTCACCTTCCATCCACGCCCCCATCTATCTCTGGAAAACACAATTCTACCCTCTGTTACTATGAGGTAAACATTTCTCCTTTAAAAAAAAAAAAAAGCCCACATGTAAGTGAGATTGTATGATATTTGTCTTTGTGCCTGGCTTATGTCACTTAGCACAATATCATCCAGGTTTATCCATCTCATTGCAAATGGCAGGATTTCCTTCTTTTTTAAGGCTGAATAATACTCTATTGTATATACATACCACCTACTCTTTATTCATTTATCCACTAATGAACACTTAAGTTGTTTCCATATCTTGGTTACTGTGAATAATGCTGCAATGAACATATGAGTGCAGATATCTCTTTGAGATACTGATTTTATTTCCTTTGGATATATACTCAGAAGTAGGATTGCCGGATCATATGGTAGATCTATTTTTAATTTTTTGAGGGATCTCCGTATTGTTTTCCATAATGGCAGCACCAATTTACATTCCCACCAACAGTGCACAAATGTTCTCTTTTCTCCATTCTATCTTGAGTCAATTTCAGTAAGTTAATTTTTCCTTGAAATTGTTCATACATATGTGAATATGTATATAAGATCATCCTGTAATTTATGCAAGGGACTACCTACGCCTGTTAGGCTGCAAGGTGTCAAGTCTCTTCTTTCTCTCATGGGACTTAGCATCTTCAAATGTGTGTGTAAAGAGCTATCAGATGGAGGTGAACAGAACACTGGCTGCCTCAAAACACACTCCCCGCGCACAACAAGCAATGGTCACCCAATTCCTGGTTGGCGCGGAGCCTGCTGTGTCCAAACCCGGGCATGCTGTGATTGTGCGGGAAGTCTGAACCCTCTGCCTACCTGCTCCCTCAGGGTGGGGCTGCTCTGCTTCAGGAGGTAAAGAGTATCAATTATAAATTATGATTTATGGGACCTACTGCCATGCCAGTGAAAAATGCCCCCTCACTGGGGATCCACGGTGTAGTAAAATTGCAGTAACTGGTTTTGATTTATTACCCAAAACATCCAATGAAAAAGAAAAGTCCCAATGTGACTAAGTCCACCTGAGCCTGAACCAGGGGGTGCAACAGGCACCAAAAGTTGCCAGAAGTAAGTGAAACCCAAACAGTCCAGAGAGCTTTTATCTCAGCCTGTCCCAAACCAGCCAGACTCACAGCTCAGACTTTCACTTGCTCATGCCCATGTGCTTAAATTACTTTCCAACAAACCCTAGTTCACTTGTATGTACTTAAATATTTGTCTGTTTAATTATGTAATTTTGACTGAAACTATTTAAAATTTTTTTTAATGTTTTTTATTTTATTTTATTTTTGAGAGAGAGAGAGAGTCAGTGCAAGCAGGGGAAGGTCAGAGAGAGAGGGAGACACAGAATCTGAAGCAGGCTCCAGGCTCTGAGCTAGCTGTCAGCACAGAGCCCGACGCGGGGCTTGAACCCACCAACCATAAAATCATGACCTGAGCCGAAGCCAGACGCTTAACCGACTGAGCCACCCAGGCGCCCCTATTTATTTTTGACTGGAACTTTAGACAACTTTTTTTTGTTGGTGGTGCTATGATTCTTGAGCCACATAACTAATCAGCACCAGAGGGCTGCTCAGATCTCAACAAGGCAGCGTTCAGTAAAACATCTCAACCTCCCTCTATTGCCAATACCTCGGATGTATTTCTTGATGCAGATACAATAGAACATTACCTTGTAAGTACGATTTCAACTTTGAGTCTACAACACTCAAAGGACAGGGATTTCCTGTGAGATAAACTTATCTCTTCCCGCATCATCTTATCTGTTGTTTCCAAAAAATCAAAATAATTTATCTATGGAAAGGCAAATGATGGGCTGTTTTCTCCCCTCCTCTTGATCCATGCTAGCTAGCCCCATTATTAATCCATTTTTCATTCTTATTTTTTATAAACATAGAGTCAATTTTATTCTTTTTTTTTAGACATTCATTTATTTTGAGAGAGAGAGAGAGCACAAGTGAGGGAAGGGTAAAAAGAGAGGGAGACAGAGGACCTGAAGTAGGCTGATACCGCAGAGCCCAATGCAGGGCTCAAATTCTTGAACCAAATTGTGAGATCATGACCTGAGCCAAAGTGGGAGGCTTAATCAACTGAGTCACCCAGGTGCCCCCATTTTTCATTCTTTAAGTGTCCCAGGTTTTATTTTTAAGAAACCAATAGTGTAACACTAATACTTTTAAAAAAGACAGGAATACATTGGTTATCCTTGGATATCATACTTTTGAAAACTGATATTTATTATGAGATGTTCTGGAATGGACTCATGACCACTTATCATAATTGTTTTAAGTGCCTCAGTTGGGACCATGGTCTCCCAGACATTCTGGCTCTCCAGCACAGAGAAATAATACACTGATGAAGTAATGTACCCATGTTTTGGGTTCTGACCCTTTTGAAGGAATGTTAAAACAGCTCTTTACTTCCCCAGCAGTCTGGACACATTAGCGGTAAAGTTCTAATACATTGGGACTCTGAGACATCATATTTTTAAAGTCTTTTTTTTTTTTAAATGTTTTATTTATTTTTGATACAGAGAGAGACAGAGCATGAGAGGGGGAGGGGCAGAGAGAGAAGGAGACACAGAATCTGAAGCAGGCTCCAGGCTCTGAGCTAGCTGTCAGCACAGAGCCCGACGCGGGACTCGAACCCACGAATGTGTGATCTGACCTGAGCTGAAGTCGGAGGCTTAACCAACTGAGCCACCCAGGCGCCCCAAGACATCATATTTTTAAAATTTATAAAACCCTATTAGGACTTCAACAGGTTTATTTTTAATCTGAATAGCTTAAAAAATAAAGACATTTTCAGGTGATACTTGAAACTTCAGAAGAAATGTGTACTTATAACAAATTATTCCCATTTTGAAGATCTGTGTTATATTTGGTGACTTTTTTTTTTTTGGTGGCTTTTAAAATGTGTAGCAATACCTTTGTATTTGTAAAAGAATTAATCAAGTGAATTAGATTTCATTCGTAGGTTACTCTATCCAGAATGGTTAGTCAGGTGGCCATCACCTGGGATATGGAGAACTTTTACTGGTTCATAATCTCTATGGCAACCCCTGCTCTCCATGGTACCCAGAAGATGCTTTACTTGCCTCTCCTACACATGGAAGTAATACAGAAATAGCCCTTGAAACAGAGATGTAGGAGAAGCCTTAAATTATTCAAGCTCTTTATTACTAATGAATGCACTTTTGTGAGGCCTTAAAAAGGGTGCAACCTCAATGTCACTGTTTTACATGCACTTGCTGCAACGTCAGAACAAGGCATCAACTCTCCATAGGAACGCCACGTCTGGAAATCTGTTATTACTCAGCTTTGCCCTCTTCCAAAACTGTTGAGTAACCTATACGGGCTGTGTGGCTAAACTGCTTTCTTCAATAAAGTAAGAAAAGTAAGGAGCTGACGGGACAGGGGATCATTTCATCTTGGTGCACTTTGATGGGACAGGAGGCTGAGCCCTTCGGCACCTACCTGGGGCTTTAGGAAGAGCTCAGGGAAGCAGTTCTATGCCCCAAAGAGTTCTAATCCGATTGCCCTTGCTATACGGTTTCAAAACAAATCTTACTTGAATATATTTGAAACTTCCCTCGTTTGGGGCAAGTCAGGGATTATCACTATTGCTATCATTTTTAAATAACTTATGTAATCAGTTTTTGTTTGTAAAGCTGTGTCAGTAAATAACTCATTTATTAGAAGAGAAGAAAAGTGCCATTTAAATTTAATTGTCATATAACTTTAAAAAACAGCTCTCAACTGCTTATGTTATAAAATGTTTTTTTTTCTTAGAACTGTATAAGGTTTCTTATAGCATAATCCATTAACCCATTCTTTTCATTGCAAGTTTATATATATATATATATATATATATATATATATATATATATATATATATATAT